>NW_006921591.1:26451650-26474001 GCF_000298275.1 Orycteropus afer afer
CCTTTGCTGGTTTTTGTTTCTCTAGAGAACCCAGTCTAACACAATGCTCAACATTTTTCAAGCTGAAAAAACTAAAGAAAAATTCAAGCCTTGAGATGCAATATTGAAAGGTTCTATGGGCAAAACATTGAACAATGCAGGGACTATGAAAATAAGATAGAAAGAATACACAGAGTCACTGTACCAAAAATAATTGGTCAACATTCATTTATTTCAGGTGGTAGCATATGATCAAGAACCAATGGTATTGAAGAAAGAAGTCCAAGCTACACTGAAGGAATTGGCAAAAAGCAGGGCTCCAGAAATTGACAGAATACCAATTGAGATGTTTCAACAAATGGACAAAGGACTGGAGGTGCCTACACTTTAATGCCAAGAAATTTGGAAGAAAATTACCTGGCCAGCTTATTGGAAGAGATAGATATTTGTGCCCAATCAAAAGAAAGGTGATCCAACAAAATGTGGAATTTATTAAATAATATCATTAATATCACGTCCAAGTAAAATTTTGCTGAAGATAATTAAAAAATTGTTGTATCAGTATATTGACAAGGAACTTCCAGAAATGCAAGCTAGATTCAGGAGAGGATATAGACATATCATTGCTGATATCAGATGAATCTTAGCTGAAAGCAAAGAATATCAGAGAGATATTTACCTGTGTTTTATAGACTATACAAAGACAATCTAGTATTTGCATTATAACATGTTATAGATAACATTGAGAAGAATGGAAATTCCAGAACATTTAATTGTGCTCATGAGGAACCTGTACATAGACCAAGAGGTTGTGGTTTGAACCAAACAAGGGGATGCTATATGGTTTAAATCAAGGAGGTTGTGTGTCAAGGTTGTGTCCACTCACCATGCTCATGCAATCTGTTGAATGAGCAAAAAATCCAAGAAACTGTATTATGTGAAAAAGAATGCAGCATCTGGATTGGAGAAAGAATCAACAACCTATGATATGCAGATGAGACCATCTTTCTTGCTGAATGTGAAGATGACTTGAAGTAACTACTGATGAAGATCAAATACTATAGTATCAGTATGAATTACACCTCAACATAGAGAAAACACAAATCCTCACAACTGGACCAATAAGCAGCATAACAATAAATAGGGAAAAGATTGAAGTTGTCAGAGATTTAATTTTACTTAGATCCGCAATCAACACCAATGGAAGCTGCAGTCAAAAATTCAGATATATTGTACTGCAAAAGACTTCTTTAACATGTTAAAAAGGAGGAAAGAGGTCACTTTGAAGACTAGGGTGCACGTAACCCAAATCATGATGTTTTCAATTGTGTCATATACATGTAAATGCTTTACAATGAATAAAGAACATCAAAGAAGAGTAGACGCCTTTGACTTGTGGTACTGATGAAGAATACTGAACGTACCATGGACTGCCAGAGGAAGGAACATATCTGCTCTGGAAGAATGCAGCCAGAATGCTCCTTAGAAGGGAGAATAGACAGACTTCATCTCACCTATTTGGTCACGTAGTCAGAAGTGACCATTTCCTGGAAAAGGATATTATGCTTGGTAAAGTGGACGGTAGGCAAAAATAGGAAAGAATCTTAATGATATGGATTGTCACAGTGGCTGCAACAATGGGGTCAAGCATAGCAATGATTGTGAGGATCATGCAGGACCATGTAATGTTTCATTCTTTTGTACATAGGGTCACTGTGAGTAAGAGGTGGCTCAATGGCACCTAGCAACAACAATAGGTCTATGGATTGATTATTCCCCCCCTCAAAAAAAAAAAAATATATATATATATATGTGTGTGTGTGTGTGTGTGTGTGTGTGTGTGTGTCAATTTAGCTGGGCCATTATTCTTAGCAGTTTGGCAAGTATGTAAAGATGTAAAGTGGCAGTTATGCAGTGATCTCCCTGATGTGTGTGATGACACAATCAGTTGTTGTTCTGTTTACCTAGTGCCACTCTGACAGGAATATACCACAAATGGGATGGCCTTAAAAAAAAAGTATTTTATTCTTACAATCTGGAGGCTTTAAGACCAAGTTCAAAGCTCCAGGCTGTAGGTGCTGGGTGAAAACCCCTCAACCTTGGGGTCCAGCTCTGCCTCCTGCTCCCAGCCCACTGGAGCTAGAGGCATTTCTTCACTCAGACAGCTTCTGGCTGCTGAGGTTGAGAAGCCCCAAGATTGACAAGTAAAAAGGCACAGTCCCGATGTTACCAAACCACATGGCAGGCCATTAACTTAAGTCCATTGTAAGTCCCAAGGTCAGCAGAGCATAGCAGGCTGCTGAGTTATGACACGGCTACATGCAGGGTCCAAGTGTGCCAAAGGCTAGAGACCCTTCTCAAAGCTTTTCCTTATATACAAGAAGCAAACCACATACCCAAAGGAAGCTACTCACCTGCTCATAGTAGATTTCACCATGGAGTTGATTACCAGTCTCATCATGGGGAATACTACATCAAGCTGCCCAGCCATTCAACCAGGCCTAGCTAAGTTGACACACAAACATAACCACCACAGATCTCTTCCAATCAGTTGGCCAGGTAGCTGTCTTCTAAATCTCTTGGCATAGCCCAGTGAGTGTCTCCAGTGTGGCATCTGTTGAAACATGTCAGTAAGTATTCCATGAATTTCTGGAGCCCTATTTATTTATTTATTTATTTATTTATTTGTGATTTGTCTGAAAGTTTACGGAGCAAATTCACTTTCCATACAGTAGCTCACATACACTTTGTCTCATGACATTGACTACAATTTACCACAATGCAACTGCTCCCCTCCCACTTCCTCCCAATAGTTACCTCTTCCCTGTGTCCATCCCTCCACACACTCCTGCCCCCTGAGCTGTCTCCCTGTGCATAAATAGCCCTTCTTTCTCCCATGATTTTTCTCTACAAGGAGTGTATCTACTTAGTGTAAATGTTTACCTCATATGCCTGTCTTGTTCGGCTGAAAGCCACAGGGTGGGTTCAATTCCAGACTTAAAGGGCAGCTAGGGGCCATAGTCTCAGTGGTTCCACCAGGCTCTATCAGACCAGCAAACCTGTTCCTGTTTTTTCTTCAAATAATTTTGAATTTTTTTCTACATTTTTCTCCATCTCTATCCAGGGTTTCCTGCATAGATCCCCTTCTGAGTGGTTGACAGGCATAATCTAGTTCTTCTGGTCTCATACTTATATAGGCTGAGGATCGCATGGTGTACCAGTCACTTGAACTAATTGTTTCCATGAATTTTTGGTTTTCCTCATTCTTCTTTGCTCTGGATAAAGAGAGACCCATCATTGCATCTAGATGGCTGCTTGCAAGCTTTTAAGATGTCAGTTTCTACTTGCCAAAGTAGGAAATGGAACAATATTTTGTGTAGTATGTTATGCCAATTGAGCTTGATGTCCCTGTGACTATGTTCCCGAGCCCACAGGTCCAACTTCTCGCTCCCTCTGGGTAGCTGGCTGTGCCCAAGAAATGACTAGAACTTTGACCCTTGTCAGCTCTACTATACACCTGGAAATTCTTTCAGAACATATAAATACACTTGTAGAAACATTGTCTGCCAGCCTTATACATGGTCCTGGGTACACTACCCACTGCATGTTGTTGTTGTTTTTATGTGCCGTCGAGTCAGCCCCGACTCATAGTGACCCCTTCTTGGGTTGCTGAGGCAGTATCTCTACGGAAGTAGATTGCCCAACCTTCCTTCTGAGGAGTGGCTGGTGGGTTTGAACTGACAGCCTTCTGGTTACCAGTCAAGTGCCTTAGGCACTATGCTACCAGAGCTCCTACCCACTGCATAGACATACCTAATATTTCATCCTGACCACCCATCAATCCACCTGTATACCCATATTTGTCTTCACTGACAACACAATACTGTTTGTGCAAAACGATTCTTCTTTGTTGTCTGTACCTTCCCTGTACCTCTCTCTGTCTTCCTCCTTCTCAATGCCACTGTGTTGATCACTCACATTTGGTACATTGCCTTTTTCTTCACCCAAATCATTACTTGTCTCTACTTATCTTAACAGTGTTCCCTCTCCTCCCCTACCATCCCTGGTAACCAATAAAAATTTCCTTCCATATATAAATCTTTCCTTGATCTTTTATAATAATGGACTAATACAATATTTGTCCTTCTGTGATTGACTTATTTCACTCAGCATAATGTCCTCCAAGTTCGTCCATGTTATGCAGTGTTTTGCCGATTCTATGTTATTCTTTAGGGTTGCATAGTATTCCATTCTGTGTATGTGCCATAGTTTGGCTATCCATTCTTCAGTTGATGCACATCTAGGTTGTTTCCATTTGTTTGCTATTGTAAATAGTGCTGCAACAAACATTGGTGTGCAAATGTCTGTTCTTGTCATGGAGCCTTGATTTTTGCCAATTCCTTCAGTGCAGCTTCGACTTCTTTCTTCAATATCATCAATTCTTGATCATGTGCCACCTCTGAAATGAATGAGCAGTGACCAATTCTTTTAGTTACGGTGACTCTTTGTATTCCTTCCATCTTCTTTGGATGTTTCCTGCATCATTCAATATATTGCTCACAGAATCTCTCTATATTGCAGCTTGAGGCTTAAATTTCCTCTTTAATTTTTTCAGCTTGAGATATGCTGAGTGTGTTCTTCCCTTTTGGTATTCTAACTCTATGTCTTTCCATTTCATTATAATCATTAACTTTTTCTTCTCGAGCTGCTCTTTGCAATCTTCTGTTCAGCTTTTTTATCTTGTTATTTCTTCCATTTGCTTTATCTACTCTCTATTCAAGGGCAGGTTTCAGAGTCTCTTTTGAATCCATTTTGGTCTTTTCTTCCTTTCCTGTCTTTTTAATGACCTTTGGCTTTCTTCATGGATGATGTTCCTGATGTCACTGCACAATTCCTCTGGTTTTCGTCATGGGTGTTTAATGAATCAAATCTATTGTTTGAATGGTTTATAAATTCTGGAGAGATATAATCAAGGTCATATTTTGGCTCTTGTGGACTTCTTTCAATTGTCTTCAGCCTCAAAATGAACTTGAATATGAGCAGTTGATAGTTTGTTCCACAATCAACTCCTGGCCTTGTTTTGGCTGAAGATATTGATCTGTTCCGTTGCCTCTTGTCACAGATGCAGTCAATATGATCCCTCTGTACTCCATCTGGTTAAGTCCATGTGTATGGCTGCCATTTGTGTTGTTGAAAAAAGGTATTTGCACCAGGCTACAGATTAAAGCATAGATAGGTAAGAAGAGCAGTAGGGCTGGGCAAGTAGGAATACAACCTAGACCAAGGATAGATTAGGCTGAAGATAATCTTACCTGTATACTTTTGCTACACTTACATTCCATTCCATTACAGAAGCAACAGAAGAGAGAGTGGGAGTAACTTTGCAGAGACAACCAAGTATATTGTGAAAGAGAATCACCAGGCCAAGGGGGTTGGGACCACAGTCTCAGGGAACATCATGCTCAATTGGCACAGATAGTTTATAAAATTTTATCTGACACCTAGTTTGGTGAATAGCAACTGGGGTCTTAAAAGCTTTCAATCAGTCATCTAAGATGCAACTATTGGTATCTTCTCAGATGGATCAAAGAAGATTGAAGAAAATCCAGGTCATCTGGAAACAATTATTCCAAAGATAAGTTCAACCATAAGAGCCTCCATGACCTGAGACCAGAAGAACTAGATGGTGCCCAGATACCAATACCAACTGCTCAGAAAGGGATAAAACCTGGAGATCCTAGATAGAGGGGGAGGAAAAAGATGGAACAAAATTCAAAAACACAAAAATGACCAGAATTTCTGGTCAGATGGAGACAGGTGGAACCCTTGAAACTGTGCCCCCAGGTTACCCTTTGAGCCTGGAAATGGCCTCAGTTGCATGACTGGCTGTCAGCCCAGTAATAGAAAGATCCAGATACAGAACACTTACCCCAGGTCAATGTACCTACCTACTCTAGTGAGATGCACCCCTTGGATAAAGCAGCCATGGGACACCAGAGGGGTAACATTTGCATAGACGGAAATCTGGACAGACAGAAATGCATGGATGAGAGGGATACAGGAAGTGGGTTGTCACAGGGAGGAGAGAAGAGGAGAGTTTCTTATGGTTGGGGACAGTAATCAGGGCCATGAGACCAGATATGCATGAACTATTGAAAGTAAAACGAGTTTGTATGTAAATTTGCACCCAAAGCACAATTAAAAAAAAAAAAAAAAAGTATTTGCAATGAATAAGTCATTTGTCTTGCAAAATTCTATCATGCAATCTCCAGCATTATTTCGATCAAGGCCATGTTTTCCAATTACCAGTAATTCTTCTTTGTTTCCAATTTTTGCATTCTGATCTCTAGTGATAATCAACACATCTTGATTTCATGTTTGATCAATTTCAGACTGCAGAAGTTGGTAAAAATGTACAATTCCATCATCTTTGGCTTGGTGGTTGGTGTGTAAATTTGAATAGTAGTAGTATTAACTGATCTTCCTTGTAAGCTTGTGGATATTATCCTATCACTAACAGCATTGTACTTCAGGATATATCTTGACACATTCTTTGTGATGAGTGCCACACCATTCCTCTTCAATTGGTCATTCCTGCCATAGTAGATCATAAGATTTTCTGATTCAAAATGGCCAAAACAAGTCCAGTTCAGCTCACTAATGCCTTGGATATCGATCTTTATCATTCCATTTCATTTTTGACAACTTGCAATTTTCCTACATTCATCCTTCAGACATTACATGTTCCGATTATTAATGGATCTTTGCAGCTGTTTCTTCTCATCTTGAGACGTGCCACATCAGCAAATGGAGGCCCTGAAAGCTTTACTCTATCCATCAACTCTGAGGAGGCAGCCCTTTCTCAGTCATATTTTCAGTGCCTTCCAATCTGAGGGACTCATTTACCAGCACTATTTCAGACAATGTTTCAGGGCTATTCATAAAGTTTTCCAGTAATCTATCAGACAGTGTTTCACTGATGTTTATAAAGTTTTCACTGGCCAATTCTTTAAGAAGTGGATGGCCTCTTTCTTCTTCTGAGTCTGTATTAGCAACCACCACAGTATGACAAACTAACAGACAAGTTCATCTCCCTTAGCTGTTCCATACTGCTCCACTTCCTTCCCAGTGTCCCTCAGCGACTCCAAACCCATTGCACTGCTTTGTATCCTGCCTGTCTTCCCTCACTCCCTCAGCCACTCCAAACCTGCCACACTGCCTCACTTCCTTCCCAGGTGGGATGCAAAACCCTTAATCCAGTCACAGCTTTGATCCAATGTAAGGGGATCATCCCAGGGCTGTGGCCTTTGACATTTTTTATATTACAGAAATAAAGGGAGAGTGAAGGGAGAAGGGCGGGGGGAGGATCTACTGCCAGGAGCAGACTGTGTTCTTTGGACCCAGGGTCTCCGAACTGGGATCATCCTATGATCAGCAGACACAGAGAGAATCTTCCCTTATACCCAATACTCTGAATTCTAACACCTAGCCTCCTAAAGTGTGAGAGAATACATTTCTGTTTGTAAGCCAACCATTTTTTTCTATCTCTGTTATAGCAGCAGTAGGTAACTAAGATAGGTAGAATTCCTGAAATAGAGAAGTTAGTTTTATCCTGTCAATACTCTCTGTAAGAGTAAGACTATCTTAGGAAAGGAGTCCTTCCCTAGGACTATTTACCATTAAATTCTGGTTTTAATTTTTCTAAAACTTGTTGTTTAGTAATTGAAACTTGTTTATTTCTAGAATTTGTTAAGGCCTGGGATAGTGTATTTTACTAAGAATTCTGAGTTTTGTACATTTTACATGGCTTTTTTTGCCTGTGCATATATATAGGTAGATGGACTGTCCACAATTTATGAAAATACATACCTGTAGTGTTGTTTTAAAGTAGTGCAATATGTAAATCCATTAGTTAATATATTTGCAAAATTAGATTTCCTACTGCAAACTTATTGCTATTCTAGTGTAGCTGGGAGTTCAGATAGCATAGTGCCTAAGGACTTGACTGCTAACCAAAAGGCTGGCAATTCAAACCCACCAGCCACTCCTCAGAAGGAAGGTTGAGCAATCGATTTCCATATGGATACCACCTGGGAAACCCAAGGAGGGGTCATTATGAGTCAGATCTGACTTGAGGCACATAATGTAATTACTAAAATGATATAAATATGTTCCTAATTCCCTAAAATATATGAAGAGAAGGAAAGATGGGCTCAGAGTCTTGTTTGACCTTAAAAGGGTTATAAGAAAAAAGAAAAACATTCAAGAACCATTAATTTACACTTTCATGTATAAAGTTGTATGTTAGCAGCTACAGTGGTTAATTTCTAAATAAGTGCCTCATCTAAAATAGTCATACCATTCTCTCCTGCCACTATGCCTTCACATTTTCTTCTTTTTCTTCAAAGTTGTATCAGTGCCTACAATTGCATTTTTAAGTCATCTGTTTACCCATTCATTAACTCTCCTCTCCTTTAAGAAGGTAAACTTCACATTGGTAGGGATATTGTTTTGTTCAATACTAAATCTCCAGTGCCTACAAAGATGCCTTACATAGAGTAAAAAACATTACAAAAAATAAAATGAAAAGACAGGAAGGAAGAAACAAATGAGGAAGGGAAGAGGAATGAAGAAAGGGAGGGAGGGAGGAAGAGAGAAAAAACGAGAAAGGAGAGGCAGGGAGAACAATAATTTTGAGTGTTATACACTTCTTTGTACAGTTAATCATCCCCAGCATAGTAATTAGCTCAGTATCTTTCACTTATTGAACTCTCAATAAATTCTCACATAACTGAATAAAGGAGAAACTACCTAATTTTTGCTAGACTCACAACCTATAACCAATAATCTGAAACCAAAATGTGAGTATTTTGCCCTCCCAAAATTTCTTCCTTCTTTATATTCTGTATTCAATATATGTTATTTCTTCAAGACTATGATGTCTTTCCCTTTTGCCCTCCATTCCTACTGCTATCATCTTTTGGAGACCCTTCTTGCAAGAGGTTAGCCCTAGAAAAATAGCTTCTTAACAAGTATCTTTTCTTTTTCAACATCTTGCTGGAATAATCTCCCCCAGCACAGATCAACTCATATCTTGTCAAAAACAAAAACAACTGAAAAATCCTCAATTACATACAGAATTCAACCTTCTTCCTTCACATTCAAAATGACTTGCTCATTAAACTACCTGACCAAATTTTCCAGTTTATCTTCAATAAAAAGTGGTGAAGCACTTGGGCTCTGGATAGGGAACAAACGATTAAAAAATAATCTTGCTCTGATGCCATGTGGTCTTAGACAAATTATTTATGTTCTCTGTGCTTATCACTTTTTATATACATAAAAAGTAGATAACAGGAGTATGTATTTTGTAGATGCTGCAATGACTAAATGCTATAAGTGTCTGGCATGTACATGCATGTTCATTAGAAGGATACTGTTGTTAGTTGCCATCAAGTTGGCTCCAATTCATGGTAGTCCCATGTACAGCAAAAGGAAATGTTGCCCGGTCCTGTGCTATCTTCATGATAGCTAGTATGTTTGAGTCCATTGTGTATCTATTGTGTCAATCCATCTCATTGAATGTTTCTCTTGTTTTTGTTGGAGACTGGCTACCTGGGTTCAAATTCAACCTCTAAACACTATTATTTTGCACAAGTTACTTACCCTCACTGCACCTCAGATCTCAAATAAAAGGTGGGGATAATATATACTTCAGAGTGTTTTTATAAGGATTAAACGTTTAAAAATATTTAAGACTCCTAGAGCACATACTGATGTTGGTATATTTAGGCTTTTAGCCAAATTCTCTCTTTTTCAAAAGAAAAATATTATACATTGTTCCCTTGTTCTCTTTTCTTTTGTAGGTTTTGTTTTATTTACATGAATGATCTCTCTGACACTTCCACCTATATACATACTCTCCACTACTCATGGCCTCTACTTGAAGACTTCCTTAGCTCCTTATTTGATGCACTTATGTGTCAAAACCCACAGAAGGACTAGTAAAGAAATCAGACAAGTATTGCACTGGACAAATCTGTTGTAAGACAACTCTTTAAAGTGTTAAAGAGAAAAGATGTCACTTTGAAGACTTAGGTGCCCCTTACTCAAAACATGATGTCAATTGCCTCATATGCCTGTGAAAGTTGGACAATGAATAAGGATAATTGAAGAAGAATTGATGCATTTGAATTGTGGTTTTGGCTAAGAATATTGAAAACATCATAGACTGACAGAAAAACATATAAAAAAGTATAGCTATAATGCTCCTTAAAAAACAGAGTGGTTAGACTCCATATAATCTACTGTGGTTATGTGGTCAAAAAGGACTAGTCCTTGGAGAAAGATATCATGCTTGGTAAAATAGACGATTAGCAAAAAGAGAGAAGATCCTCAACTAGATGGATTGATACAGTGGCTTCAACAATGGTCTCAAGCAAAGCAAAGATTGTGAGGATAGCACAGTACTGGGCAGTGTTTTGTTCTGTTGTACACAGGGTCACTAGGAGTTGTAACCAACTCAGTGACACCTAACAACATAATAACAATGTGTCTACTGAGCGTAATCTCTTTCTTCTTTAAGACTAAAAATTTGTTCATTTCTCACAGTCCTTTTTCTTGCTAATCATTCATTCACTCCTTTAAGAAACATTTCCAATTAATTGAGACATCTATGGATTGTAATCGACTTGATGGACAGTAGAGTTTTTATCTGATTGTTTTGTTCTGAAGACTGTGTTCTTTTCTATTTAAACAAATTTAAATTTATTGTTAAATGTTGACTACAGTCAAGGAATGCACAATTGTTATTGGCAAACTCAAAGGCCTTCTTCAGGAAGACTATAGAAGACTTTCTGCACTTACTGATGAAGTTCAAAGACTACAGTCTTCAGTATGGATTACACCTCAACAAGAAGAAAACAAAAATCCTCACAACTGGATTAACAAGCAACAGCACAACAAATGGAGAAAAGATTGAAGTTTTCATGGGTTTCATTTTATTTGGATACACAATCAACACCCATAGAAGCAGCAGTCAATAAATCTGATGATGTATTGCACTGGGCAAATCTGCTGCAAAAGATCTGTTTAAAGTGTTAAGGAGCAAAAATGTCACTTTGAAGACTAAGGTGCACCTAACCCAACCCACTGTATTTTCAGTCATCATATATGTGTGTGAAAGCTGGGCAATGAAGAAGGAAGACATAAAAATAGCTGATGCCTTTGACTTTTGGTATTGGCAACAAATACTGAAAATACCATGGAGAGCCAGAAGAATGAACAAATATGTCCCAGAAGAAGTGCAGCCAGAATGTTCCTTGGGAGTGAGAAAGGCTAGACTTGGTCTCACCTATTTTGGTCATGTTGTCAGAGGGGATCATTCCTTGGAGGAGAATATCATGCTTGGTAAAGTGGAGGATTAGCAAAAAGGGGGAAGCCCCTCAATAAGATGGATTGGCACAGTAGCTGCAACAATGAGCTCAAGCATAGAGAAGACTGTGAAAATGCAGCAGCGGGACCAGGGAGTGTTTCGTTCTGTTGTACTTACAGTGGCTACAAGTCTGACCCAACTTGAAGGCACCTACCAACAACATTAATAATAGAAGGATAAGGACAATGAATAACAACAACATTCAAATAGAAACTAACAAACACACACTGTGCTAGCTAAACGAAATAACTTAGCAGAATATATTCAAGTTACAGGCCTCAAGTTTAAGAATTGAAATACACAGTCTAGACCTAAATTGAAAAAAAAAAGACAACAGAGAAAGGTTTTAAAGTACCTAGTTGATTGGGTAATCCTACTTCCGTAGTGATACTGCCTCGGAAACCCAAGGAGGGGTCGCTATGAGTCAGGGCTGACTCGATGGCACATAACAATAACAATAACAGTTGATTAGTTAGGAGCTCTGGTAGCATAGTGCCTAAGACACTTGACTGCTAACCAGAAGTGGTTTGAACCACCAGCCACTCCTCAGAAGGAAGACTGGGCAATCTACTTCCATAGTGAGACTGCCTCGGGAACCCAAGGAGGGGTCACTATGAGTGAGGTCTGACTTGATGGCACATAACACACACACACACAGGTGATTAGTTGCTGGACAACAACTGTAGAAATAGTAGGGATACCAATGTTGAATGCATTCAGACTGGGAGACCTCATTGGAGGTTGGGAAGTAGCATTTCTGTGCAAGGCTGGGCTCCTCCACTGGTGTTGGGCTGATTTCTAAGGTCTACTTCTCTCTGCATGTGGAGCAGAACACAGTAGTCTTTCTTAAATTGTCAGTTGATATGTATTTGATTGCGTATATAGATTTCTTTCTGCATAATTGCTTCATGGCATCCATACCTGATTCAATCCCTCTAGTGCTCATCCTGCTTCTCAGAATCTAAAGGTCTAATTTCTCAATTCCTAAAATTGTTCCAAAATTATTTAATGTGAGGAAGGGCCAATGTAAATCCCTGCTCTCTCCTGCTTTCTTCTGGATTCATACTTTCAGCTCTGTCAGGTTAATGGTATATGACATAAAAAGACACTATCTACAGTGTTTATGACTTAGGATCATGACGAAAAAACAGTAATATCAAACTCTGAGTGTAAAATTCAAGCATTAACAAAGCTGTACCATTATTCATCCAGTTCTACCATCTTTTAAGCAGAGACTTTAGAACTATTCTGTATCTTTACATGGTTTTAAATCAAGAAGGGAGTGTGTCAGGGTTGTATCCTTTCCCCACACTTATTCAATCTATATGCTGAGCAAATAATCCGAGAAGCTGGACTATATGAAGAAAAATGTGGCATCAGGATTGGAGGAAGAATCATTAACAACCTGAGATATGCAGACGATACAACTTTGCTTGCTGAAAGTGAGGATGACTTCAGGCACTTACTGATGAAAGTTGAAGAATACAGTCTGCAGTATGGATTATGTCTCAATATAAAGAAAACAAAAATCCTCACAACTGGACCAATGAGCAGCATTACAATAAATGGGGAGAAGGTCGAGGTTGTCAAAGAATTCATGTTGCTTGGTTCTAGAATTGATGCCAATGGAAACAGCAGTCAGGACATTAGACGCCGTGTAGCATTGGGAAAGTCAACCGTGAAGGAACTGTTTCAAGTGCTGAGGAGCAAGGTGTCTCCTTGAGGACTAAGGTGTGTCTGACATAAGCCATGATATTTCTATTGCCTCATATGCATGTGAGAACTGGACAATGAATAAGGAAGACCAAAAAAGAGTTGATGCTTTTGAGCTGTGGTGCTGGCAAAGAATGATAAAAGTACCATGAACTGCTAAAAGAACTAACAGTTCTGTCCTGGAGGAAGTGCACCCAAAATGCTCCTTGGAAGCCAGAATGGCCAGACTTCATCTCACCTATTTTGGTCATCTTGTCAGAAGGGATCATTCCCTGGAGAAGGATGTCATGCTTGGTAAGGTGGAGGGTTGATAAAAGAGGAGGAGGCCTTCAACGAGATGGATTGACACGGTGGCTGCGATGATGGGCTCAAGTATAGCAGGGGTCATAGAGCTGGCACGGGATCGGGCAGTGTTTTGTTCTGCTGTGCATGGGGTCGCTATGAGTTGGAAATGACTCAATGGCACCTAACAACAACAACAATGTCTTTGTATGTTAGTAAGTAATGTTATGAAACCCCATCTATAGTTGTTTCTTAACTATAATGGCACATTGCAATGTGGTGATAAAGCCATTGTGAAAATGATCTTAGTAATCTTGCTTCCTTTCCCTGTCAGTAAAAAGAAAGGAGGGTAAGGGACTTGCTAATATGGCTTTTTGAAGTGGTTTCCAAGAGGTACACTTAATCGGTCTTCTCTATGATATTTTCAATTACCATTTTAGGTAAATAAGCTCCCTTAAGATGCCCACCAAACCTCTCACTCCACTTTGGCTACCAAATTTAAAGTATAATGTCTTTCTTGACTAGGTACTTCTTGATTAAATCCACATCTCTCTTGCTTTGTGTGTGTGTGTGTATGTGGTTCACTCCTAGGGAAAGTCCCTCTTTTCTGAACACCATATTGATCTATTCCCAACACATGTCAAAATTTTAATTTAATCAATGAATATTTTGATCTTATAACTACTGCTTTGCTTCTCATTGAGTGGTTATCAAGTTGTTATAGTATCATTTGCCATTCTTATTCTAATCCTGAAGTCTAATATGCTAATGCTTCCAAATGTACGTCTTATCAATATACAGCTCTTGAAAACATATTGATATAGTAAGAAAAGAAAAAAAAAAATCACCAAAGTGTACGAATCTCTAATATTGAATATTTGGAAGAAAAAGTAGCATAGATTCAGAGAGAATTATTGTTGTTGTTAGTTGCCATCAAGTTTGGCTTTAACTCATAGTGACCTTGCAAAAAACAGAATGAAACATTGCCTGATTCTTCACCAAATTCATGGTCAATGGTATGCTTGAGTTCATTTTTGCAACCACTGTGTCAATTAATCTCAATGAAAGTTTCTCTATTTACTGTTGTCCCTCTACGTTACCAAACATGATGTCCAAAGAGAATTCAGCAATGAATAAACTTTCATAAAATAAAATGACATATGACAAGCAGCTTCCTTTCCCAGAAGTCAGTGTGTTGTGAGTATTATTTTGGAGTCAAACTATTTGGGTTTAAATCCAGATTTAACCTTTTGTATGTATGTGTTTTGGTTACTTCATGCCACTCTAACAGAAATACTACAGATGGATAGCTTTAACAAATAGGGGTTTATTCTCTTACAATTTAGGAGGATAGAAGTCTGATTTCAAAATGCCAGCTCTAGGGTCTGGGTGAAAGCCCCTCAACCTTGGGCTTCAGCTCTGCTTCTTTCTTGCAGCTGGAGGTGTCTCTTCACTCAAACAGCCACTGATTGCTGAAGCTCACAAACACAAGGCTGACAAGTAAAATAGCACTGACTCAAAATTATCAAGGAGACCACTAATAACATTAACAGACCCAAGATCATCAGACAACATGGAGGATCCAAGCATGCCAAAAGTAAAGACCTTCCTTAAAAGCTACTTCTTATATACTAGAAGTAAATCACATCCTGAAGGCAGCTACTCAGCTGCTCTAGCAGATCTCACCATGGAGTTGATTACCAGTCTCATTATGGAAAATAACTACATCCAGAAGCCCAGCCACTCAAAACCAATCCCAGTCAAATTGACACACAACTTAACCACCACTGCAAAAAGGGCAAGGAGGCCACATGTTCTGACCTCCTAGAATCCCACAAGACGAAGGCAGAATCACCATCAATAGCCCAAGACCTGTTACTGCAAGACCAGACATGCTGCCTCCCTCCAGCCCTTTCACTAACTGTTCCTCCCAAAGCAGCACCACCTCTTTCCTGCGTTTGCTAATTTGCTGCAGTGACCACACAGAACTCACAGGTTAGGGGTTTATTAGGGAAGCACCAGGCTACAATTCAAGTTCAGGAAAAACACTCAGTCTCTCTTCCAGCCCACCATCCTTCAGCCAACAGTCTCTCACAGTCTCTTTCCCAGCAGTGCGTGTCCCTTGGAGTCTCACTCAGCAATGCGTGTCTCTTGTGTCTTTTTTCCCAGCAGCTCATGTCTCTTTCAGGAGCACATATCTCTTTCAGCAGCACATCTTCTTCAACCAGCAGTCAGAGAGAGTTCTGCCTCTAGGAGGCCTCCTTTTGAGCTTGGCAGAGTGCCCAAACCAACCAATCATAACAACAGAATTCTAAGCACCTGAGAGTTAACCTCCCATAACATTGCATTGTGCCATGCCCAACAGAAAAACCCAGGTAGATAACATTTACAATCAGGAGTTCCTCAGTTGCTCATTCTACCACTGAGTTTACAATAACTTATGGGTAGAAAAGCCATACTAAGTAATTTACTACACTGCAAGCACAGTATGTGACCATGAGAACATCACTTACCTTCTCTATGCTCTATATTTTTTTATCCATAAAATAAAACCATCATAGTAATAATTTCATCAAATGATGTATTACAAGTATCCAAGGAGTTAATTTACATAAAATATTTGGAAAGGTGTTTAGATGGTAATAAGCATTTACTAAAGGTCTGCTGCAGAAATTATATATATTTTGGAATCAAGTGGACTTGGCTCACTTCCTAAATCTACTATCTATTTATTTAACTCATAGAGCCTCAGTTTTTTCATCTACAAAACAGAGACAAAGTTGCATAAGGAGTCAATGAGATAATATACACAAACTTCTCTGCACAGTGGTGGGCATCCAATGTTTACTAGATTTTGACAATCATGATGGTAATATATTTAAAATAACAGGTCAGTGCTGAATAAATTCCATTTCTGAACATCTTTTTATTTTTTTACACATCATCTTGGCACTTTACAGATAATCTTTCTTGATTCTTAGAAATGCATTAATTTAGAGTATTTATTACTTTGATTTTCTACTTGGGAAACCAAGTCTCACACACACAGAGACCACACAATAATTCAGGGCATAAATTAGAGAATCAAAACTAAAGAAAATGGCCTCTTTTAAATGTCATGGATATGTAGGCTTATAAATTTCATATTCATTTTCAAAAGCTATATACTCTCTCTCTAAATTGTTTCCAAACATTGATATTGTTAAAAAATAAAAACTAACTGCATTCTGAAACACAAGGAGAATACCTAGGAAGAAAAAAGAGGTATTTAATGAAAAGCATGCATATAATGTCTGTTTCTTTCTAATACTGAGACTTATTCAGGGACTTATGGACCCTTTTATATACTAAGAAGTGCCAGGGTGTAGAATTTTTAAATTACAACCATAAATAATGCTTGGAAACTAGTTAATTAACAACAACAATAAAATACCAACACTAGAGTTAGACAAAGAGTCTAACTCACCTTTGAATAAGCTACAGAATGTTCATCTGGGTGGAAGTGCCAGGGAAGTATTAGCAAAACTATAAAGGGTTTCCAAAGTCTTCGGTGGCTGTGCCTATATGATTCTATCTCCCTCTAAATTTATATACTAAATTTGGTTACTTGGTCTATTCTACCGCACTCAAAGAATTCAGTTCAATCACTATTCATTCTTGTCTCTTCCACCAGGTATCTGCCCATCTATGAAGCAACAATTAAGCTACCATTCTCATAGTTAAGAAGCCAACAGTCTAGTGTAAGAAAATGTAGTCTGGTAGGAATAAGTGCATAGATTGTTCTTTAGGTGAGACTTGCCTTAGCAGAGGAGGATGGAAATATTTATAAACAAGTACTGGAATCAGGATACGCTGTTGAGATGGCCTAACATTTTATAATCTAGCATTAATATTCAGTATCTTAAAAGTTTATGTCTTAAGGAACCTTAGCAGAATAGAGAGTGACTGAGGAAATTTATTCACCAGATAAGCATTTAAATATTCATTGTAGAAATTATAGAACATATTAAGGAGCTATTAAAGTGAAATAAACTACAATGTCAATGTCCCCAACATTTTGAGATAACATTATTCATACTCCATTCCATCCCCTATAGAAATGTTCCTTAATTTCTATATATACCAGGAATTTTATGAACTTCCTGGGTGATAAAAATGGTTAATGTGCCTAGCTGGTAACTAAAAGTATTGAGGTTCTAGTTCAGCCAGCAGCATCTAGAAAGGTCTACTAATCTACTTCCAAAGTCAGCCATTGACAACCCTATGGAGCACAGTTCTACACTGACATAAGGGGTCATCAAGTGTCAGAATCAACTTGACAACTGTTTTATTTATTTATTTATTGTTTTAACCAAGTATTTTGAAGTTCCATATTCATTTCTGGTTCTGAGTTCTTGTTTTATGTTGAACTAGTAATTTGCATGTCAGCTCAATATTATGTTCCCTGCTGCCCCCTTCCAAACAATCTTGCTTTAAGTCTATCTCACCATATTCTTCTGAGCCCTTACGAAGTGCAGAGATTAAGTGGCATCAACTCAATGCTAGACATTTATATATTTAAAAATATACTCCCAATCCTAAATTTAAATGTCAGATTACAATTATCTCTCTCTCCTGCATGTCCCAGTATTCTTTTCATTTCTAATTCAGAAAGTATTGATGTTTGTTTTACTTATTTTGGGGATAATTCATGCATCTACAGTTGTAACCTCTAGCCTAAGAGTCACTTATTGATATTTCTGAAAGAAACAGAAATTCTGGGTGCTGACTTGAAGATAATTCATGATTTTACTATTCCATAATGCATAAATAATGATGTAATTCATTTATATTCCTCCTAGATGAGCTCTATATTCTTTATGAATGAGATTCATAGATTAAACTCTTTTGAATCTCCTATATCATGTAATAGAATGCTCTAAACACACTATTCAAGGAAGGCAGAGAATAGTCTGAATGTTAAGTGAGCATATGTTGTTCTTTTCATTTCTGCAGCAGAATGTAGCAGTCAGATGCTCTTGCAAAAACACACTTTACAACAATGATTTATTAGTGTTTTATGTATATGAATTGGGACAAATCATTTAATTATTCTGAGAATCAGTGTCTTCATCTGCAAAATAATATAATATATAATCGGAATAGTGTGGGGATTAAATGAGGTAAAGAATAAATACAATTATGTTTCTTCCTACCTTCAAAATACAGTCCTGTGAATTAAAAAAAAAAAAAAAGTATAGAATAAAATATTCCCAGTACTCCTCATACCCAATTTCCAAATGGAAAGAGAAATTTTAATTAATGAAGATTCTGAGTTGTTGTTTTTTTTTTTTTTTTTTTTGCATCAGAGACTTTTCAATAAATTTTGCTTTGTTTCCTGTGCACACTAGTCAACATGATCCAATGAGACATCAATGGGAGTATTGGATCCCTGTTGTGGCAGTAAGTCAATTGGTCTCATTTGACCATTTCCTTTAGCTAGATTTTTGAAGAGGAAATATATTGGACTATAGTTACATGGCTTATTTCAGTTATGAAGACCCACCAGTATTTGTTTTTCATCGGGTCTTATTATTTTATTTTTATCAAAGGACTGGGCAGCATTCATTTTGTTGTATATAGGGTTTCTATGAGTTAGACCTGATTTGATGGCACCCAACAACCACAGTAATTAACACACAAACTCTCATGGGACTCAAAAAGCAGTAGGAGAGAAAAATAATCAAATATTACACGTCTATTAATGTTACATCTGTGAATATTGCTGCTAATCAGTGTCATAAGGTGTGATGAGGGCTTTTGACCTAGTTTGTTGGTTTAAGAACAGCTTCCCTCAAGAAGGGACACCTGAGCTGAGAATTGAAGAGTGAGTAGATATTAAGTGACAGGAAGAACTATCTCGATTTCCTGAGTGCCCAGCTAGTAAATAAAAGTATTGAGGCAGATTGGAGAGTGAAATATAGGGGTTTTGCTGCTTCTGTATAATCACCCATAGAGTTTCTACAAAATAAGTAAATAAATATTAAATAACAAGTTAAGAATCTATAGAGTATGTACATTTTTTAAAAATCACAAAATTCTTTTCAATTAGTAAAATTCACAGCCATCTAGTCAGATCTGACTCATAGTGACCTCTCCTTAGGTTTCTGAGGTAGTATCACTATGGAAGTAGATTGCCCAACCTTCCTTCCAAGGAGAGGCTGGTGGGTTTGAACTGCCAGCCTTCTGGTAAGCAGTCAAATGCCTTAGACATTGTGCCACTAGAGCGTCTGTCGTTAGTGTACCTCTACTTTGAAAGTTTGTATAAATACATTTATACTGACACCAATGGTCTCTGTGAAGTGGGTTCTAAAATAAAAATAGTTATATAAATTGATGATAACACAATATTATGTTACTAAATTTGAAGGTGGAACATACTGGAAAAATAAAAAAAAATCTTATTTTGTTGCAGAGACATTACAATGCAGGTATTGTAGTGTGCAGGTGAAAAACATGTTCATTCATTTGTTCATTTATGAAACATTTGCTTATCAATTACTAAGTTATAGGCACAGAAGATACAAAGAAAAGTTAGATTTCCTGTCCCACAGCATGTGCAGTAGAGCTGGGAATACAGACAAAGAGATCCGTGATTGAAACACAATAACAGCTATATATGCTTGAGGAGACACCAAGGAGACAAAGTCTTAAAGGGTTTCTAGAGCAAAAAACTCTCAAAATAATCCTTAAAGAATTAAACAGCATTATTCCCCACAAGAAAGTCCATAACACAACAACACACAAACACTGACGTTGAGTTGGACTTGACTCATAACAAGCCCTCCTTGGGTTTCCAAGGCAATAATCACTACAGAAGCAAATTGCTCCATCTTTCTTCCAAGGAGTAGCTAGTGGGTTTGACCACCAGCCTTCTGGTTAGCAGTCAAATGCCTTCAGCACTATGTCACCAGAGCTCCCAAGAAAGTCCGTGGGTGGTATAAAAGGTTAATCCACTAGGCTGTTGAACCAAAAGTTTGGAGGTTGACGTCCATCCAGAAGCACTTCTGAACAAAACTTTGGCAATCTACTTCTGAAAATGAAGCACAGTTTTACTCTCACACACACGTGGTCACCATGAGTCAGAATCAACTCTATGGCAAGCAACATTTTATTCTCTCTAAGGTTCTTGACATGTGAGCAAGGGAGACACGCCAAAAAACACAAAGAAATGAGGTGACCAGGAATACTTTCTAGAGAAATTTTCAGATAATTTTAACATCAGATTCTCAGAGCTAAATAGTGCACCATTCTTTATTTCACAGATAAGGGTTTGCTGGGACCTGAAGAGGTCAAATAACTTGTTAAAGGCCACATGACTAATTAGCTCTTGAGTCAGAATCAGACTCTCTGACTGCATAGCATGAGACAGGAACTGAAGCCATTCAAGAAAAGTGAAAGCACTGGAACAAACCGGTATGATATTTTAGGGACATGCTCTCATCTGGAGTCTTTCAAGGTATTGTACTATCAGTTATGTTTAGGAATAGATTCACTTCCCTGTCCTCATGTATCCTCAAAAGGTTATGGTAAAATTGACCTCACTGGAAACAACTCACTCATCATGGAAAAGTGCAGCTACAAAAAAATTGGTTCACTTAGTGGGCTGCTAAACAGAGAAAGAAAAACTTTATATATAAATTGGGAGCAATTTTTTTCAAAGATCAATAACTTAAACAAGTATTGTATTCAGTTGTTAGTCCCTGGGGTCATTCTATCCATAACATATGTTAACAAAATAGAACATAAGAAAAGTATCTTTTTTTTTTTTTTTTCAATTTGTGTCTAAGGAGCCCACCAGGGACTGGAATTATCCTTTTAGTTTTGCTAGCTGTGTCTTATAAGGAGGTAAGGCAAATGCATTGAATAACACATGATTATCCCTTAACTGAATAACACAACTATTATACAGTCCATACCTCCATTAAACATTTCAATACCTATTGTAAGTCTAACTTCCATCCCATTTAAGAGATACCATGGTTCTTGGTCATTGAGAGTTTAATAGTTATTAAGTTGCTCCTTAGAAATGAGGATAAGACTCCTTGCTTACTTTGGACACATTACAAGGAAAGATCAAACACTAGAAAAGGCCACTGATTTGGAAAAGCAGAGGGTCAGTGAAAACAAGATGAATACACAATGACACGATAGCCACAACAGTGGATTCAAACATATCAAAGATTATGAACATGGCGTAGAACTTAGCAGTATTTTGTTCTGTTATACATAAAATCACAATGAGTTAGAGCTGACTGGATGGCAAATAGCAACAAAGGTAGGGGGAAAAAATAATACATGCTCTTAGTCTATAAAGACATCCCACCCTGGTCTGCTTTAGCTGGTCTTATGCTTATAATTCCTTTCAAACTCAGCTCAAGTATCACCTCCTCTTTCCTTACCTGACATTCAACAAATGGGCCCTGTGCATTTCCTCTGCTCTGACACTAATTTGTGCTTATTTCAATTATAACACTGATCACTTCATACTGGGATCATAGGTTTATATGCCTTTCTCTCCTAATCATCTATGAACTCTTTAATATAGGGAACTAAGTTATATTTGTATTAAGATTCTGTTTATAATTAGAATATATTCTAGAATAATTAGAATTTTGATGTTAATTCATAATACCCAATGTATAAAATACTCACTGTCATGGAGTTGAGTTCAACTCATAGAGACCCCTCCTCAGGTTTCCAAGGCAATATCGCTATGGAGGTAGATTGCCCAGTGTTCCTTCTGAGGAGTGGCTGGTGGGTTTGAAACACCAGCCTTCTGGTTAGCAGTCAAATGCCTTAGGCATTATGTATAATGGGGTAATGTTGTTGTTGTTGTTGTTTGCCGTCGAGTCGGCCCCGACTCATAGCGACCCCTCCTTGGGTTTCCGAGGCAGTATCACT
>NW_006921591.1:26478246-26488253 GCF_000298275.1 Orycteropus afer afer
TATAGCAGGGATTGTGGGGCTGGTGCGGGATCGGGCAGTGTTTCGTTCTGCTGTGCATGGGGTCGCTATGAGTCGGAAACGACTCGACGGCACTTAACAATAACAACAACAACAACAATATTTAATTTTGTTACTCAGGCTGCTTTGTTAATCACTCCCTGTCTACCACCCACTGTGCACACTCATTGTTTGAATTAGAAAAACATAAGACTATCTTGGCTGCAAAATTTAGCTCTGCAAACAATTCCAATAAAGCTGATAAAATTTAATAAGGCTAAGGATGTCCAAGGAGCTCTGGTAGCATAGTGGCTAAGGCACTTGACTGCTAACCAGAAGGCTGACGGATCAAACCCAGCAGCCACTCCTAGGAAGGAAGATGGGGCAATCTACTTATGTAGTGATACTGCCTTGTAAACCCAAGGAGGGGTTGCTATGAGTCGAGTCTGACTTGACGGCACATAACAACAACAAGGATGTCCAGAAATATTTCCATTGTTTTCACCAATGGCTAGTGATATTAGAGGATTGCATGTGGTTTTTGCCTATGGTCTATTCTTCTAGAGACAGAACAGCCTTAACAATGATCTCTGTCCTTCCCTATGCATTATAGCCCCATTAAGCTAGCCCTTTTGTTATTTACTAGGCAGATTTTTCTAATATGGATTCTAAAGGACACAAGTTCCAAAAATGCTCTGAGGTCAAAAAAGTATAGAGCATATGTTCCTTCCTGTACTATACCATGCAATTTAACACAATAAAGAATCTGAGAAATTCAGAAGTAAATAAATATGTTTGCTTTTGTTTAATCAAGTGTTAGCAAGCTCATTGTATCATGAAATTGTTTTGTCAGAAAACACCACAATATAACTGATTTATACCAAACACACTTGTTGTTCTTAGCTTAATTTACAAGTAACTCTGATCATGCTTGTCAGCAGGTATGTTGAAGTGCATATAACCTCCGTATCTTTCCACTTTTCCATGAGTTCCCTAAGTATTAATTTTCATGAACTAGTAGCTATATCCACCACTCATCTGTCAATTTGTCATACTATGGTGGCTTGCATGTTGCAATGAGCCTGGAAACTATACCACTGGTATTTTAAATACCAGCAGGGTCACCCATGGTGGACAGGTTTCAGCAGAGCTTCCACACAAAGACAAACTTGGAAGAAGGAAGGGCCTTCCACTTCTCAAAGAACTGGCCAGTGAAAACCTTATGAATAACAGTGAAACACTGTCTGATATATTACTGGAACACTTTATGAAACATTGTCTGATACAGTGTCAGCAGGTGAGTGTCTCAGGTCAGGAAGCACTCAAAACACAACTAGGAAAGGGTTGCCTCCTCAAAGTAGAGTCAACCTTAATGACATGGGTGGAGTAAAGCTTTTGAGACCTCCATTTGCTGATGATGCATGGTTCAAAAGGGAAGAAATAGCTATAAATATCCATTAATAATTGGAACATGGAATGTAGAAGGATGAATGTAGGAAAATTGTCAAAAATGAAATGAAACTCATAAGGATTTATATCTGAGGCATTAGTGAGCTGAAATAGACTGGTTTGGGCCTTTTTGAGTCAGACAATCATATGATCTACTATCCAGAAATAACAAATTGAAGAACAATGACATGGCATTCGTCATCACAAAGAATGTTTCAAAATCCATCCTGAAGTACAATGCTGTCAGTGATGGGATAATATCCATATGCCTACAAAGAAGACCAGTTAATATTTCTAGTATTGAAATTTATGTACCACCCCCTAAACCCAAAGATGAAGAAACTGAAGATTTTTACCAACTTCTACAGTCTGAAATTGACCAAACTTGCAATCATGAAATTACTGGTGACTAGAATGCAAAAGTTGGAAGGAAAGAAGAATGACCAGTAGTTGGAAAATATAGCCTTGGTGATAGAAATTACATTGGAGATCACATGACAGAATTTGGCAATATCAATGACATTAATTGCAAAAACCTTTTTTTAACAACATGAATGGCAGCTATACACATAGACCTCAGCAGAGGGAATACACAGAAATCAAATCAACTACATCTATGGAAGGAGGCAATGGAGAAGCTCAATATCTTCAGCCAAAACAAGGCCAGGAACTGACAGTGGAATAGACCATTAATGGCTCATATACAAGTTCAAGTTGAAGTTGAAGACAATTAAAACAAGTCTGTGAGAACCAATATACAACATTGATTATATTCTACCTGAATTTAGAGACCATCTGAAGAATAGATTTGATGGATTAAATACCAATGACCAAAAACCAGATGCATTATGTGAAGACATAAAGAATACCATATATGAAGAAAGCAAAAGGTCATAAAAAAAGACAAGAAAGGAAGAAAAGACAAAAATGGATGCCAGAAGAAACTCTGAATCTTGTTCTTGAATAGAGAGTAGCTAAAGCAAATGGAAGAAATGACAAGATAAAAAGGCTGAACAGAAGATTTCAAAGAGCAGCTCAACAAGATAAAATCCAGTATTATAATGCAATGTGCAAAGACCTGGAATTAGAAAAACAAAATGGAAGAACATGCTCAGCATTTCTCAAGCTGAAAGAACTGAAGAATAAATTCAAGTCTTGAGTTGTAAGTGTGTCTAACCCAAGCCATGATATTTTCAATCACCTCATATGCATATAAAAGCTGGACAATGAATAAGGAAGACCCAAAGAAGAGTTAATGCTTTTGAGTTGTGGTGCTGGCAAAGAATACTGAAAGTACCATGGACTGCCAGAAGAGTGAACAAATTTGTCTTAGAAGAAGTATAGCCAGAATGCTCCTTGGAAGCAAGAATGGACAGACTTCATCTCATCTACTTTGATTATGCTGTCAGAAGTGACCATTCCCTGGAGAAGGATCTCATGCTTGGTAAAGTGGAGGGCCAGCAAAAAAGAAGAAGACCCTCAATGAGATGGATTGACCCCGTGCCTTCAACGATGGGTTCAGGTATGTGTGAGGATGATGTATGACCAAGCAGTGTTGCATTCTGTTGTACATAGAGTCGCTATGAGTTGGAATAGACTTAATGGCACCTAACAACAACAACAAAAGTAGTTATATAGAGGCATTGAAGGTTTAGTGGTAGAATTCTCACCTTCCATTTAGGAAAATTAGATTTCATTCCCCACCAATGTACCTCATGCACAGCCAACATCCATCTGCCAGTAAAGGTTTGCATGTTGCTATGATGTTGAACAGGTTTCAGCAGAGTTTACAGACTAAGACAGACTAGGAAGATGACATGGTGATCTACTTCTGAAATTAAGCCAATAAAACCCCTTTAGATCACAACTCACATCCACAGTCTATCATTGTAATGGTATTGGACTAGGTAGCATTTCATTCCATTGTGCATGGGTGCTGCCATGAGTTGGAGATGAATTTGTAGGCAACTAACAACAGCAACATTAGTTATAAAAAATTGTTACCTTGTTCCTTCCCACTATGTTCTCACCACTTTGGATGTTGTTATTGTTGTTGTTTGCCGTCGAGTGGGCCCCGACTCATAGTGACTCCTCCTTGGGTTTCCGAGGCAGTATCACTACGGAAGTAGGATTGCCCAACCTTCCTTCTGAGGAGTGGCTGGTGGGTTTGAACCGCCAGCCGTCTGGTTAGCAGGCAAGTGTCTTAGCCACTATGGTACCAGAGCTCCTCACCACTTTGGTAAGCACTTTGGTAAGCACTGGGAATACAGTAGAGTATATAATATCTCAAGGAGCTGAGAAGTGTGGGTGAAACTGGAGTTGTGATGAAGTTGAATTTAAGGAATGAATGCAAAAAAAGGTCAGTGCCTGGCCCTGTCATATGCTCAACAACTATTTTCCCCCTTTCTCTCTCAAGATAAAGCATACAAAGCACATTTCCTCTTCCCACGATATTGGGAGATACATGTATGGCAGCAGTATGTGAAGAGGTGAGCAGTAGATAATGGAAGCCTGCACTGAGGACAGCTTGCACCACTTCCCAGGAATTTACCTATGGAAATAAGAGAAGATTCCAAGTCTAAAAAGATTAAAAAACAAAACAAACAAACAAAAAATCCATTGCCATTGAGTGTGTTCTGACTCATGACAACCCCATGTGTTCCAGAGTAGAAATACTCCACAGGATTTTCTTGACTGTAATTATTATGAAAAGGAACCCTAATGGCACAGTGGTTAAGCTCTCAGCTGCTAACCAGAAGCTTGCAAGTTTGAACCCACTAGCTACTTATAGGAGCTCTGGTAGCATAGTGCCTAATGCACTTGATTGCTATCCAGAAAGCTGGCAGTTCAAACCCACCAGCCACTCCTCAGAACAAAGATGAAGCAATCTACTTCCATAGTGATATTGCCTCAGAAACCCAAGGTGGGGTTGCTCTGAGTCAGGTCCAACTGGAGGGCACATAACAACAGAAACAGCTACTTCAGGAAAATAAGATATGGCAATTTGCTCCAATAAAGATTACAGTCTTCGAAACCACAAAGGAGAATTCTTTGTCTTGTAGATTCTCTATGAGTTGGAATTTGACTTGATAGCAATGGGTTTGTTTGTTTGTTTGCTAATTCTTTTGTTTGTTTGGAATCATTATGAAAGCTTATCTCCAGGCTTTTCTTCTCCTGGGTTGGTTGAAACTGCCAACCTTTACCTTAGTAGTCAAGTGCAAATTGTTTGTGCCACCCAGTGACCTGGATGTAAGGTGAATGCTAATAAAGAGATTCTGATGCAAAGATGAGTATAAAGACTAGACTGCTGTTGTTGTTGTTATTTTGCCGTGGAGTAGGCTGACTCAGACTCATAGCAACCCCTCCTTGGGTTTCCGAGGCAGTACCACTACGGAAGTAGGATTGCCCAAACTTCCTTCCGAGGAGTGGCTGGTGGGACTAGACTAGCCTACAGTTAGTCTCTAAGAGGACTAGGTTAGAAGTTTTGGGAGAAATGAGAGAAGTTCTATCTTCACTTTACCATTACCTCCTTCCCCCTAAGAAATGGAATGATGAAATTCTCAGTCAAGAAAATTATTAAGTGAGAGAAGGAATAAAGAAAGGAAAGTTTCATATAAGCATAGTGATAGCCAAGGGTTTGAGAGCCAGGGAAATCAATCTGTTACATAAGTGAGGGAACAGGCTCAGAGTGTGATCAACAAGGGTTGACCTGATGTGGAGACACTGACTTACCACTTTTTAAAGAACTCTGATCTGATCTAGGAGTGAAATTGGTACATATCTAGAACTGAACTGGAGGGCCAAAGAGATCTAGAAGGTTCTAGGTCAATTCAGCCAAAGCCCACACAGTACCATGGTAACTGTCAACTTGTGGTAGAAGGGGAGTAAGGGAAATCAACTGAGTCCAGAGCATGCCTTCTAAACTTTCAGACATTAAGCCTGAAGTAGGGTGGTGAAGGTTATAAGGAAGTGTCAGGACTATAAAATCAGGAAGTTGTATCCTCTGTGGACTGTCATTTGGGCTGGCCTCTGCTACTCCTTCTAGGTGTCCTGCCTGCATTATACACATACACGCAGACACATACACACATATTCTGACTCCAAACCTAGTAGTTATGCACTGATCTTTTGGGTTGATGCTAGTGGTAACTTTGGACAAATTGCCACAAACTGCCCTAGATAGTAAAGGGGTTATGTGGTAATTTCATCATCTGGTGAATTAATTTTCAGCTAATTCATTTTTTTTTAATAATTACTATAACTTTATTTAGTTAGTTAGCTATTATTTTAAGAGTTTGTTTTGCATTCAACATTACATGTACATTTAGTTTCATTCCCCATTTATTATGTCCATTTACCTTGTCAGCTAATTCATTTTTGGCAAATTGCTATGCTTCCTCCAAAACAGGGGGCCAATGAGGTCTTCCAGTAAACCTTCCATTTTTGTTTTCTTCAGGTTGCATTACTAAATCAACACTTAGAATCCAGGAGAGAATTATTAGGTTGGAAAAATGGATGTGACTTAACAATGATAAATGCTGTTCAATTAATTTCTCTTTCTTTTGATATATAGGGCTGTGTGGAGGGCAGGGATGTTTAGCTACCCAGCTTCCTAAATCGCTGTACTTTGGGCATCCATTTTGATATCTTATCTTCATTATTGTGTCTGGTTTTAAAATACTCCTTCTTTTCCTCTATCTTAATTTTTTTTTTCTTCTTGTTGTTTTTGTTAAGGTATTATAAAGAAAGACACTTGATTAATCTAGCATGTGAACGACTCATAGTTCATTTGATGGACCAATGGATTTTTGCCTTTTTATGAATACATTTCTGGCAATGATCACAGAAATAAAGGATTTCAGATGGCAAAAGAACAGAAAATACCTGCTTCTTTACAATGAAGGAAGGCTGGCCCACAGAATTTTACCATTCGAGTAAGGACCAGGAAACCCAGGGTGGTGCAAAGGTTATTGTGCAACCTGCTAACAGAGAGGTTAGAGGTTTGAGTCTACCCTGAGGTGCCTTGAAAGAAAGGCCTGGTGATCTACATGCAAAAAAATCAGCTACTGAAAATCCTATTGAGCATAGTTCTGCTCTGGCACACAAAGGATTGCCATGAGTTGGACTCAGTGACAAGTTTTGTTAGAGTTTTTGAAATTATTTGAATAAACCTTATTATTTAAACTTTTTTTTTTTTTTTTTCTTCAGTCAAAGACTTTGTAGCTAATATGAAATTTAAGACAACTTTCAAGGGAAAGAAATGTTGATAGAAAAAAAGAGGAGGCATCTGGAATCTGGACACAGAATAATTTACATAATTACCTCAATTCTGGGTTTTTTTTTTTTGAGGGGGTGCTCCTCATAACTGGTTTTACCAAGCAAAATTACTGCAAGAAACATAACTTAAAAATTCCAGCTGAGCAGTGAAATTCTAAGAAGTATAGCTAATGGAGAAGCCATACAAAAATAATGAGCTATGAGCTTCAATACTTGTCTAGCTAATGCTGCATTCTTATGTTGGAAACACTAATCAAATTGAGAACATCCGGTTCATTGCTGATTTTTTTCTTAAGTAACCGAATTAGTCATCCATACAATATTAAATCTCTTGTTCATTATCTATAAAATGCTTTGCTTTATTTTGGGATAGAAGTTGCTGAAATTAAAGAGTGACACATA
Source organism: Orycteropus afer afer (assembly GCF_000298275.1). Lineage (NCBI taxonomy): Eukaryota > Metazoa > Chordata > Mammalia > Tubulidentata > Orycteropodidae > Orycteropus > Orycteropus afer. Next base: position 26,485,372 of record NW_006921591.1, read on the forward strand.
AAGTTATAACTAGTTTTCCTGCAAATGGATGTCTTCTTATGGCATCTATTTCCCTTTTCTTAAATGCACTTGGCCTCACGCACATCATAATTTCTGCAGGAAATTCCATGTTGATACTCAAAACAGAAACATTCCTGCAAGCTTTATTGTCCCATAATATCTACAATTCTCTATCTTCCTGAGATTTCAGATGCTTTTGCTAGAAAAAAGCCCAGCTGAAGCAATTATCTTCTTGTTAATTGAAGCATGAGTGTGCATTTATGTATCAGATATTTAAGAGAAAATCTGAGTTAAATTTGGGTCAGATTCAGGACTTTGCCTTCATATAACTGGTGCTAAGCTGGGATTTAGTACTTTGGTGTATCAATGAGAGCAGTGGAAATTAAAGAAAAAAGATGAAGTAGATAGCAGAGTAGAAAATTATGCTTCCTGTAATGCAGGCTTAGAATAAATGGAAGACGCTCAGACATCAGCCGATGCTACTAATAAAGGGCAAAGTGTTGACCACAGCTACTGCAGAGGATAGAGTCAGGAGAAGGTATCTTCCCTGCACTGCTGTGCAGGATCATCATCTTGGTTGAGAGTCTGGGAACCCCTGCATGTCAGATAAAGTGACAGGACTGCTACTCTGAGCCTATGCTTAATGTAATCTTGCCAATAATAGTAGCAAATGAAAGAAATAAAGTTGCTATATGTGACTATGATGGATTTCCAAATTCTTGTGTGTCTGAGACTATACTACCTGGGAGCAAGGGATAATTAATCCTAAAGAGAATTTCATATAATCTTTGTCTCACAAGACACAAAAACTAAATAGAGAACACTTAGGGGTGATTTGAATGGTCAGATCTGTCACTTTTAGCATCTTTCTTGGGCAGTGTAGGATATTGTGATGTTTAGACTCTGATTATTCTTCCTTAATGTTCCCTACCCTTTCCCGATACATATTTCTTTAGCTATGTTAACATTCCATTTAATCTATAGCCAAGTAGCTGTTTCTGTCCACCAGGAAATACTCTGACTCTTCTAGCTATTGAGAATTTATTTAGTGAAATGTCAGCAATATGTTCTTTATCTATCAAGGTTTCAAAAGGATCTATTCTGCCCCAGATGCTGTCTTCAATGTCCAGAATTATTTAGCTTATGAACATTGTACAGTATCATGGATGCTCATACTCCCAGTACAGGCAGTGCTGCCAAACCTATCACCAGACTAGATGCTTGTTCCATTTTAGATATGAAAGTCTAACAGGAAACATCATCCTCTGGCCACTGACCTAATCGAAGCATCCAATATCATTGCTAAGTTTTTATTTGACAACCCCTAAGCAGGCTTGGCTGCTAAGAGAAGTTCAGTGAGAACCTCAGGCTATTAGAATTTGCTGAGAAATGTCATCCACAACTGGGATCACCATAAAGCCACACCAGCAACAGCTGGGCCCCACTGTGGCTTACCTGCCCTTTTATTCACATTCATTTGTTTCTCCCCATACTTCTGGCAAATGTGCTTCCCTCTCCTGAATGCTAAGATTTTCTTACTCTCAGCAGATGGCAACTTAGTAGTACATCCCTAAGACTACCTAGGCCATACCTAGATGAATTGTCTATTTCAAAAATACTTTTCTTTGTCTATTTCATCCTTTCTTCTGTCCATTTTTTTTCTTATTATTATAATTTTATTTTATACTTCTCTCTATTTTTTATATGTTAAGAAGCACCTACTCTGTTCATCAGTCTAAGGAATGTATAATCTAATATAATACAAATTTCCCTCTATTTTAAAAAAGTATCCCTCTTTTCCCTTGTTGTTAGCTGCTTTTGAATCAGCTCCCAACTCTTGGCAACCCTATGGACATGAAACAGAATGCTGCCCGTTTCGACACCATCCCCTTGATCAGATGCCAAAGTCTCAGTAAAACATCCAAACATTTACGCAGGTGTTCTCTTAATTCTTCAGGATGATTTAGATTCTCCCTTTCTGTACAATGAAAGATCACATGTTTACCCCTACCTTTAATAAATTCTATTGTAATTTCTCTCTTGCTGTTCTGCTTCCAGCTCCATTCACCTCTGATCTCTTTGTGGGGCAAGGAGAAGTCTATCTCTGGTGCTTAGCCCACAATTAAATGTAGTATAATCTCAATAAATGGTGATTGAATCACAAAAATAAACTTATTATGGTGCTTCTCTAACTCTTCGTATGTAGTGCATGCCTTAGCATTGAGACCTATGTATGGATAGTCATCTCTAACCTCATTGGTAACAGTCTCAGCAGTGAAATGCTCAGCTACAAATCAAAAAGTAGACAGTTTGAATCCATGAGCTGCTACATAAAAGAAAAGACCAGGTGATCTGCTCCCACTAAGAGTTCATCTTAGAAAAACCTAGGGGCAGTTCTAATCTAGCCTACTAGGATCACTATGAGTTGCAACTAGTTTGATGATGAACAATAACGATATCATTGACAAAAGCAATTCTGCACGATTAGTGGTTCTCATATATTAGCATACATCAGAGTCACCAGGAGGACTTATCTAAACATAAGATTTTGTGTGATTTCATTTATATAAAAAAAGATAAAAACAGGCAAATGTATAGAGAGATCATAGTGGTTATCAGGGGTAGGAGGAAGGAGAAAGGGAGAGTTACTGCTTATGGACCACTGAGTTTCTGTTTATTGTGATTAAAATATCACTATGAGTAAGAGCTCATGAGGAATCTGTACCTTGACCAGGAGGCTGTCGTTCGAACAGAACAAGGGGACACTACATAGTTTAAAATCAAGAAGGGAGTGCATCAGGGTTGTATTCTTTCTCCACACTTATTCAATCTATATGCTGAGCAAATAATCTGAGAAGCTGGACTATATGAAGAAAAACGTG
>NW_006921591.1:26489228-26492024 GCF_000298275.1 Orycteropus afer afer
AAAATGCCTGATGGGACTTGTTTTATTGATTTTGTGATTTGGAATCGTGATCTTGTGGGGCATTTTAGTTAATTGGTCTTTTTTTTTTTTTTTTTTTTTAGCACTGTTTTACCTGCTAGTTAGTTGTGACGTATAGTGCCTGAGGTCTTAAAAGCTTGAAAGCAGCCATCCTAGATACAGAAATTGGTTTCTCTTTACCTGGAGAAACAGAGGCAAAAGAAGACTCAGGAACAGGAGGAAGAAATGGAAGGCATAGGTGATTGACTAGGAGCTCTGGTAGTGAGTGCAGTGCCTAAGACACTTGACTGCTAACCAGAAGGCTAGCAGTTCAAATGCACCAGCCACTTCTCAGAAGGAAGGTTGGGCAATCTACTTCTGTAGTGATACCACCTCAGAAACCCAAAGAGGGGTCATTATGAGTCAGATCTGACTCGATGGTACATAACAACAACAACATCACCAGGTGATTGCTTCCTGTGCCATAAGACCAGAAGAAATGGATGCTGCTGGCTACCATTACTGATCATTTTGATCAAATATTCTATAGAAGAATCTTAATCAAAGTTGAGAAAAATGTGAAAGTGTTTCACATTCTAATGGAATCCAATTTTCTAGAGCCTCAAGGCTGAATGAACTCCTGAAACTACTGCCTTGAGATCATCTTTAACTCTGAAACCATAAGCCAAAAATATTCCCTGAAGCCTTCTTTAAATCAAACAACAGTCTTGCTTAACTAGTAAAGAATGTATCCCAAGATGTTTGTGCTTTTTTTACAAACTTACTACATGGGGTCAAATTTTAACAGCAACTTGAAAGATGAGATAGGAAGCTTAGAAGGATGAGAGACCACATCTACAGGGGAGAAACACATCAGAAAAGGAGGGTGAGAACAGCTGCACAATTTGAATAATATAATCAATGTCACTATATAGTACACATAAAAAGTGTTAAATTGGTGTATGTTATGCTGTGTATATTTTCAACAACAATACAGAAAGTGAAAAAAGATAAAGAAAACCTAAATGTCCACCAATAGACAAATGGAAAAATAAATTATGGTACATCTAAAATATGAAATTTCATGCTTAAAAAAGAACATGAGTGGGCTTTCCCTAGAGCTCTTGATTCCTCAGTTATGGAATAACAAAAAAATCCAAAAATTGATTGTTGTCAAGTCACTTCTGACTAATAGCAACCCTATATAACAGAGGAGAACATTATCATAGGATTTCCAAAGCTGTAAATCTTTATGGAAGGAGACTGCACCATCATTCTCCCACAGAATGGCTGCTTTGCAGCCCAGTGCTTAATCACTACAACACTGGGGCTTCTAGTTCTGGAATGGGGTCAATAATTTAATTTACATTTTGGACAGATGTCCAGGTAATGCTAATGAAGCCTTTCTAAGGACCACACATGGGAAACTACTGGAGTAAAAAAGTTAATTGAAAGAGAAAACTTGGAGACAACAAATACAAATCAGTCTTCCAAGAAACAAAGGGATAAGGTGATATGATACTTTGGGCTATTAGTGGGGTCAGTAAAATATATTTCTAAAAGAGGATAATTAAGTACATTTGTAAGCTAAAAGATGGTGGACAGATAGGATTTTCTAGACAGAGGCAGGGAATAATTTAAAAAGTGTGGGTTTACCTGTATCTCCTTCTAATTCTGTCACTTTTTTCTGTGTGTATTTTGATACTATATGATTATATAATACACATTCAGAATATTTGTAGTTTTATTGTTTATATTATTTATTATATTTTATTTGTAATAAAATTTTATATTATTTATGTTATTCTTTCTTCTAATATACTCTTCCCTTTGCCTTATTATTATTAACATAAGAGTACTAATTATAGACATATTAATTTTATCTTGGTTATTATTAGCCTGCTACATCTTTTCTTCATATTTTCTTTATTTTTTGCATGTGCATTAGAAGAAACTGTTAACATTAATTCACTAAACAAGAGTTAAACACCACAAATATTTGACATTAAGTTAAAAAAAAAGACAAATGGGACTACATCCATGATATATATATGTAAAAGTTCAACAGGGGACATCTTTACATATATATTTATATATGCTACAAATATAACCATGATTATAGTAGAGCATAAAACTCAACTCACTGCTGTCGAGTTGATTCCAACTCATAGCGACCTTTCCTTGAGTTTCTGAGGCAGTATCTCTATGGAAGTAGATTGCCCAGTCTTCCTTCTGAGGACTGGCTGGTGGATTTGAACTGCCAACCTTTTCATTAGCAGGTCTTGGGTACTATGTCACCAGAGCTACCATTTAGTGGAACATTCAGGGTGCAAAGTTAGGAACACTTCTCGCTACAACTGCTAACCATTCTGAAAAAGATCACAGTAGGAAGTCCCAAATAGAGTGGGAGAAAAATGTGGAACAAAACTCAAAATCATAAAAGAAGACCAGCCTCATTGATCTGAAAGGGACTGTAAGGACTCCGAGACTATGGGTCAGATATACCTTTCAAGCTGAGAACTTAACCCAACCCCCATAGCTTCACTTGCATCCAAATTACAGACAGGACTATAACGTGAACTAGGAATATATGCACTCATTAAAAAAATCATGATCAAAAGGACAGCATTTTCCCAGAGATAAGGGTCACAAAACAGGATTGGATAGGAAAGAAGGACAGAGTGGAATGATAAACACAGGGAAGAAGTGGAAAATCGCTATAAATTTCATAAAAAAGAATGTGTAAGAATTGTTTAGTAGAAAACCAATTTGCTCTGTAAAATTTTACCCTAATAACAA
>NW_006921591.1:26492322-26520808 GCF_000298275.1 Orycteropus afer afer
GGTAAAAGGGGAAGAAATTGAAAAACAAGATAATATTATTAAACAGTGAATAAAATTAAACACAATAAAGGAAATAACTAATATGATGAAAATAGAAATGCTGAAGTAGAAAGGGAGCAGAGGATGATTAAAGTATATACAGAAGGAAAGAGCAAAGAGACTAACAAAAGAAAAGAGAAGATTATGGGTATGAAGGACAAGGAATTAAAAATGATGGACTGTATGCATTGCTTTATGAGCTCTGGTAGTGCGATTGTTAAGGCATTAGACTACTAACCCAAACATTGGCAGTTCAAACCCACCACCTGCTCCTTGGGAGAAAGATGAGGCAATTTGCTTCTGCAAAGAATTACAAACTTGGAAACCTGTGAAACAGTTCTACCTGTCCTATAGGGTTGCTATGAGTTGGAAGGACTCGATGGCAGTGGGTTCATATGTTTTTGATATCCACTACTGCTGGTATTTCAAATGAAATGAGAACTGAAAATTAAACTCAGAAGTGACTGTTGTGGTATCACTGACCAGAGCTCTTCTAGTGGAGAAGAGATTGAAGACAGCTCTCAAGGAAAGAGGGGAGCAGTGAGACAGAAAGTATAGGAAATTGTGATGAGTTGTTGAACTTCCACAATAATGAAAAGATGTTTCAATCATTCAGTCACAATATCAAATCATTTTTAAAGGAAAACACAACTGTGGTCAGCCTGTAGAAAATGGAGTAATATGGAAGGAAAGAAGATGATTATGAGGAAATAATATTCCTAGCCAATCTTTCACTAATGTTGAATATTAGAGATATGATTGATGTGAAAGAACTTGGAAATGTAGTCTGCATAGATGACTTTTTCTTTGGGGAAAAATAAATTACAGTTTTAACAGATTCCAAACAACCAAACTAGCTCTTGTTAGAGTGCTGTCTTAACCATAGATGACTTGTGGCCACACTTCCAAGTTTCTGTGCAATTTTAAATTATCCAAAAATTTATATTCAGCAAAGTTTTCCTTTAAATATAAAAGAATTTGAGTTGATTCCAACACATAGTGACCCCCTTTGGGTTTCCGAGGTGTTAAATCTTTATGGAAGTAGATTGCTTGGTTTTCCCCTGGTTAGTAGTCAAATGCCTAGGTACTATGTCACTACACTTATTATATAGTTCAGAAAATATGAAAAAAACAAACTCACTGCCCTCGAGTGGGTCCCAACTCATAGTGACCCCTCCTTCGGTTTCCAAGACGGTATCACTATGGAAGTAGATTGCCCAACCTTCCTTACTGGTAGTGGGCTGTTGGGTTTTCACTACTAGCTTTCTCATTAGCAGTCAAATGCCTTAGGCACTACATCACCAGAACATATATATATATATATATATATACCCCTTTTGTAATGCCTCAAGGCATTTGACTGCTAACCAGAAGGCTGGCAGTAAAATCCCACCAGCCACTCCTCAGAAGGAAGATTGGGCCATCTACTTTCATAGTGCTATCACCAGGGAAACCCAAGGAGGAATCACTATGAGTCAGATCTGACGAGTCTGACTGACTGAGAGCAGTAAGCTTGCTCTTTCACATATTATCAAAATAATATCATATATCGTTCATTTTAGTGACTATGAAAATAAAAGACTGAGGAAAGAAAGGGCAATGAAAATTTAATCCATTGAGATATTGAAATAAGAATATAACCAACCATCTGGTAATTAGAGTTACAGCTAAAAACACAAATGTGCCAGAGTCTGTCTAAGACAGCTAAAAAATTAAAATTAACTAATCAAAATATGGAGGTCAGAGGAGGATAAAGATGAAAAAACTGACAATGATATATTTCTTCAACTTTTAAAGTAGAAAAAAAATTGTTATATGTAAAATTGACATATGCAGTAAACATAAAATTGTTAGTTACCCTCCACTGTCCTCAGTGTGGAGCTATAGTGGCCTTCCATTCAGACAGGAGAAAAGACGACAAACCTAATTCATCTAACCTGGTCACAGAAGTATGTCAGTCTATCTTGAGTTTATAAAATTAGAATGAATTTGTTTTAGTGAGTACATAGCTACAAAGTCATATCCACTCGGTAAAAAAAAAAAAAAAAAAAAAAAATGGGGCCACAGACAGTTCTTAGGAGGTGAGCTAATATTGTTAGAGAATAAGGAAGAGTGATGCAAGTTTCCAATGAAATTAATGTGTTAGCAGAAAAAATGGGATATCATGCAGGCAATAGAACATTCAGGAGGAGGTGAGAGCTCATGTTTGTCACTGTAAATGAAAGACTTTGAGACTGGTAAAATGAAACTCACTGTCATTGAGTTTATTTGACTTACAGAAACCCCTCCTTGGGTTTCTGAGGCAGTATCTCTATGGAAATAGATTCCCCAATCTTCCTTCTGAAGAGTGGCTGCTGGGTTTGAACTGTCAAACTTCTGGTTAGCAGTCAAATTTCTTAGGCGCTAAAGAGTATGTAAAGTATGTGGTTGAGTGGGTGGGGGGGTGGGGCAGCAGCAAGGGAGTGTTATTAATGGCCACTAACACAGAAAGTATCAAAGGATGATATTATTTCCTAGGTAATGGCATTCCCTTTGACAGACATTAGACTATATCATATGTGCATGATAGAGAGGATCTAATCAAGACCATGATTTGCAGTATTTCAGACAATATGGAGTAGAAGAGAATAAATACCATAAATAAGTAAACACAAGTATAGAATAATTGTATTTTCACCAGGAATATAAAATATTGATTTTTCTTGTGGTGGAGTATGGTATGCATAATAGTTTAGTATTTCTTTCAAGCTCTGTGTGTCAAGATAATCAAAGAAAAATATCTATGTATTTCAATCAATTAATATTACATATACAGGAGTTTCAGGCTTTCTTGGCTGTTGACTAAAAGTTCATATTTACTAGGAAATCACAGTGATAGAATTGGTGAAACAAGGAAGCTCCCCAAATCTATCTTGTATAGATCGAAAAGTGATAAAACATAGTTCTTATAAGAAATTATGGATTTTGTTTCCATTGTTTTCTTTTGGATCTTGTTCCATTTCATGTGGTTTAGTAATTTGGGCCCCAAAAGTAGTAGCAGCACGAGACATCATCACGTGATCAAGCAAGGATGGATTTTGGAACCAAACTGAGTTGTATTCAAATACCAAACCCACCATTTAGTGGCTGTGTAACCTTGGGCAAGAAACTCATCATTTGGTGTTACAGTTCCCCAAGTGGCAATATGGGAAATAATGCCAATCACATAGATGGGCTGTAAAGATGATACAGAATAGTGTTTACAAAGATCTTGAGTAAGTAAGTGCTCCAAAAGTTGGGAGCTACTACTGCAATCAATTGTATTTTAAAAGTTTATCCCCTTTAAGGGAGCTCTGGTAGCATAGTGTCTAAGGCACTTGACTGCTAACTAGAAGGCTGATGGTTCAAACCCACCAGCTACTCCTTGGAAGGAAGGTTGGGCAATCTACTTCCGTAGTGATACTGCCTCGGAAACCCAAGGTGGGGTCACTATGGGTCGGGTCCTACTTGACGGCACATAACAACAACAACAACGTCCTCTTTAAAGGATGTATGATTTGACATTCTAAAATTCTTACAAGATTTAATACATTTTTGGAAGCATCTTCATTTCATTACCAGATGTACTGTTATTAGCACATGGTGCTCTTTTTTAGGTAGGAACATTTGCCTTCAGCTTATTTGGCTGACATTCTCAGTTATATCCTAACTAAATATGATTTCACATTCTATCCCTTAAGTACTAAGCACTCAAATGAACACTCATTTTTTTTTTCCCCCAATAAGGCAGGCAAGACCATAATGCATAGTTGTTGATAACATAAAACAATATAGTTTACTTAACAAATTCAAATAACTTACATTTATTGGCTCAGGTTCAATTGGATGAAACTGTATTACAAGCCCAAACTATGAAACAACTTGGATAAAAAGAATGGCATGGATTCGACCATTTGTTTCCTCTGTTTGCAATTTCTCTCCCATTTTAATTACACCTTGGATATCAATACTTCCAACCAAAAATATTTTACTGTTTTTTAAAAAGTCTTTTTGTGAGTCAATGTGTTAAGGCATTTATAAATGTTAACTTTTCTATCATTACAACAATGTTACAAGGTTAACATAAATATGCACATTTTACAATGAGAAAATTGAGGCTAACAGTATCCTTAATTTGTTAGATACTACACAGCTAGAAAAAGGAAAAGCTATAGTTTAAATTCAAGTCTTTCTTATTCCCAGGGCAAGAATTTTTATAGTACGTGTACTACCAGGTTGCAGTTACTAAAACATTTTTATTTTAATTTCCCTCCATATACATTTCCAATCAAATATCCTTCACTGACTCTCCATTGTCTATTAGACAAAGGTCACATGTTCACATCACTGACAATCTTAACTCAAATTTGTTACAGCCTAATTATCTACTATGTCATAGGAGGTAACCTCCATTCCAATAAAGTCATCTTATTATCTACTGAGTACTTGGTGTCGTCATCCACTCAGGTTCACTTACACCTGAGAGAAGTGTTAAATCAAATTCATCTCATGATGAGATTATTACAAATGGTTTCACAAAAGAAAGTGAACAGCTATGAAACAAAAAAACAAACAAACAAAAAATATCACTCTCGAGTTGATTTTGACTCATAGTGACCCTATAGGGGAGTAAAACTGCTCTGTAAGATTCCCAAGGCTGTATATCTTTATGGATGCAGACAATTTACACATTTTTTTCTCCCTTGGAACAGCTGGTGAGTTCAAACTGCCAATTTTTTGGTTAGCAACAGGGTGCTTTATTCACTGCTCTACAAGGAGTCCTTGCTGCAGAAAGTACTTGGGAGAAATTAAGAACTTTAAAACACTTTGTGGTGTTTTTGTTGTTGCTGTTATGTGTTGTTGAGTTGGGTCCACCTCATAACGATCCTCTGTACAACAGGACCAAACACTGCCGGGTCCTGTGCCAGCCTCACAATCCTTGCTCGACCTTAACCCATTATTGCAGCCATTCTGTCAATCCATCTCATGGAGGGTCTTCCTCTTTCTTACTGACCCTTCACTTTACCAAGCATAATATCTTTCTCCAGGGAATGGTCCCTTCTGATAACATGACCAAAGGTGAGTTGAGATCTGACCATTCTCATTTACAAGGAGTATTCTGACTGCGCTTCTTCCAGGATAAATTTTTGTTCTTTTGTCAGTCCATGGTAATTTCAGTATTTTTCCCCCACACCACAACTCAAAAGCATCAACTCTTCTTTAGTCTTCCTTATTCACTGTGCAGCTTTAACATGCATATAAGGCGATTGGAAATACCATGGCTTGGCTTAGGCTCACCTTAGTCTTCAAAGAGACATGTTTGCTCTTCAGTACTTTAAAGAGATCTTTTGCAGCAGATTTGCCCAGTGCAATCGTCATTTAATTTCCTGACTGCTGTTTTCATGGGTGGTGTTTGTGGACCCAAGTAATATGAAACCTTTGACAACTTCAATCTTTTCTACATTTATCATGATGTTGTTTATTGGTCCAGTTGTGAGGATTTTTGTTTTCTTTATGTTGAGGTGTAATCCATACCAAAGACTGTAGTCTTTGATCTTCATCAATAAGTGTTTCAAGTCATCTTCACTTTCAGCAAGAAATGTTGTGTCATCTGCATATCACAAGTTGTTAATGAGCCTGCCTCTAATCCTGATGCCATGTTCTTCTTCATATAGTCCAGCTTCTCAGATTATTTGTTCAGCATACAGAATGAATAACTATGGTGAAAGGATAAAACCCTGATGCACCCCCTTCCTGATTTTAAACAACACAGTACCTTCTTGTTCTCTTTGAACAATAGCCTTCTGGTCTATGCACAAGTTCCTCATAAGCACAATAAAGTGTTCTTCTCAATGTCATCCAAAGTTTGTTGTTATGATCCACACAATCAAATGTTTTTACATAGTCAATAAAACACAAGTAGATTTATTTCTGGTATTCTTTACTTTCAGCCAAGACCCAACTGACACCTTACAATGGGCCTATTTCCTTTTTTTTTTTTTTTTAAGTGTGAATATGTTTATCACTCTTAATCTACAATAGATATTTTACTAAATGCTGAACATGATACAAAGTAGAAAACATAATCCTTGTTCTTTTTGTGCTTTCATTCATTACAGTTTTTGTTTGTTTGTTTGTTTGTTACTAAGTACACAGGAGCATCTAGATGAAAAAAAGTCTGGTGATCTTCTGAAAAAAAAAAAACAAACAGCAACCAAGAGATCTTTGGAGGACAGTTCCACTTTAACACAAAGTCTCAACTGGATGGCAACTGGTATGTTTTATTTGGTTTAGTATGTCAGGTGTGTAATTGATTGAAATTGTCCCTTTTCTTAAAGCATTTAAGAATAGTAAATACTACTATTTAGACTTATAAGTTGTTTTCAGTTCTGCTTTTAGATATCTTTCTTGGTCAGTATTTCTTAGGTAGGAACATGTGCTTTCAGCTTATTTAGCTGCCATTCTCATTCTTCAAGCAAAAAATTAAAAAAAAAAAAATAGCATGCCTTTGAGTGCTTGGTACTAAAGGGACAGAATATGATAATGTCTAGTTATCTTGCTCAGTGCTAGATGTTTCACTGAGCTATTAACGAGGGAGGGAGAAGATGTGAGAATGGGGGTGAGAAAGTGAGAAGGAGGAGGACAAAGAAGAAGGGAGAGAAAGAGAAGGGGGAGGGGAAAAGAGGAAAGCAGAAAAAGAGAAAAGGGAGAAGAGACGGGGTTAAAGACTCAGTGTCTTATAAGTTTATAAACATAAATAGAGAGTAGGGCTTGGATTGTTAAGAGAGAGTGGTCATGGACAGAGATGACACTCAGAAATGCAAACTTTCCATGCAAGCATACATCTGATTTTAGTCAAATCTGGTTGGCTCTGCACATTCCAAAAATAGCTTCCAATTTTGCAGTTTTGTAAATGACTTAATCAGAGCAAATGATTTGACAGGATTCAAGTATTCTTACATAACCAAATTTATATGACACTCTTGTATAATTGAGAAACCAATGGTGTTTTTCATGATTGAAGATATTTCTTTCCCATAACAGAAATATTTATTTCTATATTCAGGACTTTCCATTTGACAACAGAGCTCTGGGCAATGAATTGAAAATCACAATGCAGAAGCAAAAGAAAATGGAAGACTTCAGGTATTATTTATTGAATCTAAGGTAAACTTTGGTTAAAAAAAAAAAAAAAATGTTTGTTCTACAAGAGGAAACATCAGTGCTGCTCTGACAGGAATATACCACAAATGGAATGGCTTAAACAAACAGGAATTTATTCTCTTACAATTTTAGGGGCTTTAAGTCTCAGTTCAAGGTGCCAGGCTCTAGGGGCTGGGTGAAAGACCCTCAAACTTAGGTTTCAGCTTTGCTTTCTGCTCCTGGCTCTCTGAAGCTAGAGGCTTTTCTTCACTCAGACAGCTGCTGACTGCTGAGGCTGACTAGCCCAAGGTTGACAAGTAAAAAGGCACAGCCTCAATGTCACCAAACAACATGGCAGGCCACTAATTCAAGTCCAGAAGAAGTGCCAAGATCAGCAGACATACCAGGCTGTTGAACAATGACTTGGCTACATGCAGGGTTCAAGTGTGCCAAAAGGCTAGAGACCAATCCTAAAGCTTCTTCTTATATACGGAAGTGGACCACATCCCTAAAGCAACTACTCAGCTGCTTGGGGCAGATTCCAGTCTCATCATGGGGAATAACTACCTCCACCTTCTCCCAACTCAACCAGGCTCAGCCAAGTTGACAACAAACTTACTTACCACAATCAGTATAGTACCAGCTGCTCTTCAGTCAGTTTCCACTCATAACAGCCCTATGTGTGTAAGTGTAGAACTGTGCTCCAGAGGGCTTTTAATGGTTGATTTTTTTTTTTTTTTTTTTAAATAAGTTGCCAAGTCTTTCTTCTGAGGCATCTTTGGGTAGACTTGGACCAGCAAACTTTTAGTTAGCAGATAAATGCATTACCTAGTTGTACCATCCAGGAATTCCTATGTTATCATAAACCAAAAACCAAATTCACTGCCATGGATTCAGAATTGACTTATAGCAACACCCCTCCTTGGGTTTCTGAGACAGTATCACTCTGGAAGTAGATTGCCCCAACTTTTTTCTGAGGAGTGGCTGGTGGGTTTGAACTGCCAGCCTTCTAGTTAGCAGTCAAATGTCTTAGGCACTATGCTACCAGAACACTTATATCACCATTATGATCACAATATCCAGGTCAGAACAATTCTTATTTTTATAAATAATTTCCTCTGCAATCATACCTTATTTTAAGGCTTCTTTTTTTTTCATTCTTTTAAAACTTGACTTTGAGAATTAGGTCTTCCTGTTTTTGATCTATCTTTTCAGATTATTTTTACAAGTGAAAAAATGTCTTTCCCTGTGAGTAAACTTTATGGGAGTCAACAAAATTGTCCTGGGCAAAGTTGTAATGGTATGAATATTTATAGTGAGGGTGTCCCTGGTTTTCCCTATCTTGGGACCACTAAATGGAACCCAACCTTGTCCTCGAAATTTATCTATTTACTTCCTCCAACCTCCAAGGTGGCTGCTACTTTGTTCTAGGGAACTTTTGAAATAGAGACTAAAGGGAAAAGGTAGAGTGAATATGGTCAGTGAAAGTACGTGAAAGACAGGGCTGGAGGAGAGTTTTCCAGGGACGTTGAAGGAAATCAGTCTGGAAAAACTCCACAGGCCTTGGGAGAACCCCTTTTTGGGCCCTTAGCCTTCATCAGTTTTACATCATTGAGAAAGCAGTTTCATTTCTAAAAATTTACCAAAAAGAGTTTTTTGAAGAAGTATTGTTGTAAACATGTGTTTTTCTATGAAAAAATAAAGTAAAAGACATATAATTTTGAAATTGCATTTGGTTCCATAGATTTTTCTATCCTTTTAAAAATTATTTAAAAAGTAAATCTTTATTCTCTTTTAGCCTGATATCATATTGCCATTCCACTTACCTGCTATGGGCAACTCTTCTAATATGCATAGTAGCTACTTTTTGTAGTTATTTATCATTGCAAAATGTATACTTGTTTGCATACATTTTAAATTACATAAATTGTGTACTGTTGTAAAAGTCATTTTAGGTATTTTAATTATTCATTTAGATTTTAAAGTTCATCTATGGTGTTACAAAAAAAAAAAAAATCTCACTGCCATCGAGTTTGATCCAATTCTTAGTGTACCCTCCGTGGGTTTCCAATAGGAGCTCTGGTAGCATAGTGCCTAAAGCACTTGACTGCTAACCAGAAGGCTGGCGGTTCAAACCCACCAACCACTCCTCGGAAGGAAGGTTGGGCAATCTACTTCTGTAGTGATACTGCCTCAGCAACCCAAGGAGGGGTCGACTCGACAGCACACAACCACAACAACAACATCACTACGGAAGTAGATTGCCCAACCTTCCTTCTGAGGAGTGTCTCGTGGGTTAGAACCATCAGCCTTCTGGTTAGCAGTCAAGTGCCTTAGGCACTACGCCACCAGAGCTCCTATTTTTCTATATGCACAACTAATCTAATTCTTTTGACTACTGTTTAACACGCCAATTTTTATCTGCCTTCTCTCCTGTTGCTGGCCACCTAGGTAATCCCCAACTCTTGACATATAATCCTACAATGAACATTTTTATAAATAATGCAATGGGTTTCTGTGATAATTTGTTTGAATATATATTCAGGAATATATCTGAGATACATACTCAGGAATGGAAATGGTAAGTATATATATTTAATGTGACTGTTGGTACCAGCTCTCGGGTTTATATTCCTTTCAACACTAAAGGAAGTTTCCTGTATCCTCTTTTGCTGTAAACATTTTACTTCATCTATCTTCCTAATCTATGGAAGGTTACTCTGGTGTTGCAATAGGTGTTTTAATATGAGAGAGTCTACTTTTGACTGTCACATTTTAACTGACCCATGTAGGACACAGCTTTATAAACACTACAGGCATATACTTATCATTTCAAGCAAAGCAAATAAGGACTCCACCAGTGGAGAGAAATGTATAAATGTATGTCTAACTTTTTTTGTTGTTTAGATTTCCAGTGAAGGTAAAAGTCAAAGGTCTCATGTATCCAACTGAAAGCTTCACCCAGGGGTTCTCAACACTTTAAAAAAGAATACACCCTTTTATAATAAATGTTTTATAATGCTTCTTTATGATTTTGAAATGGAATTAATAGATGATGTAAATTACCAACATAAAGTGTTTAAACTATCAATATATTTTCTAATAGTAATATATAAGAGAAACAAAAGGAAAATAAGTAACTGATAATAAAATAATATTTTTAATATATAAATTACTGTTATTGAGTCAGTTCCAAGTCATAGACACCTTATGTGAAACAGAATAAAACAATGCCTGGTACTGTACCACCCTCACAATTTTTGCTACACATAAGCCTATTGTTCTAGCCACTATGTCAATCCATCTTGTTGAAGGTCTTTCCCTTTCTCACAGACCTTCTACTTTAACAAAATTGATATCCTTCTCCAAGGACTCGTCCCTTTTGATAACAAAACCAAAGTACAAGAGACAAAGTCTGACCATTCTTGCTTCTAAGAAGCATTCCAGCTGTGCTTATTCTAAAATAGATTTATTCATTCTCTGGCACTCCATGGTATTTTCAATATTCCTTGCCACATCACAATTCATATCCATCAATTGTTCTGTGGTTGTCCTTATTCATTGTCCAATTTTCACTTGCCTATGAGACAATTGAAAACACTATGGCTTGGGTCAGGGACACCTTAGTCTTCAAAATGATATTTTTGGTCTTAACACTTTAACAAGGTCTTTTGCAGCAGATTTTCCCAGTGCAGTATGTCATTTGGTTTATTGACTGCTACTACTTCCACAGGTGTTCATTGTGGATCCACTTAAAATGAAATCTCTGACACCTTTGATCTTTTCTCCATTTATCATGAGTTTCTTATTGGTTCAGTTGTGAGGATGTTTTGTTTTCTTTATGTTGAAGTGTAATCCATACAAAGGCTGTAGTTTTGATCTTCATCAGTAAGTACTTCAAGTCTTCTTCATTTTTCAGCGAGCAAGGTTGTGTCATCTGCATATCACAAGTTGTTAATGAGTTTTTCTCCATGCTGGATGTTTCATTCTTCTTCATATAGTCCAGCTGAACAAATAATCCAGGAGGCTGGACCATATAAATAACTAAATAGGTCTACAATGGGATATATAAAGAAATAGATGCTTATATTTGTATATAGAATCACAATGAAACAACATCTATGGAAGCTGCCTGAAATGGGTGTGTTTAATTAGCAATTCAAGTATCATAGCATCGCTGTTCATCATGTACTTTTCCAAATGGGTGAAGGATTCTTGATAAAGTTCTTAACAAAATAAGTAAAACCTTGCTTCACTTTAGAGGATAGTTGCATTCTGAAA
Source organism: Orycteropus afer afer (assembly GCF_000298275.1). Taxonomy (NCBI): domain Eukaryota; kingdom Metazoa; phylum Chordata; class Mammalia; order Tubulidentata; family Orycteropodidae; genus Orycteropus; species Orycteropus afer. The sequence continues at coordinate 26,503,804 of NW_006921591.1, forward strand.
AATTTAGTAATAGTAAAACCAGGGCCGCCAAAAAAAGTGTTTTTGTTACTTTTTAATGTAAATTGGAGTAAGATTCCAGTCTGAAAACTTGTGAATAGATTTTTCTATCTGCATTAATATCTATTAAGGTATTTGAAGAATGATACTGATACAGGGTTACTCATTTTCAAGATTCCCACATGCTGCACTATTCTTGCTTCAGTCCATTAAAGCCAGGAGAAATCCCCTTAAAAGACTAAAATATTACAATCAAAAATATCCCCTGGACATTGAAAACCACTGTCTTGGGAAAATGATTTTTGAAACCAAATCTAACTTAAGAAGTCACTAATACATTACCCACCAAACTGAACAATTAACAGTCATTGAATTGACTGACTCATAGTGACCCTATGTGTGCTAGAGTAGTAGAAGTATGCTCTATAGAGTTTTCAATGGCTGATTTTTCAGAAGTAGATCAATATGTCTTTCTTCTAAGGCACTTCTGGGTGGACTCAAACCAAGCACATTAAGAGTTTGCATGATGCAGGGGCTCCCAGTTGAACACATACCAACTCTTCATTGCTCAGTTCACATACAGTAAACCATAAAGTATAAGGAAGGAGAAAATAAAACTAAATTTGATATTGGTGTTGATCTCTCTCTTAGCATCTATAGAAAGGGGCAGTAATTACCAAAAGTATAGAATATATGTTTTTAAGTTAGTGAGATTGTATACAATCCTTATCTACTCACTAGGAGTGTAAGTTTAAGTGTTTCTCAACATCTGTAAGCATCTGATCAAACCTGGAAGAATGAGTTGTTGACGGTGTTGTGGTAGTTAAAGCCTTCAGCTGCTAATCAAAATGTCGGTGCTTTAAATCCACCAGTCACATGCACGAGAAAGATGAGGCAATCTGCTCTGTAAAGATTTATTGCCTTAGAAACCCTATGGGGCAGTTCTACTCTGTCCTATAGGGTGGCTATGAGTCAAAATCAACTTGATGAAAGTGGGTTTGTTTTGTTTAGGAGTTTACTGTTGTTTAGTACAAATAATGCAATACCTGCATTCTGGTGGCATGGTGCCTGAGGCATTTGACTGCTAACCAGAAGACTGGCAGTTCAAATCCACCAGCCACTCCTTGGAAGGAAGACTGGGCAATCTACTTCCGTACAGATACCTCCTCAGAAATCCAAGGAGGGGTCGCTATGAGTCGGATTCAATTTGACAGCAGGTTTTTTGTTTTCTGGCTTTTTTTTTTTTTTTTTTAATGCCTGAGAGCAGGCAGTTAATGAATGTCAGCACACATTCAATGATAGATGACTGTTCTTGTAAATGGACCTCAAGTCTGTCAATCTAGAACTTGAATTGTGTATGACTACATCTCTATAAGCACACAGGGCTGATGGAAATATTTTGAATGTTGAAATTAGGACTTTTCTTCCATATTTATTCTATGAAATTTCATCAGTATTCAGAAGATTAATCAACTCAGTTTTCACATACTGTGTTCAACTCACTTTGTAATACTACACATTTTTGAAGTTGCTGTTCATTTTCTGAAACGCTTAGCAGAGGTGGGGTGAAGTGTGGGATTTTAAAGTGCAGTCCTGTGTTTAAAATGGGCTTTAGATTCTTAATGTATTTTAGGTCTACTCACTCCCTAATATGCATGATATGCTATTTTATAGTTGAATTTTTAAATAATTACTTGATTTTCATATAGCATTTATCATGTGAAGTTGGTCCCAAAGTTAGTTTTCCAAAATTCATTTTAAGAGACCCCTCCAACTCAGAAACCACATTTTCATATTTACCTACATTGCCTTTAAAACAATTAATACATTTTAGAGAAATGACAGCGGTTCCAGAAAGCAAACAGCTCTTTAAATGAAATCCATTGGTGGTGGTGAGATGCATGAAGAAAGTGATTTATGCAAAATTGTCCTTTTGAGAACCAAGGACAATATCAAGTTTTGTAAATCACTTTTGGAGTGGTTGGAGGTCCCTGGATGAAATATGTAGCAGAAGAACAAGGCATTATAAATGGATTGTACTGGCTTTTATCTCTTAAAAGTACAGACTGATCTTTGTCTCTGCATTCCTTCAGCTGGAAACAATGAGATTGAAGAGATAGTGTGGGGCAGGCATAGGAGTCTAAGTATAGAGAAGGGAGATGGGGATAAAGAGATGAAAATGAACATGGAGGCGCTAAGGCTCCTTTCCAGAGTAAGAAACAAGAGGCTTATTGCTAGTGGATAAATTTCCAAAAAGACTTGATGCTCTTTTATCTTGCTGTTGCTTTTCAAAAGTTGAAAGTCTTTGGGGGCAGACACAGCTGTCTACATCCAGTCTGTTTGTTTTAATAGAACACTGAATTCAAAGCCAATTGAACAGCAAGAGTTCAAATGATCTTTTGCCTTCACCTGGAGCAGAAAATAATCCAGTCTCACACCTCTACTGTTGCCAAAGTATGTAACTAATTATGGAAGAGAGTTTTGAGGAGAGGCCAAATGTAGCTGAAAATTAAAAAGAGAGAAAAGATATTAGGCGATTGAAATCAGCATGTTGTTGTGTGCCATCCAGTCCCTTCCAACTCATAAAATCCGTATATGACAGAATTGCTCATAGGGTTTCCTAGACTATTGTCTTTATAGGAGGGAGTAGATTGCCATTTTTTTTTTTTCCCTTTGGTGAAGCACCTGACTGACCTTTCCATTAGCAGCCACTTGCTTAAGCACTGTGCCACCAGGGTTCCTTGAAGTTAAGATAAAGATGCTCTATTACAAAAGAACATGGATGTGAATGGACCCAGCAATCTGCACTGTAGTAAACCCTCCAGATGATTCTGATATACCCTAAAGTTTGAGAACTACTGTATGTTATAGAAATAACCCAAAGATGGCCTCTGAGTTGTGGCCCAAAGTTGTTTACTTCTTCAGAACAAGCTGAAGCTTGTTAGCCCATAAATAGCACACCAACACCAAACTCAAATTTGTAGGCATAGTACCTAAGGCATTTGACTGCTAACCAGAAGGCTGGTGGTTCAAACCACCAGCCTCTCCTTGAAAAGAGGTTGGGTGATCTACTACTCTAGAGATACCCTTGGAAACACAAGGAAGGTCACTATGAGTAAAAAAATGACTCGGCTGCAGTGAGTTGTTTTTTTTTTTTTTTTTTTTTTATTTCTTTAAAAACATCCGAGTAAAAGACCAGCCACTCCTCGGAAGGTAGATGGAGCAATCTACTTCCATAGTGATATCGCCTCAGAAACCCAAGGAGGGGTCGCCATGAGTCAGGTTTTACTCTATGGCACATAACAACAACAACAACAAGTAAAATAATTTTTAATGACTTAGAACTTGCCTGCTTTATAAATGCTGAAAAAGCCTCACATGATATAAAATCCTGGAGTTAAAATGATCGTAGAATACTGCTGCCTTTTGGAGCTCTCTGACCCAAGATTTCCCACCTTGCTACAGGTGGATATTTGTTGTTGTCATTGTTGTTATGTGCCATCGAGTCGGACCTGACCCCTTCTTGAGTTTCCAAGGTGGTATCACTACAGAAGATTGCCCATCCTTCCTTCTGAGGAGTGGCTGGTGGGTTTGAACCGCCAGCCTTCTGGCTAGCAGTCAAGTGCCTTAAGCACTATGCTACCAGAGCTCCTCAGGAAGACATTAGTTGGGAAAATCTAAGCTTCCTCTACTTCCTTTTCTACTTCTCTGGGGTTTTAAAGCCCTCTGCCCTTTCTGATAGCTGCTTGATACTCTTGCCCCAGGGTTTCAGACCTGTTCATTCTGGTTTGATCCCCTACTGAGAATTTGCATTTTCATCTCTGAAATACTGAATCAGAATCTACATATTAACACAATCCCCTGGTGATTCTTAGGTATAAATAAGAATTACCTGGGAATCTGTAAAAAAAACCCTTGGGGATCTTATAAAATATAGATTCTAATTCAGTAAATCTGAGGTGGATATGCAAATTTTCAGCATGGGACCGAACTGGAATTGAAGCCCTGCTTCCCTCTGGAATGTTTCCAGCTGTGACCAACCCCTGCATGAAGACCTGAATGCATTAGCTCCAATAACTAGCTTAGTGCGCGCTGTGCTGCGCTTTTGTGGTAGGCCCAATTTTTTTTTTTATGAGCCCCAATTTTCCTTGAACTCACTATGTTGTATTAATTAATGTATTCATCACAACAGCTCTCCAAGATAAGTCTTATCTAGCATGACTTTTATGATGACGAAACAATCTAGTGAGACTGGAGAACACATGAGAATTAGCTTTGCGACTGAAATTCACACCCACATGCATTTGAATTCAGAGCTGGCTTCTTGCCAGACATCTCTGCATTGTTTCCCAGTAGCCACTATAGATCTCTGATAGAAATTTAATCATTTGGCTGCTTCCCAAAAAAGGTCAGTGGTTTGAACCCATCAGCTTCTGTGCAGGAGAAAGATGAGGCAGGCTTCTCTAAAGTTTTACAACATTGAAAACCCTTTGGGGCAGTTCTACTCTGTCCTATAGGGTTGGTTGTGACTCAGAATTGACTTGATGGCAGTGGTTTGGTTTTGGGTTTAGGTATTGCATACATAATAAGAAGAAAAATCTAGAGATCTACTTCCATGAAGATTAGAGTCTAGAAAACCCTATGGGGCAGTTCTATTCTGTCCTATAGAATCACTATAAGTCAAAATGGACTTGACCATACACAACAATAACATACATAATTGGAAAAGGTGTGGATGCACTGTGAGTAGAAAATTGAATTTAGATAAGGGGTTTAAAGGGATGTGGGTATAAGGGAATCTGAACAAAGAGTTTAATTACAATTGGTTATCCATAGTAAAGAGCAACACACTGAGTTAAAAGATTAAGATGAACAGGTTACCTGTAGCAAGGAGTCCTTGGGTGGCACAAATTGTTAAGGATCTGACTATTTTCCAAAGGGTCAGTGGTTTGAACCCACTGAGAGGCACCTCATAAGAAAGGCCTGGCAACATACTCTGCTTTCAAAAAGTCACAGCCTTAAAATGCCAGAGAACACAGTTATACCCTGCAGTATAGGAAGTTGTCATGAGTTGTAATCAATTTGATGAAAACTGCTTTGGTTTGGTTTTATTTCATAGCAAATAGGTAAATACTGAATCACAAGCCCTTCTGAGCCAGGGTCTCTCTAGCTAGAGTAGTAATTTCAAAGTGTATTCCAGGGCCATGCACATGAATATCATCACTTAGAAACATCTTACAAATGCAAACTCTGTGCCCTAGAATGGGCAACTCTAGTAAGGCCAAGCAATCTTGCCTTTGTAAGTGTTCTAAATGATTACAATAGACACTAAAGTTGGAGAACAACTGGAGTAAAGCCACAATTCATTTCAAAGGGAGTACATGAGTGAGGCCATAAATAGAGTAATTAGTGATAACTAGTTTGAGTGAGTGGGGAAGATATGGGGAGCAAGCAATCTATAAAACTGAGGTGAGGCAAGGAGAAACAGGAGTTAGAGAGAAAAGCATGTGAGGCATAGTAAAAACTGTTGGAGGCAGATAAGAAGTTTTTTTTTTTTTTTTTTTAGATGATCAATGCAAACTACGTGTCAAAGGGCAATTTATTCACTGTTGCTGAGGCAGTTAATGGTGGTGTAATTTTGTTATGAATAAGATATTTTATACTTATTATTTCAAGTATTTAACAGAGCTTGAAATTAACATTGTCACTAGACCGAGACTCCCTGATGTTACTTCCAGCCCTTGGCAGAAAAATGTCCTGTTCAGGTTCAGAGTAGCCTAGCATTCCTCTGTCTATGGAGATTCTCCCAATGGGAGCTGCAGGGTAGAATCAGAAGCAATTAGATTCCTACAGTAGTCATTTTCAGTTTTGTTAATAATATTTCTTTGCCAAAGTTCTATAACGGTCATGTTTTAGTAAGTGACTTTATTTGGCTGGTTAGTGACATTAGTTTTAGGAAAGGGGCCATATCCAATTGCCTTAGCTCACTTATAGATAAAATAAACTCAGAACTCCACCCTGGAACTCTTTCTTCTCAATATGCAGAAGAGGTCACTTTCCCCACAAATTGAAGCTCAAGCCACAGAACTCTTTTTCATTGGACAAGTGGTGTGAAATTAAAAGCTAATGGCATTAGCATCAGTTAAAAAGGGAGCTTCAGGCAATTTACTAACTGGACTACCCTGAATAAGTTTCTGGACCACTTTATGCTTTTGTTTGATCATATGGCAATTGGAAATAATGAAAGCTACCTCAACACTTACTTGTGGGAGGTAAATATAATAACAGATATACCAAAACCAAAAAAAACTAAACTCACTGCTGTCGAGTTGGATCCAACTTACAGGGACCCCTCCTTGGGTTTCTGAGGCAGTATCACTGTGGAAGTAGATTGCCCAACTTTCCTTCTGAGGAGTGGCTGGTGGGTTTGAACCACCAGCCTTCTAGTTAGCAGTCAAATGCCTCGGGCACCATGCCACCAGACCTCGGAAATATAAAATAATTGTAGTTAGTTGCCATTAAGTAAAGATCACAAGTGTGTAGAGCAGAACTGCTCCACAGGGTTTGCAAGGAAAATTCTATAGCCAGATCTGTCCTCCAGGCACTTCTGGGTGGTTTGAACTGCAACTTTTCAGTTAATACTGGAGAACTTAATTCTTTATGCTACTTATTGTTCATTGAGCACTGACTCTATACTAACATACCTTAAGTTATCTTTAATTTTTCACTTCAGAATTTCTCAATTATTTCCACTATTATAACTTTAATAGCAGAAGAGAGTAAGCAATGTTTCAGCATCTAGAGACAGAGGCCAATGTTGCCTACAAATAACATTAGGTTTGCATAATACCATATATTTCATATTAATTTTACAGTTATAAGGTTATAATTGTATAACTTTAATTCTATAATATGTGTGTATTACTTCAACTCTTTATTTTGAATTGCTTATTTCAAGTAAACAGGTAATCTGAGATGAGGTGCTACCAATACTCCATGGCTTTAATAATATTACAATGAGTAGTAATGATAGCTAAAGAAACAACCAAAAAATAGTTGCTGTGGAATTGATTCTAACTCATGATGATCCCGTGTTTGTCAGAGTAATGACCCCATGTTTGTCAGAGTAAAACTGTGCTCTGTAGGATATTTAATGATTGATTATTCAGAAGTACATTACCAGATGTACATTACTACTTCTGAAGTATCTCTCTGTGGACTAGAACCTCCAACTTTCAGGTGGCAACCAAAAGGTTTAACTTTGCATCACCTAAAGCTTGCATAAGGAGCACTCGTGGTGTAGTGCCTAAGGTATTTGACTGCTAGCCAGAAGATTGGTGGTTCAAAACCACCAGCAATTCCACAGAAAGAAGACTGGGCAATCTACTTCTGTGAAGTTTTACCACCTCAGAAACCCAAAGGAGGTCGCTCTGGGTTGGAAATGGAGTGAGTTTGGTTTTGGTTTAAAGCTTGCATACCTTCTGTTATTTATTAAGTTAACTGATTCATTTGCATTATCTTGGCACTCTGGTAGCATAGTGGCTAAGGCACTTGACTGCTAACCTTCTGGCTGGCGGTTCAAGCCCACCAGCCACTCCTCGGAAGGCATGTTGAGCAATCTACTTCCATAGTGATACTGCCTCGGAAACCCAAGGAAGGGTCGCTATGAGGCAGTCCGACTTGACAGCACATAACAACAACAACATCAATACTCACAATGACTTCATGTAACAGGGTCTAGTATTCAAAAAAAAAAAAAAAAAATCACTGCCATCAAGTCAATTCTTGCTCATAGTGACCCTCACTGGGTTTCCAAGGCTATAAATTTTTACAGAAGCAAACTACCCCATCCTTCTTCCACAGAGTGGCTGGTGGGTCTGAATCAGACCCTCTGGTTAGCAGTTAAACGTCTTAACCACAACACCATCATAGCTCCATGGGATTTACTATTGTTCTTGTTATGTGCCATGGAGTTGGCCCCGACTCATAGCGACCACTCCTTATGTTTCCCAAGCGGTATCACTATGGAAGTAGATTGCCCAACCTTCCTTCCGAGGAGTGGCTGGTGGGTTTGAACCTCCAGTCTTCTGGTTAGCAGTCAAGTGCCTCAGGCACTAAGCTATTAGACCCACCTTATAGCTAGAGACTGCTGTGAGAAGTTAAGTGATCTTTTAAAGATCATAGAACTTGAAAGGGGTCAGAATTTGCGCCTAGGTTTTCTCGTACAAACCCCAAGCTCTATTTCAGATCCCAGTGAAGGTTTTGTTCTTCGTTCATTTCTTTCCTTTGCTGTGTATGTTTACTTCTAATTTGACTTCTAAGTAGTTTTTCAAAATCTTCCCATATTCTCCCTTATCAAAATCCCTGCTTTTGTTTAGGCTATTCTCATTCCTGTAATGAACTACAAGTAAACAAGCAGTTATTATACTATGTAATTATATCTATAATTGAAGAATAAGGCAGAATTTGCTCCTGAATTAATAAAAAATAGCTTGATAAATAATTAATATTACAAACATTAAGATAAACACTTTGTACATAGTTTTTCAATAAATGCCTTTTGAAATTAATTAAAACTTAAAAGAAAGTTAATAAAATATCTTAGTGATCATAGAAACATCTATACAGAATCCTTATGGTAACTGATAATAATACAAATATCTATTTTAAAATAAGCTTTTAAATTGTCTTTAGTCCCTTTAGTTTAATTGTTTAATTTATAATTTATACACCAAATATTTATCTGATCCTTAAAATGTTACAGAACCATTCTGAATGAGACAATATAAAGAAAAATCAAACATAGTATTTGCCTTTGAAGAATTCACAACTTAGTGAACTAAGCTGCCAATATCACTGTATTTTATGTTAATATATTAAAAAAAAAAAAAAAAGTTCTGGTTACCTAGTGCCACTCTGACAAGAATATACCACAAATGGGATGGCTTTAGCAAAGAGAAGTTTATTCTCTTTTATAGTTTGGAGGCTTTAAGTCCAAGTTCAAAGTGCCAGGCCCTAAGGGCTGGGTGAAAGCCCCCAACCTTGGGGTCCAGCTCTGCCCCCTGCACTTGGCCCACTGGAGGTAGAGGTATTTCTTCACTCAGACACTGCTGGCTGCTGAGGCTGATAAGCCCAAGGTTGACAAGTAAAAGGCACAGTCCCAATGTTACCAAACCACACAGCAGGCCATTAATTTAAATCCATTGAAAGTTTCAAGGTCAGCAGAGCATGCCAGGCTGCTGAACAATGAGAAAGCTACATGCAGGGTCCAAGCATGCCATAAGCTACAGACCATTCCCAAATCTGTTTCTTACTTGTGGGAAGCAGACCACATACCCAAAGGCAGCTACTCAGCTGCTCCCAGTAGATTCCACCATAAAGTTGATTACCAGTCTCATCATGGGGAATACTACATCCAGCTGCCCACCCACTCAACAGGCCCAGTCAAGTTGACATACAAACATAAACGCCACACCATACTCATTGCTGTCGAGTCAGTTCCAAATCATAGCGACCCCTCCTTGGATTTCTGAGGGGTTATCACTACTGAAGTAGATCGTTCAATCTTCTTTTTGAGGAGTGGCTAGTGTGTTTGAACAGCAGCCTTCTGGTTAGTAGTCAATATACATTGTTAGTAAACAAAATAAATGATAAATAGATAAGAGATTGAGATTCCCAAAGATTTCATATTAGTTGAATCCACAATCAACACCCATGGAAGCAGCAGTCAAGAAATCAAACGTCATACTGCACTGGGTAAATCTGCTGCAAAAAGACATCTTTAAAGTGCTGAAAAGCAAAGATGTCTCTTTGAAGACATGGGTTAGGTGCACTAACCCATGCCATGATGTTTTCAATAGCTTCATATGCATGTGAAAGTTGGACAATGGATAAGGAAAACTGAAGAAAAGTTGAGGCTTTTGAATTGTGATGTTGGTTAAGAATACTGAAAGTACCATGGACTGCCAGAAGAGCTGACAAATTTGTCCTTGAAGTGCAGCCAGAAAGCTCCTTGGAAGGGAGAATGGCCAGATTTAGTCTCATCTACTTTGGTCATGCTGTTCAAAGAGAAGGATATTATGCATGGTAAAGTAGAGGGTCAACAAAAAATGGGAAAACCCTCCATGAGATGGACTTCATTGACTGCACTGATGGGTTCAGGTATAGCAGGGATTGTGAGGATGGCACATGACTGGGCAGTGTTTCATTCTGCTGTACATGGGGTCGCTATGAGTCAGAGCCAACTTGATAGCCCATAACAGCAACAACGTTTTTAGTATAAGTGTGTCATATGCATTGTTGCAAAATGCTTATAATAAAAATTATCTGTTGTTTGTTTGAAATTCAGATGTAGCAGTGTATCCTGTGTTTTATCTGAGAAGCCTAATATATGGGCTTTTAGAATTCTATTCACCCTTCTGTTATTAATAGAGTTGTGAAAATGCACCCAAAAGATCACAGCCTGCTGAAGACTCATACTCATGGTCTATATCCCACTGAATCTTTCAAGCATTTTAAACAAAACTAATGAGGTTTTGAGACCCTAGTATGGAAGGTATTTTTCTCATGAAAAATTATGTACCTCATCAGACATATTTCTCACTCAGAAGCAATAGTTTCCTCATTTGAATATGCCTGTTTGGGAATATTTTTAGGGCAGCAATATTTTTGATATCATATTTCACTCAAGAATTTGAAAGTACTTTATAAATAACTACATTATTAATGTTTTTGTGACCCCTGTGAAGTACCATGTATTATTTATAATCACATTATAGATGAAGAAACTAAGATAAGGAATATTTAGTGGTTTGATCAAGGTCACAGGATGAATGGCTAGTAAAGCTGAGCACAAAGCTCAAAGTTGAGTGGGCCATCGATGGTACACTGCTGTGAGATTAAGGCAGAGGGCTTCTTACCAGGAAGAAATTTGGTAGGTGTAGTATCAGTGACTATAACACCCCTAAAAATGAGACCCCATCTCGTTTAACTGTGCCTGTGAGAATATATAAGCCATTTCCTTTCTACCTCCCAGTCACCTAGTAACCACCTCCCCTGTCAGGTATTAACCCATCCTTAGGCTAGCCCTGGTCGATTAAGTGCCCTAACCAGCAGTGTTTCTATCAGAGCAAACACAGGTGGTTTCAAAAGCACTGTCTGGGACCCCTTCCCAGTGGCCAGGTGCCACTGAGTCTGAAAATTGTCACGTAGCCTTCCAATCCCTCTCATGTAGACCCTGTCCCCAATTTATCAGATTCAGGTATAAATATTCCCAAAAGATGAGTGAGATTAGCCATCATTTTTGGATCCATTCCAGCCTGCTGCTGAACAACTGTTAGCAAACTTTGTAAGCCTGTGCCTACTTTCCTTTCATCTATTGTCTTGTAAATTCTGTCTCTAGCTCCCTCTCTCTTTCTCTCTCTCTCTCTTGTCTGAACTTCAAATTAGTTATATGTGAAATAAGGGCAATAAAACCTAGCTTATAAACCAAAACCAAACTCACTGCTGTGAAGTTGATTCAACTCATAGCGACCCCTCCTTGGGTTTCCAAGGAGGTATCCCTACAGAAGTAGATTGCCTAATCTTCCTTCCAAGGAGTGGCTGGTGGGTTTGAACCTCCAGCCTTCTGGTTAGCGGTCAAATGCCTTAGGCAGTACTCCACCAGAGCTCTCATCTATGTATGTTATAACAATTAAATGAGATGGTGTAGTAAAATCTGTCTTCTTCAGTGACTTGGTAGTTTCCTTACTTTTCCATCGAGGTAAAGTTTTGTGACCTCATCCTATGCATGTCCTCCTAATGTAAAAAGCAAGCTTTTCCACGTCACTGCAGTAAAAAACAAAATCTAGAACTATACTTTAGATTAATTTATTCATAAGAATGTTTTCTTTTCAAAATTTAAGAAATAGAAAATGGTTACCATGAAGAGTGTTTCAATTTTGATTAGAATAACTAAAACATTTTATTCCCTTTTCTTAATAATTTAGCATTTGGAAGCTGTGGTAGTTAAATTTGTATGTCAACTTGGCTGGGCCTGGTTGAGTGCATAGGCAGCTGGTGGTAGTTATTCCCCAAGAAGAGACTGGCAATCAACTCCATGGTGAGATCTACCACAAGCAGCTGAGTAGCTGCCTTTGGGATGTGGTCTGCTTCTTGTATATAAGGAGAAGCCTTGGGGATAGTCTCTAGCTTATGGCACACTTGGACCCTGAATGCAACTGTGCCATTGTTCAGCAGCCTGCCATGCTTTGCCAACCTTAGGACTTACAATGGACTTAAATTAATGGCCTGCCCTGTGGTTTGGTAACATTGGGACTGTGCCTTTTTACTTGTCAACCTTGGGCTTGTCAGCCTCAGCAGCCAGCAGCTGTCTGAGTGAAGAAATGCTTCTTGTTCCAGTGAGCCGGTAGCAAGAGGCAGAACTAGACCCCAAAGTTAAGGGGTTTTCACCCACCCCGTAGAACCTGGCACTTTGAACTTGGACTTAAAGCCTCCAAACTGTAAGAGAATAAACTCCTGTTTGTTAAGGCCATCCCATTTGTGGTATATTTCTGTTAGAGTGGCACTAGGTAACCGGAACAGAAGCACATAGTTGTAAGATAGGTTTTCTTTCTATTTCTTCTTTTACCACCAATCTATTTTCTAGCACAATCAGAAATATCTCTTCTCAATTTATAGTGAAGTCCCAAGGAAGAAAAAGATAAAGCAGGAAGCTATACAAAACTACACCAATTTTACACACATGCAAACATTTCATTAAAAAGGAAATATTGCAGTAAAACAGCACATTCTCCAGCGAAAACTACTTACCAAATCTCAGAATAACACCTTGCCTTTCAGATTACATTTCTATAATCTCATTTCACCTTTGGTCATATCTTTTTTTTTTTTTTTTTTAATCACCTGTCACCTCAAATAGAACTATAGCCCTGACTGTTTACCAGAGCAGCAAAATACAAAATTACAGAAAATGAGTGTCTTCCACATGTATGATATAGGCCTTCAAACCCCCCAAAATGGCTCCTATCCACCATCCTAAAACTTTTACTCCCTTCTTTTGGTTTCCCCTCCCTATACATTCCTGAGGCAGCCAGCTTGCTGCCACTAATGCCAGCACCTTATCAGGAAGGAAAACCAACATAAAGAAACATATTGTTTGTTGGAACATCTTGCAATAAATCTATTGGAGGAGATGACCACCTGCATTGGCCAGCAGCCAGATTGTTCTGGCTACTCATGCAAGTCCCATAACTTTGTCCCATACTAGTATAAATATTAGCAAGACAGGAGCAGGGAATGTGGACCTCAGGAGACTTAACCAGCTGGCCACAGCTGGATGCAGTACTGTTATTTTGTAAAGCCCCCCAATAAACTTGATATCTTTTAGAGTGACTCTGGTCAATTTTTTGGTTTCTCTGTGCAAAGTTATTCTGAGGCGTTTAGTCTCTTGGGTTTGAACTCCTCTACCACATAGTACCTTTATCCCAAGGCCATGCTTCTTCTTCCATCTCTAGCCTACCCTCTCAATTTGTTAGCTTCCTTGGTATTACATCCAAATCTTATCTCTAGGTCTAGTCACATCTGGCACCACTCCCATTTACCTCACTCTTCTCTTCACCCCTCTCTTCTCACTCCAAGGCTAATAAACTACCTAGCTCAAAATGACATGTTGGGTCAGTCTTCTATGACACTATCTCTGTTCCTTCCAGTCAGCTCTGACTCATAGCAACCTTAAATATAATAGAATGAAATGATGCACTATCTGTGTCATCCTTACAATTGTTGGTATCTCTGAGCTCGTTGTTGCAGGCATTCTGTCAATCCATCTGATTTACGTTCTCTCTCTCTTTCACTGACCCTCTACTTTACAAAAGATGATATCTTGCTTCAGTTATTTTTCTCTCCTGATCATGTGCCTAAAGTAAGTAAGACAAAGTCTTGCCATCCTCCCTTCTAAGGAGTAATATGGTTATACTTCCTCCAAGATAGATTTATTCATTCTTCTGGAAGTCCATGGTATAGGCAATAGTTTTCACCAACACCATAATTCAATGTGCTAATTTTCCTTCAGTCTTCCTTTTTTGTCGTTTTAACATGCACATGAGTTGATTGAAAATACCATGGCTTTGGTCAGGTTCACCTTAGTCATATCTTTGCCTTTTAACACTTTAAAGAGATTTTTCTGCCACAGCTGTGGTCAATCCAATATGCCATTTAATTTTTTGTCTGCTGTTTCCATAGGCACTGATTTATTTTCCCAAAAGAGTAAAATACTGACAACTTCAATTTCTTTGTTATCATGACATTGTTTACTGGCTCAGTTGTAAGGATTTTAATTTTCTTTATGTTCAGGTATAATCCATCCTGAAGGCTGTGTTCTTTGAATTTTATCAGTCAGTGCCTCAAATTGTCTTCACTTTTGCAAGGTTGTGCTATCTGCATATTTCAGGTTGTTAATGAGTCTATCTTTAAAGATTTATCCTCAGAGACAGTGCTGCCCATGATATGTTAATAGTCATTTTCCTACAAGGAAAACTAATTATTATGACTATTTTTGAAATTTATATGCCAACTAGGAATAACATAGATGAAGAAATTGGAAATTTTTAGGAACTGCCACAGTTCGAAATTGATCAAATTTAAGTTACAGTTATTAAAAGCCTTCTACCAATGAAAACCCAATGCCCAAATAACAGAATTGGTTAATTCTAGCAAACATTTCAGGAATAAAAATATAAATTCTACAGAAAGTTGTGCCAGAAAATAAAAGGGAAAGGATATTTCTCAACACATTCTTTAAAGGAAACACCACTTTGGTATGACATCTCAAAAACTCACTGTCAATTAGTTGATCGCTACATGTAGTGACCTGCATTTGGTTTCTGAGGTGGGAAATCTTTATGGAAGTAGATTTCCCAGTCTTCCTTCCATGAAATGGATAGTGGATTTGAACAGCCAACCTTCTGGTTAGCAGTCAAATGCTTTAGGCACTATGCAATCAGAGCCAATGAAATAATAAGAAAAATAAATACAGATTAATATCCTTCATGAATATAGGTGTAAAAGTGTAACCAAAATTAATTCTTTAAAAAGTCCATCAATAGATACTAAGAATGATACAACATGAAACGGGATTTACTCTAGGAAAGCAAGGTAGGTTTAACATACAAAAGTGAATCAACATAATTAACAATAAAAACAAACTTTCTTGATGACTTTGGGATAACCAATGCTTTTATTCCATGTTGTTGTTGTTAGGTGTCATTGAGTCATCTTCAAGTCATAGCAACCCTATGTACAACAGAAAGAAACACTGCCCAATCCTGTGGCAGCCTCATGATCCCTGTTTTAACTGAGCCCATTTTGCAGTCACTGTGTCAATCCATCTTGTTGAGAGCCTTCCTATCATTTGTTGAAATTCCATTATACCAAGCATGATATCCTTCTCCAGAGAATGGACCATTCTGACAATATGACCAGAGTAGGTGAGACAAAGCCTTGCCATTCTCACTTCCAAGGACTATTCCAGCTGCACGTCTTCCTGTACAGGTTTGTTATTTCTTTTAGCAGTCATGGTACTTTCAGTATTCTTCACCAACACCACAATGAGAAAGCATCAACTCTTCTTCAGGGTTCCTTATTCATTGTCCAGCCCTTATATGCATATGTTGTTGTTGTTGTTGTGTTATATGAGACAATTGAAAATACCATGGCTTGGGTTAGGTACACCTTGGTCTTCAGGGAGACATTTTTACTCTTCAGCACTTTCAAGAGGTTTTTTGCAACAGATCTTCCCAATACAATACATCATTTGATATCTTGAATACTGTTTCTATCGGTGTCGATAGTAGAATCAATTAGCATGAAGTCTTTGACAACTTCAATCTTTTCTCTGTTTATTGAGATGCTGCTTATTGGTCTAGTTGTGATAATTTTTGTTTTCTTTATATTGAGGTGTAATCCATACTACAGACTGAAGTCTTCAATCTTCATCAGTAGATGCTTCCAGTCATCTTCACTTTCAGCAAAGTTGTGTCATCTGCTTACCACAGGTTGTTACTGAATCTTCCTCCAATCCTGATGTTATGTTCTTCTTTGTATAGTCCAGATTTTCAGATTATTTGCTCAGCGTACAGAGTGAATAAGTATCGTGAAAATATACAACCCTGACACACTCCTTTCCTGATTTTAAACTATGCAGTATCCCTTTGTTCTGTTTAAATGGCAGCCTCCTGTTCTCTGTCCAGGTTCCTCATGAGCACAATTAAGTGTTTGAGAATTGCCATTCTTCTCAATGTTATCCACAATTTATTATGATCCACACAAATCTAATGCATTTGCATAGTCAATAAAACACAAGTAATCATCTTTCTGGTATTCTTTGCTTTTAGCCAAGATCCATCTGATATCAGCAATGATATCCTTGTTCCACATCCTCTTCTGAATCCAGTTTGCATTTCTGGAAGTTCTCTGTCAATACACTTTTGCAACTGTTTTTGAAATATCTTCAGGAAGATTTTACTTGTGGGTCATATTAATGATATTGTTCAATAATTTCCACATTCTGTGGGATCACCTTTCTTTGGAATGGGTGCAAATATGGATCTCTTTGGTTTAAACTTCTCAATGAGTATTCCGTCAATTACTGGAGCCTAGTTTTTCTCCAATTCCTTCAGTGCAGCTTGATTTCTTCCTTTAAGTAAAGAATTCAATTACATAGAACCATTGCTTACTTCCCCAGGGCTTCTATTGGCTTCTCACCTTCTCAAAAGCCAAGATTTAGCTCAGCTTTATAAACTAACAATACCTGGTCTTATTATTTTTTATTTTTAATTTTTTTTTTATTAGGATTTGGGTGAAGATTTACAGAGTAAATTCACTTTTCATACAGCAGTTCACATATACCTTGTCTCATGACATTGACCAAAATTTACAATGCAGCAGCTCCCCTCCCAATTCCTCCCCATAGTTACCTCCTCCCAGTGTCCATCCCTTCATACTCTTCTGC
>NW_006921591.1:26522388-26547993 GCF_000298275.1 Orycteropus afer afer
TGTCTATTCATGTCTTCTGCCCATTTTTTAATTGGATTGTTTGTCTTTTTGTTATTGAGGTGTTGGAGTGTTCTATAAATTCTAGAGATAAGTCCCTTGTCAGATATGTTATTACCAAATATTTTTTCCCAATCTGTAGATTCTCTTTTGACTCTTTTGGAGAAGTCTTTGGAAGCACATAAAAATTTAATTTTTAAAAGGTCCCAGTCATCTGGTTTCTCTTCTGCTGTTGGTTCATTTTGAATTATGCTTGGTAGTCTATTTATACCTGGTCTTATTTTAAAAATTTAATTTCATCTGTACCAACTTTTCTCTCTGCTTGTTCATTCTGCCCTATCCATACTGGAAACCTTATTATCCCTGTGACACATCAGTTGGACTTCCACCGCTGCAATTTTTGTTTCATCTTTTAGGACGTTCTCCCCCATTAGCAGTGTGGAACACTCCTCTATCTCCTTCAAATGTTAAAATCATAATTAAACAGCAATAGAAAGGAAGAAAGAGAGGGACAGAGGGAGGGGTGGATGAAGGAAGGAAGGGAAGAAGGAAGTTAGAAGAAGAAAGAAAATGACCTTTCAAATAGTGACTTTTCCTATTTAAAACTGTACCTCTCCTCTTCAAAATATATTATTTTTCTCTCTCTCTTTTTTCTATTTTTCTCCATAGCATTTATCAAGTTCTTATAAAGGTGATGTGGTGTATTGGGGGGTGTGTGTATGTGTGATTTATTTTCTCCTTTATCTCAAATGAACATAAGCTTAATTAGTGCAGGATTTTTGCTTATTTTATTCACTGCCATATCTAGAGCAATTCTGAAATGTTAGATGTTTGATAAATATTATGGACTGAATTAATAAATAACAAAAATTTTTTAAATGTTATAATCCCTTCCATAGTCACACTTAATTAATTATAACATGTTTCATGATTTATTGCTGCTGAGGAAACTAGAGATTTAGATATGATGTCATAAAAGAACAACTTCCCTGACCAAACTTGACAAATTAAATATTTAAGCAACATGGCTCGTATTGAATTTAATCTACCTGGTTTATGTGTATTCCCAAAACCTTCCATATATACTTCAGAAATAATAAGGAGATTAGTGAAATTAAGTATGACGTATTTTGTTTTGTTTTGTTTTTTAATTTGTATTGTGATTTGGGTGGAAGTTTACAGAGCAAATCCACGTTACATACAGCAGCTCACATACACTTTATCTCATGACATTGATTGTAATTTCCCACAATGCAACAACCCCCCTCCTTTCACTGTGTTCTTCCCTCCCATGCACTCCTGCCCCCTGAGGTCTCTCCCTGTGCATACACAGTGTGTTAGGCTGGGTTTTCTAGAGAACCAAAACCAGTAAAGCTTATATAGAAAGACAGAGAGAGAAATTCATCTTAGGAAAATTGGTCATACACTTATAGAAGCTGGTAAGTCCAAATTTCTGGATCAAATGTCAAGCTAGAGGCTTTTCCTGACTCATGCTGCTGCAGGGCTGACGATTTCAAGGTTGGCAGGCAGTATACCGGCTGATAACTCAAGCAAATGATAAATCCAGGATCACCAGGACGAACCGGGGACTGTTCACTCATGGACAGTTGTAAGCAGCACAACAGGATCCCAATGAGGACTGTCTCTGATAGCCTGTCTTTTGTTTAGCTCAAAGTCACAGGAGTGGGTTCAATTCCAGATCTGAAGGGCAGTGAGAGGCCTTAAACCTGGTCTCTTCTTTCTTTTTTTCCTTCCTTCTTTGTCCTTCCTTTTTTCCTTCCTTCTTTGTCCTTCCTTCCTTCCTTCCTTCCTTCCTACCTTCCTTCCTTCCTTCCTTCCTTTCTCTCTTCTTTCCTTTCTTTTATGATTTTCAGTTGTGTTCCACATTGTTCTCCTACTTTGTCCAGGATCTCCTAAAGAGATCGCCCTCTGAGGGGTTGACAGTGGTACCCAGACACCACCTTGTTCTTCTGGTCTCAGGGTCATATAGGCTAAAGGTCACATGGTATACCAGGCACTTGAATTAATTGTTTCCATACATCTTTGGTTTTCTTCATTCTTCTTTCCTCTTGACAAGGGGAGACCCATTGTTGCATCTAGATGGCTGCTTGCAAGCTTTAAAGATCCCAGTTGCTACTCACCAAAGAAAGATGTGGAACAATGTTTTTGTGTAGTATGTTATGCCAATTGAGCTTGATGCTCCCTGCGACTATGGTCCTGAGTCCACCAGTTCAACTACTTGCTCCTTCTGGGTAGCTGGCTATGGCCCATAAGTGACTACAAACTTTTCCCTTGTCAGCTCTACTATATACCTGGGAATTATTACAGAACATACAAATACACTTGTAGAAACATTGTCTACCAACCTTATACATGGTCATGGACACACTGCCCCCTGCATTTGTTGTTGTTGTTGTTATGTGCTGTTGAGTCGGCCTGGACTCATAGCGATCCCTCCTTGGGTTTCCGAGGCAGTATCACTACGGAAGTAGGATTGCCCAACCTTCCTTCCGAGGAGTGGCTGGTGGGTTTGAACCGCCAGCCTTCTGGTTAGCAGTCAAGTGGCTTTAGCCACTATGCTACCAGAGCTCCTGCACCCTGCATAGACATACTTAATAGTTCAGGCTGTCCAGCCATCTAAAACCAAAAAACCTGACTGTCGTTGAGTCGGATCTGACTCACAGAGGTGCCTCCTTGGGTTTCCGAGGCAGTACCACTAAGGAAGTAGATTGCTCCATCTTCCTTCTGAGGAGTGGCTGGTAGGTTTGAACCGCCAGGCTTCTGCTTAGCAGTCACATGCCTTAGGCACTATGCCAACACCCATAAATCAATATTTGTCTTCACTGACAATCCAGTACTGTATGGGCAAAAGGGTTCATCCTTGTTTTTTTATACCTCTCATGCACCACTCTATGTCTTCTACTTCCTCAATGCCACCATGTTGATCACTCATATTTGGTATTTTGCCCTTCTCTTCACCCATATCAATACTTGTATCTATCTATCTAGCAGTGTTCACTCCGCTCCCCTCCTACCCTGGTAACCAACAAAGAAAATATCCTTCCATATAGAAACCTTTTCTTCACTTTTTATAAAATGGATTAATAAAATATTTGTCCTTCTGTGATTGGCTTATTTCACTCAATATAATGTCCTCCAAGTTCACCCATGTTATGCAGTGTTTTGCAGATTCTACATCATTCTTTAGGATTGCAAAGTATTCCATTATGTGTATTACCATAGTTTGGTTATCCATTCTTCTATTGATGGGTACCTAGGTTGTTTCCATGTTTTAGCTATTGTAAATAGTGTTGTGATGAACATGGGTGTGCATATGTCTCTCCTTGACCTGGCTCTCACTTCTTTAGGATATATACCTAGCAATGGAATTACTGGGTCAAATTGTATTTCTAATTTCTACTTTTTAAGGAATTGTTATACTGCTTTCCACAGTAGTTGTTTCATTTGACAGTCCCACCAGCAGTGTATGAGGGTCCCAATCTCTCCACATCCTTGTCAACATTTGTTATTTTCTGTCTTGCTGAACTTTGCTACTGCCTCTGGGACAAAATGGTATCTCATTGTTGTGTTCAGTTGCATCTCTCTAATGGCTAATATCATGAGCATTTCTTCATATGTTTCTTGGCCACCTGAATATCTATTCATGTCTTCTGCCCATTTTTTAATTGGATTATTTGTCTTTCTGTTGTTGAGGTGTTGGAGCTTTCTATAAATTCTAGAGATAAGTCCCCTGTCAGAGATGTCATTGCTGAATATTTCTTCCCAATCTGTAGGTTCTCTTTTGACTTTTTCAGAGAAGTCTTTGGAAGCACATAAAAATTTAATTTTTGGAAGGTCCCATTCATCTAGTTTCTCTTCTGCTGTTTGTGCATTTTGGATTATGCTTGATAGTCTATTCATGCCCTAAATTAGGATTCCTAAATTTACACCTAGTTTTACCTTGAGGAACTTTATAGTTTTAGGTTTCACATTGAAGTCTTTGATCTACCAGGAGTTAGTATTTCTGTGTGGTGTGAGGTACAGATCTTGTTTCATTTTTCTGCAGATAGAAATCCAGTTTTGCCAGCACAATTTGTTAAGCAGACAATCTCTTCCCCTTTTAATGGATTTTAGCCCTTTGTCAAAGATTAGCTGACCATAGATCAATGGATCTATTTCTAGATTCCCATTCTATTCCATTAGTCTATGTGTCTGTTGTTGTAACAATATCAGGTAGTTTTGACTACTGTGGCTTACAGTAGGTTTTAAAATCCAAGAGTATGAGACCTTCTACTTTGTTCTTCTACTTCAGTAGTGCTTTGCTTATCCAAGCTCTCTTTCTTTTCCATATAAAGTTACTGATTATTTTTTCTATATCCTTAAAGAATGTTGATGGGATCTGGATTGGGATTGGATTGATTGTATAGATTGCTTTGGGTAGAATTGACATTTTCACAATGTTCAATCTTCTTACTCATGAGCATGGTATGTTCTTCCATTTATGTAGATCTTTCATGTTTTCTTGAAGTAGTCTTTAGTAGTTTTCTTTGTACAAATCTTTTGTGTACCTGGTAATATTTATTCCTAAGTATTTTATTTATTTGTTTGTTTATTTATTTTGGTAGCTATTAGTTAGTGCCTAAGGCACTTGACTGGTAACCAGAAGGCTGACAGTTCAAACTCACTAGCCACTCTTCGGAAGGAAGGTTGGGCAATCTACTTCTGTAGTGATACTGCCTCAGAAACTCAAGGAGGGGTCACTATGAACCGGGTCCAACTGGATGACACATAACAACAACAATAATTGTAAATTGTATTGATTTCCTTATTTTGTTTTCAGCAATCTCTTTGCTGAAGTAGAGGAATCCATTTGACTTTTGGATGTTGATCCTTATCCTACCACTATGCTAAATATCTCAATTAGTTCCAGTAGATTTTTTAACTGAGTCCCTCAGGTTTTCTAGGTATAAGATCATATCATCAGCGATTAGGGATAGTTTGACTTCTTCCTTACCAATTTGGATGCCTTTGATTTCCCTTTCTTGCCTTATTGCCCTGGCTAGGACTTCCAATACAATGTTGAATAGAAAAGGTGAGTGATGGAATCCTTGTCTGGTTCCTGTTTGCAAGGGGAATGGCTTCAGTCTCTCTGAAATCTTGTTGAAGATTTTTCCATCTATATTCATGAGGGATATTGGTATGTAGTTTTCCTTTTGAGTGATGTCTTTGCCTGGTTTTGGTATCAAGGTCATGCTTGTTTCCTAAAATGAATTTGGGAGGATTCCATCCTTTTCTATGTTTTGGAAGTTTGAGTAGAATTGGTGTCAGTTCTCTAAATGTTTGGAGGAATTCTCCAGTGAAACCGTCTGGGCCAGGACTTTTTTTGTTGGTCATTTTTGTATGACTTGTTCAATTTTTTCTTTAGTTATGGATCTGTTCAACTTTTCCACATCAGTCTGTGTTAGTTTAGGTAAGTAGTATGATCCTAGAAATCTGTCCATTTCTTCCAGATTTTCAAATTTGTTGGAGTACAGTTCTTCATAGTATCCTGCTATTATCCTTTTTATTTCAGTTGGTTCTGTTGTCTCCGTTGCTCATTTAATTTCTTACTCAGTCATTTGTATTCTCTCTCTCTTTTCCTTTGTTAAATTTCCCAGCTGTTTGTCAATTTTATTAGTCTTCTCAAATAACCAATGTCTAATCTTGTTGATTTTTTCTATTGTCTTTCTATTTTCTGTTTCATTGATTTCTGCTTTAATCTTCATTATTTCCTCTCTTCTCGTGACTGTAGGCTTTTCTTGCTGTTCTTTTTTCTAATTGTTGGAGATACTGGTTTAAAGTGTTGATTTTGGCTTTTTCTTCTTTTTCTATGTGTGCATTTATTGCTTTGAATTGGCCTTTGATCACTGCTTTTGCTGTGTCCTAAAGATTTTGGTACAGTGTGTTTTCATTCTCATTTGATTCAAGGAATGTTTTTAATTTCACTTTTTATTTCTTCTATTACCCAGTCATTGTTAAGGAAAGTGTTGTTCTGTTTCCATGTGTTTGCTCTTTTTGCATTGACATTCTTACTGTTGATTTCTAATTTGATGTCATTGTGATCTGAGAAGATGCTTTACAGTATTTCAATGTTTTTAAATTTATTAAGGTTTGCTTTATGGCCCAACATATGGCCTATCCTGGAGAATGTTCCATGTGCACTGGAAAAGAATGTATATTGTGCTGTTATTGGGTAACATGCTCTGTAGATGTCTATAAGGTCAAATTAGTGGATTTATTATTTAGTTCTTCTGCATCTTTGTTGAGTTGTTCTATCCAGTTGTTCTATCTTTCATTGAAAGTGGTGTATTAAAGTCTGCTACTCTGTAGGTGTAATACCTGAGACATTTGACTGCTAACCAGAGGCTCAATGTTCATATCTACCAGCCACTCCTTGGAAGGCAGATTGAACAATCTACTTTCATATTGATACCTCCTTAGAACCTCAAGGAGGAGTCTCTATGAGTCAGATATGACTCAATAGCAGTGAGGTTTTGTGTGTGTGTGTGTGTGGGGGGTTTGGATTATGACTGTGGAGTCATCTATTTGTCTTTTCAGTTCTGTTAAAGTCCAATTTATGTATTTTCAGGCCCTTTCATTGAGTCCATAGATATTTATTATGGTTATATTTTCTTGTTCAATTGATATTTTAATCATTATATGATGTTCTTCCTTGTTTCTTATAGGAGCTCCGGTACAGTAGTGCCTAAGCCATTTGACTGCTAACCAGAAGGCTGGCAGTTCAAAACCACTAGTCAGTCCTTGGAAGGAAGATTGGGGAATCTAGTCTCTAGTAATACTGCCTTGGAAACCCAAGGAGGGGTCACTATGAGTCAGATCCAACTCAATGGCAGTGAGTTGGTGGCTTTTTTTTTTTGGGGGGGGGGGTTCTGTTTCTTATGGTGGTTTCTGTCTTAAAGTCAGTTTGATCAGAAATTAGTATTGTCACTCCTGCTCTGTTTTGATTGCCATTAGCTTGATATATTTTTTTCAACCTTTGATTTTTAGTCTACTTTTGTCTTTGTGTCTAACGTGTGTCTCTTGTAGACAGCATATTGATACGTTCTGTTTTCTTATCTAGTCTTCAATTCTCCATCTCTTGAGTGGTGTGTTTAATCCATTGACATTCAGTGTAATTGTTGACTAGTATCAATTGTTGTTGTTATCAAGTCAGATCCAACTCATAGTGACCTCTCCTTGGGTTTCTGAGACAGTATCACTACGGAAGTAGATTGCCCAAACTTCCTTCCAAAGAGAGTATGAATTATTTGCTGTCATTTTGTTATGTGTTTTCTCATGGTGTTTCTGGTTTCTTTGTTACATACAATTTTCTATGCTGAGCTCATTTTGTTTATGAATCCTGATATTATTTCCTTTGTTGCTGTTGTTTTACTATTTGCTTAGTATTTGTGCTTGTCCTCTTTTTTATTGTGATATGAAAGTTTATTATCTTTCTTTGAGGTTACCTTGTGATTGATAATTTTCTCCCCAAGTTTAGAACAATTCTTTCTATCTTTCCACTCTCTTGACTTCCTCACCATTTAGAAGTTCTGTAACTCCACTATTTTTCCCCTCTTTTTGATTTGTAATTGCCCTCATTTGCCAATTAATGTCTCTGGTTCCCTGTTTACAATCTTGTAAGCTCAGTTCACTTTGGGTAAATCCATAGCTGTGTTGGTTTCTGGGTTATGTCATCTTGTGTGGTAATGGTTGGTTGTTGTTTGTTATTACTGGTTCTTTGTTCAAAGGACTCCCTTTAGTATCTCTTGTAAAGTTGGTCTGATTTAAGCAAATTCCCTTAATTTCTGCTTCTCTGACAATCTCCTAATTTCACTATCATATTTGAGGGACAATTTTGCTGGGTAAATAATTCTTGGTAGGAAATTTTTCTCTTGCGGGGTTTCATATATACCATCGCATTGTCTTCTCACATGCACATGCATGGTTTCTGCTGTGAAATCAGAACTTAGTCTTATTGGTCACCCTTTGTATGTAACTTTTCATTTTTCTTGTGCTGTTCTGTCTTTGTTTCTGGTTTTGGTGAATATGATGATGATATGTCTTGGTGATTTATTTATTTATTTATTTTTTGAAGGTGTATCCTGTTTGGGGTTCATTGGTCTTCCTGAATGTATATATTCTCATCTTTCATCATATCAAGGAAATTTTCTTCCAACAGATCTTGCATAATTTTCTCAGTGGTTTTATTATTCTCTTCTTGTTCTGGAATTCCAATTGCACCTAGGTTATTCCTTTTGATGGTATCTCACATGAATCTTAAGCTTTCTTCATTGTATTTTGATCTTTTTTTCTTATTGATCCTTTCCCAAAGAAGCATTCAGGTATTTGACTTCAACTCATTAATTTTGTCTTCCATTGATTCAATTCTACTCCTTTGCCCTTTCAATATGATATCTATTTCTGACAATTTAGTATTAATCCTCTGGATTTCTATCTGTATATTTAGAATCATTTCCAATTTTCCACTTATTTTGTCATTTTGTTCTCATATTTTCTTCTGAAATTGTTCTAGGCTTTTGTCTGTGTTTTCCTTGATATGTCTCTCCATCCTTTGAAGATGCCTAAGTATAATTCTTTTGAATTCCTTATAGGGAGAGCCAATGCTGCTTTTTCCTCAGGGAAGAGGGTCTGTATCCTGCTCCCTTGTTTCTACCACTTCATCTTGCTTCTTTGTGTGGACTGTGATGATCTGTTGTCTCCAAGACATTGTGACCTTTTTGTATTTATATTTAATTGGTGATAGTATTCTGGAGTGATTTGCCCAAGATTTTCTTTTCTTTCTTTTTTTTTTTTTTTTTGATGTATCTGAGTCAGCAGGGTACTGTGTTGCTCTGTTTGCTATTTGGCAGCATTTATTCACTTACCACCTGTCTCCTGGTGCTTGCAATAGAGAATAAGAGTGGCTGCACATACCTCTGGTAACTGTTTGTGAAGACCAGTTAAGGGTGAGTCAGGCTCTTCTTGGTTTTTGTTACCATTGGTCAGTTGGTGGAGAAGGTAGTTGTGGCTCTCTCTGAGTAAGTGAAGCTGCAGGAGGTGCTGCGGAGGTTGCATTGGATGGGCACTGTTGCTGTCTCCTACTCAGACAAAAACAACTGAAAAACCACCAAAAAAGTATAAGCAAGTGAACAAAAAACACACTGAATAAACACACAGATACAGTCATTAAAAAGAGAAAAAGGAAACCAAAACAATAATAATAATAATAATAATAATAATGAGGAAAGGCAATAAATGAGAGAAAATATTTAAAGAAAAACTTTAAAAAAGCAAAGAAATATGCAAAGAAAAAGGAGGGGGGGAAAGAAAAGAAATTTAAAAAAAAAACAAAAAACCACTAACAACCCCTCCTTGGTTTACTGAGACAGTATCACTACAGAAGTAGATTGCCCAGTCTTCCTTCCAAGGAGTGGCTGGTGGGTTTGAAGCACCAGCCCTCTGTTTAGCAGTCAAATGCCTTAGGCACTGCACCCCAGAGCTCCTACAATATCTGGGGAGGGGTAATGAGAGAAAATAGAAAGAGTAGGAGAAAAATGAAGAAAAAAAATGAGAAAAATGCAAAAAGAAAAACAAGGAATGAGAAGAACCACATGAAGAAAAAATGGGAACCAGGAGCAGGGAAGAGAGAAAAAGCTGAAGACTAGAACCTGGGAAGGGAAGAATAAAGAATAATAATAAAAAGGCCAAAAAAAAAGTATAATGATAATAATTTTAAAGCAGACAAAAACAGACAAATTTAAAAAAAAGGCAGGAGGGGTTAGAAATCTGGGCAGGGCACCCAGACTGGGATGAATTCCTTCCAGACCAGAAGGTGTGTGTGAGTGAGGGATGGCCACACCTCTATTCACCAAGAGGTTGTAAGGTATAAGAGTAACAAGGGGAATATTGCAGCATTCCAGTCGTTCATGTCCAGGATGCCCTTGTGATCCCCAGCAAGTGGAGCCTATTCCTAGGTGCCTGGAATCTGAGAGAACACCATTGCTATCCAAAATGGTATAACCGCTTGTAAACATTCAAAATGGTTGTGCACTTTAGACAGCCAAAATTTCACAGCTCAGCCCATCTTCCTCTTCGCTGCTTCTGTTTTTATTTACCAGCCACCAGTGCAGTCCTCTGTGCACCCCTGGCTAGCAGGGCCTAGTTTTTGGTTAATTCTTAGGTCATAACACAAGTTGGCAATATCCAAGCTGTGCCATCAGGATCACTGACAGACTGCAGCTCCCTATGTCTCTTTTTTTGGTCTTTTCATGCAGGTTCTTCTACTAGTAGAAGTTTAGTCCACTTCTATATCTTTCCTTTCAAAGCTCAGAGCTGCAAGATTATCCTCTATATCTGTGTCAGTTGGGTCTCATTTTCTTTGTTGAAGAGGGTCTGTGTAGTTTGTCTGCTTATTCTGCCATCTTACTAGAACTGGATATGAAGTATTTTATTTGCTCCTAAACAAGTGCTCTATACATGTGTCCATGTAATACTCACTTACTTTAACAAGTAATCCAAACAAGTGAGCAGACTTCACATATCCTAACCAAGACATGCCATTAATTATTGTTGGGGAAAATAAAAAGTTTAAAAGACTTAAATATTCAAAAAGTAGAAAAAAATTAAAAAAGGGAATATAACCCATTTTTTCTAAAACTTTACAATGTTAAATTTGCAGGACAGCAGGATGACTTGAGATCATTAGGATAAACTCCACCTCCGAGATTTGCTGCTTTAAATTTGATTGATTTTGCCTCCATTGCCTAGCCTCTTGGCTTCTCTCTCCAAGTGAGAGATACTGGCTAGATGCTTACAGCTCAAGTGGCTGCAAGGTAGATGTCAAAGAACATAGTCTTTGGCTTTAGACAGTCTTTGTATGTAATATCAATTCCACAAATTACTGTTTAACTTCTTCCAGCCTTATTTTATTCATTTGAAAAATGGGATTGCACACCACATACGACTAATATGAGGGCTAGAATTAGCAGGTGTAAAGCACCTGGAGATATAATATGGCCTCAGTTGTGCCATGGGAAATGTTTTCTGAAGGGACATGTGCTTGGGCTTAGTCTCAGAAGAATCCATGGAGATTGAATATGCATAGTCTTTGACTGTATGACTCCTACAACTTTTGAAGAACTTCTAAGCCTTAGAGACATTCTTAAGAGGTGTTATAAGTCTAAAGATACAAGATGCTTAATGTAATTGAAAGAAGAATTAACAGTTTGGGGTATAATTTAAAAAATAATTATTTCAAATAAACTACATTATTAATTTCTAGAAGTATCTGTATATATAATATTTTATTGAAAGTAAAAAAAATGTTATCTAATTAATGTAGGGCATGTTGTATTACATTAGAAAAAAATCACATGCATGTTAATATTTGCTGAGGTTTTTTTTTTTTTTTTCATAATCGTTAATGTACTCAAATGAATAAGAAATATAAAAAGAACCCTACCTAGTCCAATGAAAGAGGATGAGGGCACACTTGAAGAAATAGAAAGAGTGGAAAGCAGTGAGAGGGAAATCAGGATTTATTAAGTCATTCTCGTGCTAGAATATGTTGGTGTGTGAAGACGAAAATTGAGTCTGCACTTGAAAAAGTGCAGTAATGGCATCCAAATACATTTATCATTGCTTTTTTTTTTTTTTTTTTTGTAACAAACCTGTGAGACAAGTGTTATTATTATCTTCATTTTCCAGATGAGGAAACGAAGGAACAGAAAGGTATATCATCCATTTAACACTGCTAATCAGTGGTGGAGCCAGATTTCAGTCCCAGATGCATGACTCCACATTCTTAATGGCTACAGTACACTTTTTTTTTTTTTTAATCTACATGCCCATATTTTTATACTTTGGTATATGGAGAAGTAAACTAGTATGTTTAATCATATGTGTCTTAATATTTCACAAACAGTCATTCATGAAGCAATCTTCTCAGGAAATAATAATCTTTGGCCATAGAAATCTGGAGAAGTGTTGTCCATCAAATCCCTGTCTTTGAGTCTGATCTTGTTGTTAGGTGCTGTCATGTCAAGCTCATAGCAACCTTATGTGCAACAGAATGACATACTGCCTAGTCCTGTACTGTCTTTACAATCATTATGATTTTTGAGCTCATTGTTTAAACTACTGTGTCAACTCATCTCATTGAAGGTCTTCCTCTTATTCACTGGCCCTCTATGTTGTCCTTCTGGAGGGACTGGTCCCTCCTGATAACACATCCAAAATGAGTGAGACAAAGTTTCTCTATCCTCACTTCTAAAGAATATTCTGGCTGTACTTCTTCCAAGACAGATGTCTTCATTCTTCTAGAAGCCCATGGTATATTTGATATTCTTCGACAACACCATAATTCAAATGCATAAATTCTTCTCCAGTCTTCCTTATTCTTTGTCCAGCTTTCACATGTACATGAGATGATTGAAAATAACATGGCTTGGGTCAGGTGCACCTTAGTCCTCAAAGTGACATCTTTTCTTTTTAATACTTTTAAGAGATCTTTTTGGAACAGATTTGCCCAATGCAATACATTGTCTGATTTCTTGACTGCAGCTTCCATGGATGTTGACTGTGGATCCAAGTAAAATGAAACCCCTAACAACTTCAATCTTTTCTCCTTTCATTGTGATGTTCCTTATTGATCCAGTTGTGAGCATTTTTGTTTTCTTTACATTGAGGTTTAATCCACACTGAAGATTATAATATTTGAACTTCATCAGCAAATATTTCAAAGTCTTTTTTTTTCCCGAAAAAGGAAGGTTGTGTCATCTGCATATTACAGGTTGCTAATGAGTATTCTTCAATACTGAACGTGCATTCATCTTTATATAATGAGACTGATAGTGTTCACATCAATGTATTACAGCTCTGAGAAATGTGGCATAAAAAGAAACCACTTAATTTTAACTGTTAAAGAGACAAAATTATGTATGCAGATAAAATATTTTCCTTAACATTTCTGTCAACAATCCTTGAAATGGTAACCCCTTAATACCACCTAGGGAAGTGTGACTTAAAGTCACTTTGAAGATTAGAATACAGGAATGATGCCCGTGAATTTCCTCTGCAGGAAGGCTGAACACACTAATTGGACATCTAAAGTCTGATTATGTCTTCATTAACTTCAGATCTTTCTTGAATAAGGTTCTGAGATTGCTCTGATGTACATGTCATTTTTTTGTTTGTTTGTTTTTCAACTTTGGTAAAACTAAGAAACTTTAACTCTTAGGCTTATGTGTATAATGCTAAAATGTTTCCTTTTAAAGAAGCACTGTCTCATACTGTGTTTATTTATTCTTCTCATCAATAAATAGTCTTAAGAACAGATTTCAAGTCACAGATTTAATATTTGGCATGTTTTGAGAATCCTAGTTGAAAATTTATAAAAAGCAAAGCCAAGCTCATGCATAAGTCACATTATTTTCTAACTGGGGACCAACTATTAGATTTTTGGAATCACTAAAAAAAATAAAAAACTCACTGACATTGAGTAGATTCTGACTCATGGAGACCCCCCTTTGGGTTTCTGAGGTGGTAAATCTTTATGGAAGTAGATTGCCCAGTCTTCCTTCCATGAGTGGTTCCTGGGTTTGAACTGCTAACCTTCTGGTAAGCAGTCAAATGCCTTAGGCACTATGCCACCAGAGCTCTAAACTAGCAGTTTTATTCTTTATTTTTTCAGCTTCTGTATATGAGACATCCAGGTCAGATCCAAAGTATGATACGTGAATCTTACTCTTCTAAATATGCAAAACTGATAGGAAATTTCAAAACAACTCAACTCAGTCCAACAAAAGAGGAAGAGGGCACATCTATAGAGATAATGGAATGCAGTGAAGAGAGAAAGCCAGGTGTGCCAAGTTGATACACATGCTGGACATATGTGCATATTAGAAAAGGTCTCTTTTGCAGATCACAAGATCTTGTGTGTAGAAAATCTTAAGAAAAATACAGAAAGAATAATAGATCTCATATGAGTTCAACAAAGTTGTAGGATAAAAGATCAATACATAAAAAGACAAAAAAGCAATACAAAAAATAAGAAAATGACTTCAATAGACATTTCACCATAGAAGAAATGCAAATAGTCAACAAGGACATGAGAAGATGCTCAATATCATTAGTCATTGAGGAAACACACATCAAAACCACATTTATATATCACTTCACCACCTCTCTAAGATGGCAGTGAGAGGGGTGGGGTGGGAGGAAAACAGCCCGTTAGGGTGTGGAGAAATTAGAATCTTCATCCACTGGTGATAAACCAAAACCACTGTCATTGAATATGTTGTGACTTGTAATGATCCTATAGGACAGAGTTGAACTGCCCCAAAGGGTTTCCAAGACTGTAAATCTTTGCAGAAGCACAATGTTTGTATCTCCTACAGAGAGGCTGGTGGGTTCAAACTACAGCCTTTTGGTAAGCAACCAAATGCTTTAACCATTGTGCCACCAGAGCTCCTCTACTGCTGATGTGATTGTAAAACTTTACAGTTTATGTGCAAAACAGTCTGGGCAGGGTATGAAAAGTTAAACATAGAATTACCATATTACCCAGCCATTTTACCCCGACTCGTAGCAACTCCTCCTTGGGTTTCTGAGGCAGGATCTCTACAGAGGTACATTGCCCAAACTTCCTTCCAAGGAGTGGCTGGCAGGTTTGAACCATCAGCTTTCTGGTTAGCGTCAATAGCCTTAGGCACTACGCCACCAGAGCTCCAGATTTCACTCCTGAAACTACTGTCCTGAAATAATCTTTACAGCTTAAACCAAAAATACCCCCTGAAGTCCTATTAAAACCAAATAGTTTAGCTTAACTGATAAAGCATGTCTGCCTTGAGCATTGTATTCTTCTAAGATCTATCCATAAACCAACAAAACAAAACCCACTGTCATTGAGTTGATTCCAATTCATAGCAATCCACATTGGGTTTCCAATGCTATAAATCTTTATGGAAGTAGATTTCCTCATCTTCTTCCCATGGAGCAGCTAGGAGATTTGAACCACTGACCTTATGGCTAGCAGCTAAATGCCTTACCAACTGTGACATTAGAACTCACTAGATCTGTCTATATACAATCCTACATGGAATCATAAATATTGCACTGGATTCACCAATCATGCACAACTCTACCACAAGGTTCTCAGCAGAGATGCATTGATATCTCCAGCCATTAGACTTAAATGGCAGTTATAAGTTTTCACCTCATCATTCCTGAGCTAGACAGATTGATACTCCCCAAAGATTTCACCATCCTAATTCTTGAAACTTATGAATATGCTGGATTAAATGGCAAAGGAGAATTAAGGTTACTAATAAGTTGATGATAAAATAGGGAGATTATCTTAAATTATCCAGATGAGCTCAATGTAATATCAAGGATCGCTAGAATTTGAAAAGGGATCCATCCAGAGAAAGAGTCAGAAAGATGGTAACTTGAAAATAACACAGGATGATACTATTTGCTTTCAAGATGTATTAATTGGGCCATGAGCCAAATAATATTTTTGGTGGGGGCTGGGAAGTAGGAATTGGGGTCTAGAAGTTGGAAAAGACAAGAGAACAGATTCTTACCCAGAAGCACCAGAAAGGAAAACAACTTGCCAACAACTTGATTGAATTCCAGTGAGACCCAATTTGGAGTTCTGATCCCTAGAACTCTAAGATAATAAATTTGCAGTTTACTAAGTTTATGGTAGCATAGTGCCGAAGGGCACTTGACTGCTAACTAGAAGGCTGGTGGGTTTGAACCACTCCTGGGGAGGAAGTTGGGCAATCTACTTCCATAGTGATACAGTCTCAGAAAACTAAGGAGTGGTCTCTATGATTTGGGTCTAACTCAATGGCACATAACAACAACAACAAGTTTATGGTATACTTTTTACAGCAGAAAGATGAAACTGGAGCAACCTCTAAATTAGAGGTACAGGGAAAACAAACAAAAGGAGTTCTGGTGGTGTGGTGGTTAAGGCACTAGGCTGCTAACCAAAAGGTTGGTGGTTTTGTTACTGCAGTGGGTCCTCAGACCCTGAGCAGGGGTCCTTGCCTTCATCTGACAAAGAATTGAACAGCAGAAGCATAATGTCCAAATGAACTAAAGCTTATTAAATAGGAAGGAAAGTGGAGGGGCTTGTGAGGGAGAGACAGAGAGAGGCTTCAGCCTACTCTAACCTCCAGTCTCTCCCCAAACAAAGGATTTCCTAGGGTTTATGAAAAGGTTTTGTCCTTGCCTTCAACTTGAACTAGCATATGAGTAGTTGATGGTCTGTTCCACAATCAGCCCCTGGCCTTGTTTTGCTGCAGATAATGAGTTTTTCCATTATCTCTTTCCACAGACATACTCAATATGATTCTTTCTATTCTATCTTGTGAAGTCATGTATATAGCTACCATTTATGTTGTTAAAAAAGATATTTGCAA
The DNA here is from genome assembly GCF_000298275.1 of Orycteropus afer afer. Taxonomy (NCBI): domain Eukaryota; kingdom Metazoa; phylum Chordata; class Mammalia; order Tubulidentata; family Orycteropodidae; genus Orycteropus; species Orycteropus afer. Next base: position 26,538,855 of record NW_006921591.1, read on the forward strand.
TGAATATATTATTGGTGTTGCAAAATTTTATCATGTAATCTCCAGTGTCATTTCTATTACCAAGGCTATATTTTCCAACTATTGGAGATTCTTCTTTGTTTCCAACTTTTGCATTCCAATCACCAGTAATAATCAACATGTCTTGATTGAAAAATATGACCTTGATTATATCCCAACTGAATTTAGAGACTATCTAAAGAATAGATTTGATGCCTTGAACACCAATGACCGAAAACCAGATGAATTATGGGATAACCTCAAGAACATCATCCATGAAGAAAATAAAAGGTCTTTAAAAAGACAGGAAAGAAAGGAAAGACCAAAATGTATGTCAGAAGAGACTCTGAAACTTGCTCTTGAATGTGAAAACACATAGATAGTGAAAACAAATAGAAGAAATGACAAGATAAAAGAGCTGAATAGAATATTTCAAAGAGAAGCTCAAGAAGAAAAAGTTAATTATTTTTATTCAATGTGCAAAAACCTGAGGTTAGAAAACCAAAAGGGAAGAACACCCTCAGCATTTCTCAAGCTGAAAGATTTGAAGGAAAAATTCAAGCCTTTAGTTGCTATGTTGAAATATTCTATGGGCAAAATATTGATTCAGGCAGGAAACATCAAAAGAAGATGGAATGAATACATAGAAACATTGTACCAAAAAGAATTGGTTGGCATTCATTTATTTCGGGAAGTGGCATAGGATCAAGAACTGATGCTATTGAAGGAAAAAGTCTAAGCTGCACTGAAGGAATTGGCAAAAAACAAGCCTCCAGCAAATAACATAATACCCTTTGAGATGTTTCAACAAATGTACACTGTGCTGGAGGTACTTACTCACTTATGCCAAGAAATTTGAAAGATGACTGCCTGGCCAAATGACAGAAAGATATCAACATTTGTACCCATACCAAAGAAAGGTGATCCTACAGAATATGGAAATTATCAAATAATATCTTTAATATTGTATGCAAGTAAAAATTTGCTGAAGATAATTTAAAAATGGTTACGGAGACCTTCAAGAAATTCAAGAAATTCAAGCCAGATTCAGAAGAGGACATGGAATGAAGTATATCATTTGCTGATATCAGATGGATCTTGATTGAAAGCAAAGACTACCAGGAAGATGTTTACTTGTGTTTCATTGACTATGCAAAGGCATTCAACTGTGTGGATGATAACAAATTATGGATAACATGGAGAAGAATGTGAATTCTAGAACACTTAATTGGGCTTGTGGTAGCTAAGGTTGTATGTCAACTTGGGTGAGCCTGGTTGAGTAACTTGACAGCTGATGATGAAACTAGCAATCAACTCCATGGTGGAATCTGCCATGAGCAGCTGAGTAGCTGCTCTTGGGATGTGGTCTGCTTCCCATACATAAGAAGCAGCTTTGGGTTTGGTCTTTAGCCTTTTGGCGCACTTGAACCCTGCATATAGGCAAGTCATTGTTCAACAGCCTGCATGCCTACTGATCTCGGGACTTCTTCTGGACTTGAATTTGTGGCCTGCCAAGTTGTTTGGTAACATCAGGACAGTGTCTTTTTTACTTGTCAACCTTGGGCTTGTCAGCCTCAGCAGTCAGCAGCTGTCTGAGTGAAGAAAAGCCTCCCGCTTCAGATGCTAGGAGCAGGAGGCAGATTTGAAACCCAAGGTTAAGGGATTTCCACTTAGACCCTAAAGGCTGGCACTCTGAACTTGGACTTAATGCCTCCAAAATTGTAAGAGAATAAACTCCTGTTTGTTCAAGCCATTCCATTTGTGGTATATTCCTGTCAGAGCAGCACAGAGATAACCAAAACAATGCTCATGAGGAACATGTACATAGACAAGGAAACTGTCATTTGAACTGAACAAGGGGATACTGCATGGTTTAAAATCAGGGAGGGAGTGTCAGGGTTGCATCCTTTCATCATAATTATTCAATATGTATGCTGAGCAAATAATCTGAGAAGCTGGACTATATGAAGAAGAGCATGGCATCAAGATTGGAGGAAGACTCATTAACAATTTGTGATATGCAGATGACACAACCTTGCACACAATTGAAGATGATTTAAGCACTTACTCATGAAGATTAAAGACTATAGTCTGCAGTATGAATTACACCTCAACATAAAGAAAACAAAAATTCTCAAAACTGGATGAATAAGCAACATCACAGTAAATGGAGAAAAGATAGAAATTGTTAAACATTTCATTTACTTGGTTCCACAATCAACAACAATGGAAAGAGCAGTCTAGAAATCAGATGTTGTAATGCACTAGGTGAATCTGCTGCAAAAGACTTCTTTAAAGTGGTGAAGAGCAAAGATGTCTCTTTGAAGACTAAGGTGTGTCTAACCCATGCCACGGTGTTTTTTAATAGCCTCATATGCATGTGAAAACTGGACAGTGAATAAGAAAAACTGAAGAACAGTTGATGCTTTTGAGTTGTGGTGTTGGTGAAGAATACTGAAAGTACCATGGACTTCCAGAAGAATTAACAAATCTGTCCTGGAATAAGTGCAGCCAGAATGCTCCTCGGAAGCATTAATGGCCAGACTTTGTCTCACCTACTTTGCTCATGTTGTCAGAAGGAACAATCCCTGGAGAAGGATATAATGTTTGGAAAAGTGGAGGGTCACTGAAAAAGGGGAAGGCTCACATCAATCACAAGATGGATTGATACAGTTGTTACAACTATGGACTCAGGTATAGCAAGTATTGGGAGGCTAGGGAAGGACCAGGCAGTGCTTTGCTCTGTTTTACATAGGGCCACTATTAGTTGGAGCCAACTAGATGGCACTTAACAACAACAGCAACATAAAGGATTTTATGCAGGAATAAGACATCATCGTTATTCATAAAATAAGCTGGTATTTTCAGAGAAAAAGGTGGGGTTATGAAAATCAGATGTGAATGCAGGAAGTAACCAAGATGTATTTCACCACAAAGGCTGACAGAATACATATGGAACATGGACCCTGTTAGAAGACTGCTGGGATGTTGACATGACTTCTGCTATGGTGTTACATGTGCATGATGTCTCTGGATCTGGTTCGAGTCCCAGCAAAGGACTCCTATTCTTGACTGTCTTTGGTGGATGGTCACTTTCTTGGTCAAGCTGAATTTTATTGAGCATACTTTGCACCTGGTGAAGTACTGAAGGACAACTCAGGACGTTTGTCAGCATTTTACAATGGTCAAGCTCTAGGGTTTTTGTAATGTAACTTTATCTTCTCTAACAGCCTGGTTTATTAATCACCAAGAATTCTCTGCAACCAGCAGCAAGGATACTAAGTCAGAAGCTGCTTGATTCAGCCAGTCCTACCTGTCTCGATTTGAACTCAATTTGTGGGAGAAAGAAGAGGCAGTCTGCTTCCATAAAGATTTACAGCCTTGGAAACCATATGAGGCAGTTCTACTCTGTCTTACAGAGTCACTATGAGAATTGAGTCAATGGCAGTTTGTTTTTTTTTTTTAATAGGAATTAAATATGCCTTTTTTTCAAACTGAATAATAGACACATAATTGAAGCCTTTTATTCACAAAACAATTACCAGTATTTCAATTAAAATGTATTTTAAGTGAACATAAATATTCAATATAATGAATGAATAAAAATATAATAAATATAAATATTCATTAGCACAAAAGGAAAAATTGAACATGATAGATGTTTATATGATTTTTCAATTAATTTAAATTTAAAAATGAATATTTATTTCAGGGAACAAGATCTATATGGAATCAAATTGACAACAGCAACTTGAAAGATTAGATGCGAATCTTAGAGGGAAGTGATTTTTTGTTAATGGAGGAAGAAAATTCAGAAAATGAGGGTGAGGATGATTGCACAACTTGAAGAATATAATCAATGTCACTGAATTTTATATGTAGAAACTATAGAATTGCTGTATGTTTTGCTGTATATAATCTCAACAACAACTAAACAATTTTTTTTATGGAAAGATATGCCATGTTAAGGGATGTCTCACATTTCCCATTCCTCAGAAGGAAGATGGGGCATTCTACTTCCATAGTGATACTGCCTCGGAAACCCAAGGTGGGGTCACTATGAGTCAGGTCTGACTTGATGGCACATAACAACCACAACAACAACAAGACTTACTAAAAGGCTAAAGTAATCAAAAGAGTGTAGTAACGGAACAATAGAAAAATAGATTATTAGAATAGAATTGAACATTCAATAGTAAATCCATACATTTAGGGGCAACTGAATTTTGACAAAGGTGCCAAGAAAATTTAATTGGGGAAATAATTGTCTTTATAATAAATCATGCTGTGACAAGTGAATAATCACTTGCAAAAGAATTATGTCACAGTCCTACTTCACACAATATAGAAAAATAAACACAGAATGTATCAAAAACTTAAATGTAAACAATAAACCTCCAAAGCTCTTAGAAGAAAACATAGAAGTGTGTTTGTGACCTTTGATTAAGCTATAATTTCATAGATATGACACTGATGAAACTAAAGAAAAACTAGATAAATTGGTTCATCAAAAAAAATGTGCATAAAAGATATTGTCAAGAAAATGAAAAGCTACAGTATAGAAGAAAATATTTGAAAGTCATATATCTGTTAAGGGTTTATATACAGAATATGTAAAGAACTCTTATAAATCAATGATAAAAAGTAAAACAACTAAATTGAAAAATGAGCAAAGGACTTGAAAGGATATTTTCCCAAAGAATATATACTTGGCCAATAAGCCCATGACAAGATCTTAACATAATTAGTCATTAAATGACTATAAATCAACACCAAAATGAATACCATTTCACACCCACTAGAATGGTTATACAAGCTATAGTATTTTCAGTTGCCTCATATCCATGTGAAAGCTGCACAATGAATAATAAAGGCCAAAGAAGAATTGATGTATTTGACATGTGGTGTTGGCAAAGAATACTGAAAATACCAGACTGCCAGAAGAACAAACAAATCTGTGTTGGAAGAAGTTCAGCCCTAATTCTCCTTAGAAGCAAGAATGGCCAGGTTTTGTCTCACATAATTTGGTCATGTTGTCACAAGGGACCAGTCACTGGAAAAGGATATCATGCTTAGAAAAGTAGAGGAACAGTGGAAGAGGCAAAGACATTCAGGGAGATGGATTGACATGGTGGCTGCAGTGATGGACTCAAGCATAGCAAGTATTGGGGGATGGTGCAAGACAGGCAGTATTTCATTCTGTTGTAAATAGAATAGCTTTGAGTAGGAGCAGACTAGACAGCACCTAACAAAAAGAACAACAGAATGGCTATATTCAATAAGGCCAATAATAAGTGCTAGCCAGGATGTAGAGTTAATAGAACTCTCATATATTATATGTTGGATAGTTAAGTAGGGCAACTACTTTGTAAAATATTTACTGTATGACATGGCTATCATACTCCGAAGCGCATTTTGCAAGGCATTGAAACCATATATTCATAAAAAGTTTTGTACAAATGTTTATAGCACTAGTATTCAAAATTGTCATAAAATGGAAACAACCCCAGTGTCTATCGGCTGTTGAATGAAATAACGCAAATCAACAAAAAAAGCAGTATGATCAAATATTGTTCAGCTATGAAGAGGCATGAACTACAGATACATGTTACAACATGAATATACCTTTAAACGTTATGCTAAGGGAAAGAAGCAAGATCCAAAAGGCCATACATGGTATAATTCTATTTACATGAATTCTCTGGAATAGGCACATCCAAAGGGATGAAAGCAGATAAGTGATTGACAGGTCTGGGAGAGGAGGGAATAAGGAATGATTTTTAATGGTTATAAGGTTTCTTTGGGTGTTGATGAAAGTGTTCTGGGCATTAGATAGCGGTGATGGTTGCACAATAGCATATCAAAATTAAAAAAAAAAAAAATCTCATGATATCGTATAGTTTTATGGCCTATAAGTGATATCTCAAAAAAAAAAAAAAAAATCAACAAACAAAAGACCCACCAAATCTAAATGTGAAATGTGTTTGATACTGGATTAAACTTTGGAGTGGGGGAAAAAAAAAAGTAAGTAAATAAAAACATTATTGGGACAATTGGAAACATTTAATAAGAACTGCAGTATAGATACTCTGGTGGCAGAGTGCCTAAAGCATTTGACTGCTAACCAGAAGGTTGGCGGTTCAAACCCATCAGCAACTCCACAGAAGAAAGACTGGCCAATCTACTTCCATAAAGATTTACAACCTCGGAAAACCAAAGGGGGTCACTATGAGTCAGAATTGACTCAATGGCAGTTTTTTTTTTTTTTTTTTCTGGTTGGTTAAATGATAATATTGGATCAATGTTAAATTTTCAATAGTTTTGGGAATTTCACACTGTGATATTTAGGGGGATAGGAACAAGTGTTTACTACTAGGTGAAGGGTATAAAGAATTCCTTTGGACTATACTTGCCATTTTTATGTAAGTTTAAAGTTGTTTAAAACAAAATGCTTTCCTAAAGTCAAAAGAGGAGCTCTGGTGGCACAGTTGTTAAGGCTCACCAAAAGGCTAGCAGGCTCCTTGGGAGAAAGATGAGACAGTCTGCTTCCATAAAGTTTTACAACCTTGGAAACCCTATGAAGCTTTCTACTCTGTTCTATAGGGTCACTATGAGTCAGAAGTGACTCAATGGTGGTAGATTTGGGTTGGTTTGGTTTAAAACTCAAAAGATAAGTGAAAAAAAAGAAAGAAAGAAAAATTCATTAAAAAATCCAACTAGAAGCATGTAGATGTGGTCCTTTCTATAAAGTGAGTAAGTAAACATCAATTATTCATTGAGGTTACATGAAGTTTTCTCAGGCTGCTATTAACAGTGAATTTATAACATGTCAGATTACCCATTAAAAAGAAACAAACTGATGCTCCTGAGAGGGAAACAAAAAACACATTAACTTTTATCAGATGGTCTTACTAAATTTATTTTATTATCCATGTTCAAATATACTTGTTTACATTAGTAGAGTTTTAAAAAGATAGATGATGATTTTTTGATTCTGATGAGTTTCAATAAAGAATTCAGGATAAATGACAATTATAAAATAATAAAGTATTATTATTAAATATTGATGCAGAGACTGTGTTTACATTTCCTGGCTTCACTTCATTTTAGTTATTATTAGTGGTGCTTCTAAATCAATAAACATTAATATGCTGTTTTCAAATCTCAGGTTTTATTTATTTTTTTCATCTCTATTACTGCATTATTGTTGACATAAAAGTAAAGTTGAGTTTTTCACTCCTTAATTAAAGCAGCTATTCTTAATTTGAGGTTTTCATAAGGCCAGGAAAAATGTAGATATAATATTAAAAGAATTGATTTTTATCATTCTTAAGATAAAAATAAAAACTAATCATAATATTTCCACATAAGTCTCTTCCCTTGAGAGATGTCTAAAGCCAGGACAGTGCATTAATACTAGGAAGAAAAGGCTGGCAAGCTACTTCAGAAAACTTGTCAATAAAACCTTTATGGATCACAATAGATTATTTTCTGACTCACTTGCTTTTCACAGACCATAAGGAGTAATCAATAGCTAAAGATGACACTATGCCTGGTAAAGTAGAGGATGATAAAAGTGTGGGAGACACTTGGTGTGACAGCTTGGCATAATGTCTAAAATGATGGACTCAAGTATGCTGGTGATTGTAAGGATGACAGAGGACATAGAAATGCTTTATTCTGTTGAACATAAGGTTTCCTTGAGTTGCAGTTGACTCTATTGCAGCTAACAACAATACGCCAGACAATGAATTAAAGCATTGCATCATTTAACCTTCATAAGCATTATCACATGTAATTTTCATAATAATGTGAAGTAGTAGATGGACTTCTTCTTCTTTTTTTTTTTTTAATTGTGGTTTGGGAGAAAGTTTGCAGGGCAAATTCTTCTTCCATACAGCAGTTCACATATAGTTTGTCTCATGACATTGACCGTGTGATGGTTATGTTTGTAAGTCAATTTGGCTAGGCCTGGTTGAGTGGCTGGGCAGCTGGATGTAGAATTCTCCATGATGAGACTGGTAATCAACTCCATGGTGGAATCTACTATGAGCTGCTGAGTAGGTAGGTGCCTTTGGGTATGTGGTCTGCTTCCTGTATTTCAGGAGAAGTTTTGAGTTTGAGAATGGTCTCTAGTCTATGGCACACTTGGACCCTGCATGTAGCCGTGTTGTTGCTCAGCAGCCTGTAATGCTCTGCTGACCTTGGGACTTACAATGGACTTAAGTTAATGGCCTGCCGTGTGGTTTGGTAACATTGGGACTGTGCCTTTTGACTTGTCAACCTTGGGGCTTCTCAGCCTCAGCAGCCAGTAGCCGCCTGAGTGAAGAAATGCCTCTAGCTCCAGTGGGCTGGGAGCAGGAGGCAGAGCTGGACCCCAAGGTTGAGGGGCTTTCACCCAGCCCCTAGAGCTTGGCACTTTGAACTTGGACTTAAAGCCTCCAAATTGTGAGAATAAACTCCTGTTTGTTAAGGTTATCCCGCTTGTGGTATGTTTCTCATCAGAGTGGCACTAGGTAACCAGAACAGAATTTGGCACCAAGAGAGTGGGATGCTGCTCTGACAGATACCTAAAATGTGGAGACAGCCGTGGAGTGCGTCCTTGACCCAAGCCCCTGGCAGAGAGACCCTGGCGTACGGCAGGACAGATGGCAGGACAGATGGCAAGAGACCAGCATGAGAGACACCAGGAGGAGAGCCCAGAGACTGGTATGAGAGACTGCAGGAGCAGAGCCGAGACAACTGGCATAAGACAGCAGCAGCCTTACCAGCCCACAGAGGAGAAAGCTGGGTGTCATTGGGTAGATGCTTCCTGGCAGAGCAGGTTGCCTTCGGGCATTAATTGGTAGAAAAGACTGGCATAAAATGGAGTAGCAGGTTAGTCGGCCCACGGAGCAAGAAAGCCAAGTGTCCTTTGCGGCAGGAAGATTCCTGGTGGAGTGGGTTGCGCTAAGGCTTTAATCGGCAGAAGCGGAGAGACCAAGGAAACAGAAGCAGAGCTGCCTCAGCCTTAAGGGTAGGACCATGGCCTTTGGGGGTGGAACGACCACAGCCCCCTAGGTTTAAAAGAGCTAGGCCTTCACCAACTTGGTTCTGGAGTATGGGGCTCGTTAATGTCAGTCAGTGGGATGGAGCCATAACC
>NW_006921591.1:26548183-26554625 GCF_000298275.1 Orycteropus afer afer
AATGATTTGGAGTTTTGTTCCATATAGTTCTCCCACTCTCTCAGCGATGTCCTATATAGATCTCCTTCTGAGTGGTTGACAGTGGCAGTCAGGCACCATTTAGTTCTTCTGGTCTCATAGTCATAGAGGCTGAGGATCACATGTTGTACCAGTCCCTTGGACTAATTGTTTCCTTGTGTCTGTGGTTTTCTTCATTCATCTTTACTCTGGATGAGGAGAGAGCCATCATTACATTTACATAGTCTCTTGCAAGCTTTTCAGATCCTAGTCTCTACACACCAAAGGAGGATGTGGAACAATATTTTTGTGTACTGTGTTATGCCAATTGAGCTTGATGTCCCCTGTGACCATGGGCCTGAACCCACTTTCTCCCTCTGGGAAGCTGGCTGTGGGACTACAACCTTGTCCCTTGTCAGCTCTACTATATACCTGGAAATTCTTACAGAGCATACAAATATACTTGTAGAAACCTTGTCTGCCAACCCTATATGTGGTCATCTGCACATTCACCCAGGCACAGGCATGCCTAATTGTTCAGCCTGTCCACCTTCTCTCCAGCTGAAGGTCAATGTTTGCCTTCTCTGACAACACAGTAATGTATGTGCAAAAGGGTTCCTCTTGGTTGTCTGTACCTCCCATGCACCTCTCTATATCTTCCTCTTCCTCAGTGCCACTGTGTTGATCACTCACATGTGGTACATATCCCTTCTCTTCACTCAAATCAATACTATGTAGCAGTGTTCCCAGTGCTCCCCTCCCACACCTGGTAACCAATAAAGAAAATTTCCTTCCATGTAGTAACTTTTCTTTGACGTTTTACAATAATGGACTAATAAAATATTTGTCCTTCTGTGATTGACTTATTTCACTCAGCATAATGTCCTCCAAGTATACTCATGTATTATGGTGTTTTGCAGATTCTATGTTAGGGTTGCATAGTATTCCATAGTGTGCATGGACCATGGTTTGGTTATTCATTCTTTTGTTGATGAGCACCTAGGGTGTTTAATTTTTTTGCTATTGTCAATAGTGCTGCGATGAACATGGGTGTGCATATATCAGTTCTTGTTCTGGTTCTCACTTCTTTAAGATATATACCTAGTAATGGGATTGCTGGATAAATGGTATTTCTCATTGCAACTTTTTAAGGAATCACCAACTGTTTTCCACAGTGATTGTATCATTTCACAGTCCCAATTACTGGAGAGTGCCAATCTCTCCACCACCTCACCAGCAATTATTATTTTCTATCTTGTTGAGTTTTGTTACTACTGCTGAGGCAGGATGGTATCTAATTGTTGTTTTGATTTGCATCTCTAACAACTAACGATCGTGAATCTTTCTTCATGTGTTTATTGGCTGCCTGAATATCGTCTTTGGTGAAGTGTCTATTCATGTCTTCTGCCGATTTTTGAATTGGATTATTTGTCTTTTTATTGTTGAGGTGTTGGAGTTTTCTATAAATTTAGGAGATAAGTCCCTTATCAGATATGTCTTTCACAAGTATTTTTTCCCAATCTGTATGTTATCTTTTTACACTTTTGGAGAAGTCTTTGGAAGCACATAAAAATTTAATTTTTAGAAGGTTCCATTCATCTAGTTTCTCTTCTGCTATTTGTGCATTTGGGGTTATGCTTTATAGTCTATTTATGCCACATATTATGGTGCCTAAATTGGCCCCTAGTTTTCCCTTAAGGAACTCTATAGCTTTAAGTTTCACATTTAAGTCTTTGATCCATTTTGAGTTAGTTTTTGTGTCTGGTGTGAAGTACAGATCTTGCTTCATTTTTCTGCAAATGGATATCTAGTTTTGCCAGCACCATTTCATAAGCAGACAATCTCTTCCCCATTTAATGGATTTCAGCCTTTTGTCAAAGATCAACTGACCATAGATTGATGGACCTATTTCTAGGTTCTCAATTCTATTCCATTGGTCTACATGTCTGTCATTATACCAGGCATTTTTGACTACTGGGGCTGTATAGTAGGTTTTGAGATTGGGAAGGGTGAGATCTCTGACTTTGTTCTTCTTCAGTAGAGTTTTACTTATCTGAGCTCTCTTTCCTTTCCATATAAAATTAGTGATTAGTTTTTCCACATCCTTCAAGAATGTTACTGGGATCTGGATTGGGATTGCATTGAATATATAGATTGCTTGGGTAGAACTGACATTTTGACAATGTTCAATCTTCCTGTCCACAGGCATGGTATGTTATTCCATTTATGTAGATCTCTTATGGTTTCTCGATAATTTTCTTTGTACAGGTCTTTTGTGTCCCTGATAAGCTTTATTCAGAAGTATTTTATTTTTTTGCTAGCTATTGTAAATGGTATTGACTTCATTATTTCTTTTTAAGCAATGTCTCTGCTGATGTAGAGGAATCCAAGTGATTTTTGGATGTTGATCTTGTATCCTGCCACAATGCTAAATCTCTCAATTAATTTCAGTAGATTATTGACTTGAGTCTCTTGGGTTTTCTATAGGATCATATCATCACCAAATAAAGATATTTTGACTTCTTTACCAATTTAGATGCCTTGGAGTCCCCTTTCTTGCCCTATTGCCCTGGCTAGGACTTCCAATACAATGTTCAACAGAAGTCTTGATAGAAGGCATACTTGTCCAGTTCCTGTTCACAAGGGGAATGACCTGTCTCCCTCCATTGACAATAATGTTGGCTGTTGGTTTTGCATATATATGCCTTTTATTATGTTAAGGAATATCCCTTCTATTCCTATTTTGCAGAGTATAACTGATATGAACCCCACTTGGTCATAATAAATTATTTTTTTGATATGTTGTTGGAAGCTATTTTCTGGGATTTTATTGGAGATTTTTGCATCTATATTTATGAAGGATATAGGTCTGCAGTTTTCCTTTTGAGTGATGTCTATTCCTGGTTTGGGAGCTCTGTTAGCACAGTGCCTAAGGCACTTGACTACTAACCAGAAGGCTGGTGGTCAAAACCACCAGCCACTCCTTGGAAGGAAGATTAGACAATCTACTTCCGTAGTGATACTGCCTCAAAAACCCAAGGAGGGGTTGCTATGAATTGGGTACAACTTGACAGCACATAACAACAATAACAATATTTCTGGTTTGGGTATCAAAGTTAGGCTTGCTTCATAAAATGAATTTGGGAGGATTCCACCCTTTTCTATGTCCTGGATGAATTTGAGTAGCATTGGTATCGGTTCTTCTCTAAACGTTTGGTAGAATTCTCCAGTGAAACCATGTGGGCCAGGACATTTTTTTGTTGTTAATTATTTTATGACCTGATCAATTTCTTCTTTTGTTATGGGTCTGATCAGCTTTTCTGATTCAGTCTGTTTTTAGGAATCTGTCCATTTCTTCTAGATTTTCAAATTTGATGGTATCCTCATATTATCTTTTTTATTTCAGTTGGTTCTTTTGTGATGTCACCCAATTTGTTTCTTCTTTGTCATATTTGTTTTCTCTCCCTCTTTTTCTTTGTTAAATTTACCAATGGTTTGTCAATTTTATTTTTTTTTTCAAAAAAACAACTTCTAGTCTTGTTGATTTTTTTCTATTGCCTTTCTATTTTCTATTCCATTGCTTTCTGCTCAAATGTTTATTATTTCCTTTCTTCTAGTGACATGAACAGTAGATGTCTGCCTTTTCTGTGTCCCAAAGATTTTAGTATGTTGTGTTTTCATTCTTTTTTGATTCAATGGATTTTTTTTTTTTCATTTTTTATTTCTTCTATTACCCAGTAATTCTTAAGGGGGAGGGTGTTGTTCAGTTTCCAAGTGTTTGCTATTTTTCCATTCATCGTATTGTAGATTTTTAATTTTATAACATTGTGATCTGAGAAGATGCTTTGCAGTATTTCAATGTTTCAAAATATTTTAAGGCTTGCTTTATGGTCTAGCATATGGTTATGGTTATGAAGAATGTTCCATGAGCACTGGAAAAGAATGTATATTGTGCTGTTGTTGGGTGAAGTGTTCTGTAGATGTCTATAAGGTCAAGTTGGTGGATTTTATTGTTCAATTCTTCTGTATCTTTGTTGAGTTTCTTTCCAGTTGCTCTTTTTTTCATTGAAAGTGTTATATTAAAGCCTGCTATGGTGACTGTGGTGTCATCTTTTTGTCTTTTCAATTATGTTAAAGTCTGATTTATGTAATTTGGGGCTCTTTTATTGGGTCCATAGATATTTACTACGGTTATGTCTTCTTGTTTAATTGATCCTTTAATCATTATACAATGTCCTTTCTTGTATCTTATGATAGTTTTTGTCTTAAATTAAATAAAATTAATTTTATTAGAAATTAATGCTGCCACTTTTGCTCTTTTTTGGCTGCCATTTGCTTGATATATGTTTATCCAACCTTTGATTTTTAGTCTATTTTTGTTTTTTTGCTCCATATAATTTTCTATGCTGAACTCATTTTGTTTATGAATTGTGTTATCATCTCCTTCATTGCTGTCACTTTAGTATTTGGTAAATATTTGTGCTTGTCATTTTTTTTTTATTGTGATATGAAGGTTTATCATTTTTCTTTAAGGTTACCCTGTGATTTATAATTTCCTTTCTGAGTTTAGAACAGTCCATAGTATCTTGCAAGTCTCTTGACTTCCTCACCATTTAGAAGTTCTGTAACTACACTATTTTCCCCCCTTTCTGTTTTGTAGTTGTCCTCATTCACCAATTGATGTCTCTGGTTCCCTGTTTATAATCTTGTAAGTTTATTTTACTTTGAATACTTCAATAACCAGGTTGGTTTCTGGGTTATGTCATCATGTGTATTAATGATCTGTTATCGTTTGCTATTTTTGTTTCTCTGTTCCAAGGACTCCTTCAGTATCTCTTGCAAGGTTGGTCTGGTTTTAACAAATTCTCTTAATTTCTACTTATCTGGAAGTGTCCTAATTTTATAATTGAGGGACAATTTTGCTGGGTATATAATTCTTAGGGGAAAATATTTCTCTTTCAGGATTTTATATATACCATACAATTGTCTTCTTGCCTGCATGGTTTCTACTGAAAAATCACTGTTTAATATTATTGGTTGCCCTTTGGAGGTAACTTTCCATTGTCTGCATGCTGCTTTCAGGATTCTTTCTTTGTCTTTGATTTTGGTGGGCTTGATTATGATATGTCTTGGTGATTTTCTTTTGGGTATTATATCTTTCTTGGGGTTTGGTGGATTTCCTGAATGGATATAGCCTCATCTTTCATCATATCAGGGAAGTTCTCTTCCAACAAATCTTGGACAATTTTCTCAGTAGTTTTCTTTTTCTCATCTTGTTCTGGAATTTCAATTACATGTGGTTTATTCCTTTTCATGGTATCCCACATGAATCTTAGGCTTTCTTCATTTTGTTTTTATCTTTTTTTCTGATTGATCCCTTTCCAAAAAAGTATTAAGATATTTGTCTTCCATCTAATTAATTCTGTCTTCTATTGATTTTATTTTACTCCTTTGCCCCTTCAATGTGTCATCTATTTCTAAAAAATTATTATTAATCTTCCGGATTTCTATGTGTAGATTTTGTATAATTTCTAATTTTTCATTTATTTTGTCATTTTTGTTCTCGTACTTTCTTCCAAAATTATTCTAGGGTTTTGTCTGTGTTTTCCTTAATTTTACCAATGTTTTACTTGATCTATCTTGAAATCTTTTGAAGGTACCTAAATATAATTCTTTTGAATTCCTTATCAGGGAGGTCCAATGTTGCTTCTTCCTTATGGATGTGTCCTCGGTCTGTATCCTCATCCCTTGTTTCTACTGCTTTATCTTGTTTCTTTGTGTGGACTTTGATGGTCTGTTGACTCTGAGACATTGTGATGTTGTTGTATTTGTATTTAATTGGTGATTGTATCTTGGAGTGTTTCTCCTAAGATTTTAGTTTTTTTTTTTTTCTTCTCCTTTTGGATGTCTCTGAGTAAACAGGGTATTATGTTCCTCTTCACTAGTTGCAACACTTATGCATTCACCACTTGTTTCCTGATGGGTGTTATAGAGAATGAGAGTGGCTGCACAGATCTCTGTTAACTGTTTGTGAAAAGCAGTTAAGGGTGGGTGAGTCAGGTTTTTATTGGTGATCATGTATCATTGACCAGTTGGTGCAGAAGGAAGTGGAGCTGAAGGAGGTGTGAGTGTGGCTGGGTCATATAAGCATGTTTGCTGTCTCTCATTCAGTTAGACAAAAATAGTAATCTAAAAACTATCAAAAAAGTATAAGTAGGAAGACAAAAACACACATTGTGTAAACACACAGGAACAATCACTAAAAAAAGTGAAAAAGAAAGAAAAAAGATCAAGGAGGACAGGCAAAAAATGAGAGAAAATATTTAAAGAAATACTTTTAAAAGCTAAAATAAATATGAATAGAAAAAAAGGATAGAAAAAAAGGCAATATCTGGGGAGGGAGAAAGGAATAACAGAAAAGAGGTAAAGTTTGAGAAAAATGAAG
>NW_006921591.1:26561616-26564286 GCF_000298275.1 Orycteropus afer afer
ACACAGACTGGGATGGAATTCCTGGCCAGCCCAGAAGGTGAGTAAGAGTGAGGGATGGCTTCACCTCTGTTCACCAAGAGGGGCTTAGGGTATAAGAGTAACAAGGGGAATGTTGCACCTTTCCAGTCCTCAATGTCTGGAATGTCCTTGTGGTTTCCTGCAAGTGGAGCCTATTCTTAGGTGCTTGAAATCTAAGAGAACACTGTGGCTCTCAATATACAAAAAGTCAAACTGCTTGTAAACATTCAAAATGTCTGATCCCTCTAGACAGCCGAAAGTCCACAGCTCAGTCCATCTCCCTCTTTGTGGTTTCCCCTTTTATTCACCAGCCACCAGTGCATTCCTCTGTGCAGCCCCTGGCTAGCAGAGCTGATTTTTAGGATAATTGTTAGGTCCTAATACCACTTAGAAATATCCAAGCTATCTGTGACCTCAAGATTGATAACAGTCTGCAGCTCCATATGCCTCCTTTTTGGTGTTTTTATGCAGGATCTCCTACTGATTTGAATTTAGTCCACTTCTGTATCCTTCCTTTCAAAGTTCAGGTCTCCAAGATTATCTTCTGTACCTTTGTTAATTGATTCCTCTTTTCTTTGTTGAAGAGGGTCTGTGTAGTTTGTTTGCCTATTCTGCCATCTTACCAGAATTCTGGACTTCTAATTTTGCCAAGATGAGTGGAGTGCCTGCATTCTTGTCCAGGTCTTCCTACTTATAACTAAAAACCCATAACATAATATGACAACATACCTGGCCCTTAAAGCTATATCTAAAGAGGGGAGACAACTAATTCAAAATGAAAGAAAGAAAGGGGAGAAAGATTAAATTGGATTCAGAGTTACAGAGAATTACATTTAAAAAAAAAGAATGTTTGAGATATAATGAAAAGTCATCCATCATCACAAGAACCAGGTAAATCACAACATGAATAAGAAAATACAATTAATAGATGCCAGTGCAGAGATTTATCAGATGTTAGAATTATGTTGTAAGAATTGTAAAGCTTCACAATGCTTCACCAAGAAATTAGAAATAAAACCAGTGAAAATCAGAAAATCTAAGCAAAGAACTATAAGATAAAAATAAGAACCACATGGGAATTATGGAACTAAAAATATAATAACTAAATAACATTTAAAAAAAAAAACACTCAATGGATATGTACAATCGTAGAGGGCAGTTGGCCAAGAATAGTGTGATAGTTGGTGTTGTGTGACAACTTGCCTGGACCATGATTTTGAGTGGTTTAACCAGTTGTGATGTGGTTATTTCCATGATGAGATCAGATATACATGTTTTGAGCAAATCCACTGAACAGGAGTTTCCCTAGGGTTGTGGCCTGCTTCCAATATGTTTATTGACATCCTGGGAAAATGAGAAACTCTTCTGTGGATTTAGATTCTGTTGTTATGCCTACAATTGTCTGTGAGTGAACAATCCACCATTCAGCCTGGTGATCTTGGATTAATCATCCACTGGAGTCAACAGTCAGTATACTGCCTACCAACCATGAGTTCATCAGCCCCTGCAGCTGTGTGAGACAGGAAAAGCCTCCAGTTTGAGGTTTGATCCAGGAACTTGGGACTTGCCAGCTTCTGTAAGTGTATGAGCCATTTTCCTAAGATAAATTTTGCTCTCTCTCTCTCTCTCTCTCTCTCTCTAGACACACACACACACACACACACACACAAGCTTTACTGGTTTTGTTTCTCTAGGGAACCCAGCCTAACACAAATAGATTCAATGAATTGGAGGACAAATTAATAGAATGTACAAAATAGGAAAATAAGTGAACAGTCTCAAGGATTGGTGTAGTGCCTAAGGTACTTGACTGCTAACTAGAAGGTTGGCAGTTCAAACCCACCAGCCACTCCTCAGAAGGAAGGTGGGCAATTTACTTCCATAGTGATAATGCCTTGGAAACCCAAGGAGGGGTTGCTATGAGTCAGATCTGACTCAATGGCACATAACAACAACAAC
Source organism: Orycteropus afer afer (assembly GCF_000298275.1). Lineage (NCBI taxonomy): Eukaryota > Metazoa > Chordata > Mammalia > Tubulidentata > Orycteropodidae > Orycteropus > Orycteropus afer. The sequence continues at coordinate 26,563,594 of NW_006921591.1, forward strand.
AAATAAAAAAATACTATTTCTATCATCAGAGCAGCAGAAAGAGAAATGAGATACTGGAACTAAAAACATTTAGAGAAATAAATGCTGTACTTCCCAAAGTTGATAAAAGATATAAACATCCACATGAAAGAAGCCATTTAAATCACAAATGGGACAAACCCAACTAAATCTATACAAAGAAACATTGCAATTACATTTTTGGAAAAAAGAAGAAAAGACAAAAAACACATTACTTACAGAGAAACAATGTAGTAAATGACAGTGGATTTATCTTCTGCAATGAAGCAGGCTAAAAAGAAGTATTCTTTATGAAACAAAGTACTTTTCAGAAATATAGAGAAATTAAAGGCATTCTCAGATAAAACAAAACTATGAAATGCTTTTGGTAGTAAACCTACTCTTAAGGACTGACTGAAGAATAGACTATAAATAAAATGAACAAAAATTCAAACACATATAAAATGATAAAATAAGCTTGAAACTTCTGAAAGGAAGAAAGAACACAGGAATGAGTAAATGCAGCAGTAAATAAAATAGACTATCCTATCATACAATTTTGCCAATTCAGCTTTTTACAGGTACACAACCTTTTCATAGAAATTACATTAATCAGTTATGCAACCTTATTCTTAATCAATGTGAAAAGCAGCAATCTCCTATTTCCATTTCTCTCCCACTCCTGCTAACCACAAA
>NW_006921591.1:26564477-26566100 GCF_000298275.1 Orycteropus afer afer
TATATATATATATATATATATATACACACACACACAGAAGTGAAATCATACAATATCTGTCTTGATTGTCTTATTATACTCAGTATAATATTTTCAAGATTCAGTCATGCTGTAGCATGTATCAAGATTTAATTTCTTTCTCTAAGTAGTATTCCATTGTATGTATGTACCACATTTGGCTTATCTATTCATTTTTGATGAGCTATTAGATTGTTTACACCTTTTAGCTATTATGAATAACACTAAAAAAAAATGGACATCAGTGTACATGTCTGTGCATGTTGATGCTTTCAAGTTCCTTTTGTATATTACTAGTAGTGAAATGGGAGCTCTGGTGGTGTATTGCCTAAGGCATGTGACTACTAACCAGAAGGTTGGCAATTCAAACCCACTAGCCACTCCTAGGAAGGAAGATTGGGCAATTAATTTCCATAGAGATACTGCCTCAGAAACTCAAGGAGGAGTTGCTATGAATCAAATTGACTGAATGAGTGAATTTTGTTTGTTTAGCAGTGAAATTGCTGGGTCATGTAGTAGTTCAGTTTTCCGCAATGGTTTTACCATTTTACATTCCCGTCAGAAATGGAAAAGGATTCTAATTACCCTATATATATTTAGCCAATATTTGTTAGTTTGACTTGTTTGTTTGTTTGTTTGATGTTAGTCATTCTAGTGGCAATGAAATGGTATCTCATTGTGGTTTTCATTCATATCTCTCTGATGGCTAATGGTATTCAACATTTTTTCATGTGTTTCATGGCCATTTGAATGTCCTCTATGGTGAAATGTCTGCAAGTTGTAAACCTACAAAATGTTTAATTGGCAAATTTGCCAATAGAGATATATATTAACAACAAAAAGTGCAGCTGTTGAGGGTGCTTGTATACAATCAAATACCCATTGGATTTGGTTTCTTGGTTTGGAAGTTGAAGGTATGGCTTCATGGGACTTTCCAGTTATTATAATGTTTGTTGTTGTTATGTGCTGTGGAGTCAAACCTGACTCATAGTGACCCCTCCTGGGGTTTCTGAGGCAGTATCACGATGGAAGTAGATTGCCCAACCTTCCTTCTGAGGAGTGCCTGGTGGGTTTGAACCTCCAACCTTCTGGCTAGCAGTCAAGTGTCTTAGTCCCTACGCTATCAGAGCTCCTAATAAAATATTTAGTGCTTCTATTCTATATCCTGGTTTGTTGTGTAGTGCCTGAGGTCTTAAAAGCTTGCAAGTGGTCAAGGTATAACAACTGGTCTCTATTTACCTGGAGCAGCAGAGGAAAAAGGAGACTCAGGAATAGGAGCAGGAAATGAAATGTGTTGCTATTGCCTCCATGAACAACTTACTTCTTTGCCATGGGACCAGAAGTACTGGAGGTATCTGTCTACCATTACTGAAAGTTTTCATATAAAACTCTGTAAAAGAGTTCTGATAAAGGTATAAAAACTACAGAAAAAAAGGATTGAGAGACAAATCAAAGAAAACACAGAAAAAACCTTATAAGAAATTTGGAAGAAAATACAAGAACAAAATGACAAAATAAATGAAAAATTAGAAATGATTCTAAATCTACAGATAGAAATCCAGAAGATTAATACTAAATTGTCGGAAACAGATAACACATTGGAAG
>NW_006921591.1:26568710-26569163 GCF_000298275.1 Orycteropus afer afer
TGGCAACTGTAAGAGAGCAGTAGTGGCAATATTAATTTCTAATCAAAATGACTTTAAGACAAAAACCACCATATGAGACAAAGAAGGGCATTATATAATGATTATAGGATCAATTGAACATGAGGATATAACCATAATAAATATCTATGGACCCAAAGAAAGAGCCCTGAAATACATAAATCCGACTTTAAAAGAGTTGAAAAGCCAAATAGATGACTCCACAGTCATAGTGGGAGACATTAATACAACACTTTCTTTGAAAGATAGAACAACTGGAAAGAAACTCAATAAAATGTATAAGAACTAAACAATACAATGCACCAACTTGGCCTTATAGACATCTATAGAGCACTTCACTCCACAGCAGCAAAATATACATTCTTCTCCAGTGCACATGGAACTTTTTCTATGATAGAACATATGTTAGGCCATAAAGCAAGCCTTAATAAATTT
>NW_006921591.1:26574168-26659146 GCF_000298275.1 Orycteropus afer afer
TTCATAGGATCTAGACTTTCTGGAGCCATGGAGATGAGATGAACCCTTTAATCTATTACCATGAGATAAACTTTAAATGTTAAACCACAGCAATAATCTGATGTGGTATTCAATATATAATGAAAAAAGTGTGGAGAGTTAAGAGATTTTAAAGTAAGTAACATTTCTAAACTTGACTCGAAGTACCAAAATGTTAATACCAATAACTCTGATCAGTTATACATTCATATTGCAAAACCTACCACAATCATTAATAAAAATATATGGAGCAAGATACCAAAATAATCTATGAAAAAATTAGTATGGAATTCTAAATATATATGTTTAGGAAGAAAATGAAGAGAAATAGAATAATACTAACAGAAAATCCAACTCAAATAATAAAACGGTAGATTTAATCTCTAATATATTCATAATTACTTTAAATGTAAATGATCTAATTATACAAATTAGAATGCATATTGTCAGTGGATTAGAAAAAACTGATCCAATATATTGTCACAAAACACTCACTTAAAATAAACAACATAGGTAGATTGAAAGTGAAAGAATGAAAAAAAAAAAAAAAAACATGCAAACATTTACCTGAAAATAAAATCAGGAGTGCTACATATTAATATTAGATAAAATACATTTCAGAGTAAGAATTACTCTGGGCAAAGAGAGACACTACATACTAGGAAGACATGAAAATCCTAGACGTTTTCACACCAAAACCATTCCAGAGTCTCAGAATAAACTAAGTAAAAAAAGAAAGAAATTTTAAAGGAGAAATAGAGTAATCCTCAAATATAATTTATGTTTTCAATACCCTGCTCTCAATGATTGATTGAACTATTAGAGAGGAAATAAACACGCTGAATAATATACTCCACTAACAGGGTTAATCCATATGGACAGAATACATTCCCTAACAGCAGCAGCAACCAAACAACCAACCTCTCTATCATCAAGTCAATTCCAAATCCTAGCAATCCCCATGGAGATTCAAAAGCTATAAATCTCTATGGAAGGGGACTGTCTCATCATTCTTCCATGGAGTGGCAAATGGGTTCAAACTACTGACCTTTTGGTTAGTAGCCAAAATCCTTAACCACTGCACCACCAGAGCTCCTTCTAACAACATAACTACAGCAGCATACATTATTTTTCAAGTACCCATAGAAAAAAGATGTTGTGGGCCATGAAATAAATCTCAACAAATTGAAATTATGGAGTATTTTTTCTGACAGTATTGGAAATCCAACTAGAAATGAGTGAAGAGATAGATAATTAAACAATACATATGCAAATAATCTATACATCAAAGAGGAAGCTTCTGTTTTTTTAAAATTACAAAGGATTGAATAAAAATAATAATACAACATATCAAATATGTGGGATGTAGCTAAGAATTACCAAGAAAGGCATTTATACCACTAAATTATAACATATGTGGGAGGAAAGACTCAAATTAATAATCTCATGTTATACCTCAAGAAACCAGAAAAAAAGAAGAGTACAGTAACCCAAAAACATTTCCAAAGGGGGGGGGGATCATTAAAATCAGAGCAAAATCAGTAATATCTGGAAGGGGAAAAAAGAAAAAAATGAGGAAAAATCAATATAATATCAACATCACCAAAAATGGTGGGATAGGCAACACCAGAACTCTGTCCCTTCATAAAAGCAATTAATAAACTTGCAAAATCTGTAAAAATCAACTTTTGTGAAATGCTTAAAACAACTGGGAGAAGACTTAACAGAAAATTAATCAGCTGCTTTGGGGAAGGGAGCTCTGTACCATTTTAAATTGCTTTCCTACCTCACCACACACCCCCATATTGGCTGTGGTTGAGAGGATGGCAGAACCCACTGCTGATGGAGGTTGCTAGTAACAGAGGGAGAAAATAGTGTTTATTTGCAAAGAATTGTGATTGTGGGTTTTGACCAGTCTGGTGGCTCCCTGAATGACCAACACATGAACTGTCTTTAGTTTACTCAACATGAGTGTTCCCAAGACTGGAATAGCTGCCCAGTGACTCTTGTCAAAAGCATTTAATAGTGCAAGTATTGGCTGCAGCAGACTGGAGCAAAGGACAGCAACTGGGAATAGCAATAGCCAAATCAAAAAGCCTGAGAAGGAATAAGTTAGGAAGAGATACATGGGGAAAATGTAACACTTAAATCTTCCAAGTATATTGGATAAACTAAAAGGCCACAAATATGTTTAATTATGGATTCATGCTCAGAAAAATTTTGAGAAGACCCTTAGCTTAGTGTATCTATGGCTAACCTTCAGACTTCATCTAAGCAGCAAGTGAATGCTAAGGCAAAGTTTTAAAGGTAATGACATAGCCAATCTGCAAAGATTGTGAGAGTGGGATTGTCGTTTTGTTTTTATCATTCTCCTCCCCCCCTTTATTTTTTATTTTTTTTGCTCAGGCAGTTTAATGAAACTCTATCAAAACACTACATTACCAGTAAGTTAATGTAACAGAGACATCAGTGGACACATGTGGCAAATAATATAGACTTATTTTTTTTTTCTCAAGTTAAAATCCAGAAAACAACTCACAATGGGCAAAAAACAAAAAACACAAACCACAGGCACAGAAAGTCATTATAATATTAAAAATTTCAAATTTTCAAATACAAATTTTGAGACATGCAAAGAAACAAGAAAGTATGTTCCATTAACATGAATAAAAAAAGAAAAAGAAGAAGAAATTAATTGAAACTGTCTGCAAGGAAGCCTGGTCATTAGGATCCCCAGGCAAAGATTTTAACTCAATTGCTTCAATATATGCAATGAGCTTAAGGAAATCATTGGCAAAGCACTAAAAGAAACCAGTATAACGATGTCTCACTAAACAGAAGTATCAATAAAGAGATAGAAATTTCGACAAAGAACCAAACAGAAATTCTGGTGCTGAAAAGGAAAATAACTGAAATGGAAAATTTATTAGAGGAATTTATCCTCAGATTTGAGAAGATGTAAGAATCAGTGAACTTGAATATATGTTAATTGAGAAGATTCAGTCTGAGTAGCAGAAAGAGAAAAGAAAACAATAAACAGACACTAAGAGACTTCTTGGTTGTTTTGGTAAGAAACCTTTGTGATACCATCTAGTGTACTGATATTGTCAAACGGCATTGCTATTTGTTGGAATTCTTTATCTTCTTAAACCTCCAAAAATGAAGAACAATTTGAAGCTCTTCATTTTCACTGCTTTTGATCAGGATTCTTCTATGGAGTCTTTGATTGAAATATTCAGTAATGGCAGCTGGGCATCATCGGTTTCTCAGGTCTCATGACACAGGTAAGTTGTTCATGTAGCTTATCCATACTTTCCATTTCTTCCTACTATTGCTGACTCTTCTTCATCCTCTGTTGCTTCAGGCAAATAGAGACCAACTGTTGTATCTTGGAGGAGCCTTTACAGGGTTTTAGGATCCTAGGCCCTACATAATGAACTCTTATGGAATCAAAACTTTCTAGGACCATGGAAGTTGGCTGAACCCCTGAGATAATGTTTAAAAATTAATCTATCCCCTGAAGTCTTCTAAACCAAACTTTAGTTTAGCTTTACTATTAAAGAATATGGGCCTGGGGCTTGGAGGCTGTTTTCATTTGGGGGTGGCTCTATATTAAAGCCAGGGACTGAGGTAGGCAGGCCTGGGAGTTAGAGGTTGCTTTTGTCTTGGGTGTGGCTCCATATTAAGGCTGGGGCCTGAGGTAGGTGGGCCATGGCTCAGGGGCTGCTTTTCGCTTGTTGGTGGCTCTATTTTAAGGCCCTTGCTCAGGGTAGGCAGGTGCAGAGTGGTTACGAGCAACTAAGGAAGACAAACTTGGTCAGTTTGTCATCCTGTGGTGGCTAGTGTTTTGCTATGAGGTTGGAGGCTATGCCACCATGTTGTGAAATGCCAGCAGAGTTACCCATGGTGGGCAGGTTTCAGCAGAGCTTCCAGGCTAAGATAGACTCAGAAGAAGGAAGAGGCCATCCACTTCTTGAACAATTGGCCAGTGAAAAACTTATGAATAGCAGTGAAACACTGTCTGATACATTACTGGAAAACTTTATGAATAGCCCCAAAATATTGTCCGATATAGTGCCAGAAGATGAGCCTTTCAGGTCGTAAGACACTGAAAATACCACTGGGAAAAAGTTGACTCCTCAGGGTATGATATTAATGATATGGATAGAGTAAAGCTTTCAGGACCTCCACTGGCTGATGTGTCATGACTCAAAATGAGCAAAAACAGATGCGAACATCCACTAATAATTGGGACACGGAATGTATGAAGTATGGGTCTAGGAAAATTGGAAGTTTTCAAAAATTAAATGGAACACATAAAGATAGAAAGCCTAAGCATTAATGAACTGAAATTAACTGGTTTTGGCCATTTTGAATAAGACAACCATATGATCTACTATGGAGAGAATGACAAATTAAGGAGGAATGGTGCGACGTTCATCATCACAAACAGTGTTTGGAGATCTGTCCTGAAATACTATGTTGTCAGAGATAGGATAATATCCATATGCCTACAAGGAAAACCAGTTAATACTACTATTATTCAAATATAAGCACCAACCACCAAAGCCAAAGATGAGGTAATAGAAGATTTCTACCAACTTCTGCAGTCTGAAATTGACTGCAGATGCAATCAAGATGTGTTGAATATCACTGGTGACTGGAATGCAAAAATTAGAAACAAAGAAGAGTTACCAGTGGTTGGAATATATGGCCTTGGAGATAGGAATAACACTGGAGATTGCATGACAGAATTTTGCAAGACCAATAACTTATTCATTACAAATACCTTTTTTTCTACAACATAAGCAACAACTATACACATGGACTTCATCAGATGGAATAAATGGGAATCAAATTGACTATATCTGTGGCAAGAGGTGATGGAGAAGTTCAATATCTTCAGTCAAGACAAAACCAGGAGCTAATTGTGGAACAGAGCATCAACTGCTCACATGCAAGTTCAAGTTGAAGTTGAAGATGATTAAAACAAGTCCGCAAAAGCCAAAATATGACCTTGATCATATCTCTCCTGAATTTAGAGACCATTTAGAAAATAGATTTGATGCATTGAACACCAGTGACCTAAGACCAGTGTAATCGTGGGATGATATCAAGAATATCATCCATGAAGAAAGCAAGAGGTCAATAAAAAGACAAGAAAGAAAGACAAGACCAAAATGGATGTCAGAAGAGACTCTGAAACTTGACCTTGAGTGGAGAGAGGTGAAAGCAAATGGAAGAAATGACAAGATGAAAGAGCTGAACAGATGATTTCAAAGAGCAGCTCAAGCAGACAAAGCCAATTACTATAATGAAATGTGCAAAGACCTGGAATTAGAAAACCAAAAGGGAAGAACATGCTCAGCATTTCTCAAGCATAAATAACTGAGGAAAAAAAATTAAGCCTCAAGTTGCAATATTGAAAGAGTCTATGGGCAGAATATTGAATGATGCAGGAAGCATCAAAAGAAGATGGAAGGTATACACCGAGTCATTGTACCAAAAAGAACTGGTCGATGTTCATCCATTTCAGGAGGTGACATATGATCAAGAACCAATGGTATTGAAGGAAGAAGTCAAAGCTACACTGAAAGAACTGGTGAAGAACAAGACTCCAGGAATTGACGGAATCCCCATTGAGATGTTTCAACAAATGTATGGCCCACTGGAGGCACTCACTTGGCTATGCCAAAAGATTTGGAAGACAGCTACCTGGCTAACTGACTGGAAGAGAGCCATATTTGTACCTATTCCAAAGAAAGGTGATCCCATAGAATGTGGAAATTATCAAATGATATCATTAATTTCACATGCAAGTAAAATCTTACTGATGATAATTCAAGAACAGTTGCAGCAGTATATTGAGAAAGAGCTTCCAGAAATGCAAGGCGGATTCAGATGAGAACGTGGAAACAGGGATATCATTGCTGATGTCAGATGGATCTTAGCTGAAAGCAAAGAATACCAGAAAGATGTTTACTTATGTTTTATTGACTATGCAAAGACATTCGATTTTGTGGATCATAACAAATTATGGATAACATTGAGAAGAAAGGGAATTCCAGAACACTTGATTGTACTCATGAGGAATCTGTACATATGTCAGGAGGCTGTCATTCAAACAGAACAAGGGATATTGCATGGTTCAAAATCAAGAAGGGACTGCATCAGAATTGTATCCTTTCACTATACTTATTCAATTTGTATGCTGAGCAAATAATCCGAGAAGCTGGATTATATGAAGAAGAACTTGCAATATGAAGATGACACAATTTTACTTGCTGAAAGTGAGGATGACTTGAAGCACTTACTGATGAAGGGCCTCAATATAAGAAAACAAAAATCCTCACAAGTGGTCCAATAAAGAGCTTCACATTGGATGGAGAAAAGATGGAACTTGTCAAGGATTTCATATTACTTCATTCTATACTCAATACCAAAGAAAGCAGCAGTCAAGACATCAGACAACGTATTGCATTGGGAAAATCTACCACAAAAGACCTCTTTCAAGTGATGAAGAGCACAGATACCTCCTTGAGAACTAAGGTGCGCCTAATCCAAATCATGGTATTTTGAATCACCTTATGCATGTGAAAGCTGGACAGTGAGTAGGGAAGACCAAAGAAGAGTTGATGCTTTTGAGTTGTGGTGTTGGAGAAGAATGCTAAGAGTACCATGGTCTGCTAAAAGGACTAACAAATCTTCCCTGAAGGAAGTGCAGCCAGAATGCTGCTTGGAAGCGAGAATAGCCAGACTTCGTCTCACCTTCTTCAGTCATGTTATTGTAGGAACCATTCCCTGGAGAAGGATATCATGCTTGGTAAAGTGGAGGGTCAATGAAGAAGTGGAAGGTCCTCAAGGAGATGGATAGAGGCAGTGACTGCAACGATGGACTTAGGTATGAGAAGGATCGTGAAGCTGGCATAGGGCCAGGCAGTGTTTCATTCTGCTGTGCATAGGGTTACTGTGAATCAGAGATGACTTGGTGGCACCTAACAACAAAAATTAAAGCATATTCGTCTTGGCCACTTTCTTAATATCTATCTATATGTGATCAAACTGACAACAGCAAGTCAAAAGACTGCCAGATTTTTACACGAATATTGCATATGTTATACATGTTTGCATGCCACACAACCCTTGGCCCTATTTACTATTTTCTGAAAAAAATATGCTACACTAGTATTTTTTTTTAAGGAGCTCTGGTAGCTTAGTGCCTAAGGCACTTGACTGCTAACCAGAATGCTGGTGGTTCAAACCCACCAGTCACTCCTCTGAAGGAAGTTGGGGCAATCTACTTCCGTAGTGATACTGCCTTGGAAACCCAAGGAGGGGTCGCTATGAGTCGGGTCCGACTCAACAGCACATAACAACAACAACAACAGTAAAACACTGTGATGACTTCAACTCAATTTTTTTTTTCTGTCCAGCATATTTTATGTTAAGTCTTCATTTAGTGCCTATTGACACAGAGGTTTCATTCCTAGCAATAGATCAAAACCAGCCTACCCCAAACTTTCTAAAGCAGCCCTGCTCCCAGGAGGATTCTATGACTGCTCTGCGTACTGTTTTTCTCCAATGCAAGAAGAAATTTTTTTTTTTTTTTCTGCCCTGGAAACAGCCCTTACCAGAGTGACTGGCCCAAGCCTGGGAAGGGTACCAGTCTGCACACCTCAGGTCGGAAGGGCCACTCATGCAGACAAGGTCAGTGTGTCACAGCCACACAAATCCCATCTCACCATCCAACTGGCCTGCTGCCATGCTTGGGTCTTTTGAATTTCCCATTCACATGGATGCCATGGGTGCAGAGAGGTCCTCTGTCCCTTGCTTGGACAAGACATGTCCAACTGGCTGCCTGGGTGCCTGCCAGGGCTGAGACAGTGCATGCCTGTACCCACACTATCCTGCCATCTGACTTTCCATGGCACAAGCACTGTGATACCCAGGTGCATGCAGTGAAAGTTTCCACCCACATGGGAACAGCCTATGCACAGGCCATGGCAATGTCACCAATAGCCATCTGTCCAATCCTCCAACTCTGGGTACAGACTGACCACAAGAAATTCCGCTGCTATCAAGCCATTCTCAAATTGCGCCCAGAGCAAACACAGTTTCAATTGTTTATCTTCTGATTACTAATGTACTACCAAACTGCATCCATGACTTCTTGACCATGACTTGTACCTGTATTATACAAATATGATTTTTAAAAAAAGTAACATTTTTGGACTATTCAATGAGGATGAATGAGGTAAAAATTCATTTCTGGAAATGTCACAAGACATACATGGTGCATTCAAAGGTGCATTACCCCAGAGTTTCTTTTCATAATTTCATTATTTCTGTTAAATGAGTGTGTGTGTGTCTGTGTATGTTATTTACATGGGTGAGCTATTTGCATAAAATAGAGTAGATAGGAAACTTAGGGGGCAGTCAGCTGATGTTAATGAAAGGAGGACATGGAAAAGGAGAATGAGAGTAAAAGGATGTAATTAATATCACTGAATTGCTTATGTAGAAACTGTTTAATTGGTATATGTTCTGTTGGGTATATTCTCAACAGCAAGAATAAAATAAATTAGAAAAATATGTAAAGGAGAAATGAGGAACAATGAACAGAGCCTAGGAGACCTGTGGAACACCATCAATTGTACCAATACTGTCAAATGTCATTGTCATTGTCATAATTCTCTGTAAAAATTTTCAAAAATTAAGGAGAATTAAAGACATTTTCAGGTACATGAAAACAAGCCAACACAAACTGAGGGAATTCATCATTGGTACATTTATCTGCCCTGCAAAAATGCTACTGGAAGAAATGAAAGAACACTTGGAGAGCAACTGGAAGCCATTCAAAGAAATAAAGAACAATGATAGACGTAGCTACATAAACTCATTACTGTTGAGTTGATTTCAGTTCATAGTGATCCTATAGGACAGAGTAGAACTGTCTCATAGTGCTTCCAAGGCTACAATCTTTACAAAAGCAGACTGCCACAGTTTTCTCCTGTGGAGTGTCTGATTGATTCAAACTACAGACCTTCCAGTTAACATTCAAGCACTTAACCACTATGTCACCAGGACACCTTTGTAGCTTTATAGATAAATACAAAAACCAGGGTATTGTATGTTTTGTTCTGTAGCTCTTTTTTCTATGTATATTTATAACCCAAAAGGATAAATAATAATTATAAATGTGTTTTAATGGTTGCACAATATACAAAGATGTAATTTGTAACAATAAGCAATAAGGAAGAGGATGGAATTGTACATGAACACAGATTTTGTATACTATTTAAACTAAGTTGGCATTAATTAAAACTTGACTGCTATACATTTAAGATGGTTATTGTTATGCCCAGGTAACCATGGTAGTATTATGGAATTAAGAAACCAAAAAAGACAAATAAATCAAATTAATCAAAAAAGAGGAATGGGGAACAAAAGTAAAGGTCTAAGACATATAGAAAACAACTTTTAAAAATGTAATGTTGTGCATAATGAATTTTGTCCTGATCAATAATTACTTTAAATGTAAATTTAATGTAAAATGATCCATTAATATGCTGTCTATAATAGATTCATATTAAATCAAAACACACAAGTAGGTTGAAAATGAAAGAATGAAGAAACAAAAAAAATATGCAAAATATAATAAGTTTTTCTGTGTATATCTTCAACAAAAATAAAAGTAAATATAAAAAAGGAAAAATTAAATGATATTCTTCTATATGACCAGGCTACTTTCCCCTTAACAAGACCTAGTAGCCCAAAGGATTAACTTACAAGAAAATATAGGTCTGGGGATAAGAGGAAAATTCAGACTCATTGGTGTTATCCCTGGTAAAGATCAGATGCTCCAATATTTGTTAAATGAGTCAGTAAATTAATAAATTTATTTGTATTTATTTTTTTTTATTTTACTCTATTTTCATCTTACTGTGCTTTGGGTGCAAATTTACAGAACAAAATTTGTTTTACATTTAATAGCTAGTGTACTTTTGATTTCATGCCCCAATTACCATCCCCAACCATAACAAACTCTCTTCCCCTCCCATCACTGTGACTACCCCCTCCCTGTACCCCTCTTAACTATGCACTCCCATCTGTCCAATTTCCCCTCTATGTGAATGCTGCCACTCTGGTGCCCCATGGCAGATTGCTCTACAGGTTGTATCTCCCTAGTGTAGGTAGGTGCATCGCCTTGAGGTAGGTGTTTCTGCATGTAGGTCTTTCTACTGTTGGACTGAAAGTTAATCCATGGGAGTGACTCCCAATTTTAGGCCCAAAGGGTAACCTGGGGCCATAGTCTTGGGAGTTCCCCCAAACTCTATCCAACCAGTAATTCTGGTCATTTTGGTGTTTTTTTATTTCACAGTTTTCCTTCCACTCTATCCAGGATCTCGAGATTTGATCCCTTTCCAAGTGGTTGGCATTGGTAGCCGGGCACCATCTATTTCTTCTGGTCTCAGGGTCCATCATATCTTTGGACTAATTGTTTCCAAATGCCTTTGATTTTCATCACTCTTCTTTGATTCAGATGAGAGGAGAACAATAGTTGCATCTTAGATGGCTGCTCAAAAGCTTTTAAGACCCCAGCCACTACTCACCAAAGAAGGTTGTGGAACAATATTTTTATGTACTATGTTGAGTCACTTGAGTTTGATGTTCCCCAAGACTATGGTCCTGAGTTGACAGGCCCAGTGATTCTTTGACTCAAATTGTGCAGTTGTCTCTGAGAGGTTACTCCAACTCTGGCTTCTGTTGCTTCTGTGTATGGCTAGTTTTGTAGCACAAGTGCATATGTAAGATTATTTTCAGCTAAATCTATCTTTGGTCTAGAGTATATTCCTGTTTGCTGACCCCCACCTGATCTTCTCACTTCTCTATGCATTTATCTGTAACCTAGTGTTTGGTGTTAGTGGTAATGTAGTATTTTGGATATACGATTATTTTCCTTTGTTGTCTATATCTTATGTGCATATTTCAGTTTCCTTCCTTTCCCCATGATGCTGATCACAGACTCTTTCCATACCATTCCTTCCCTCATCCAAATCAACACTTGAACCCAATCTAGTCAGAAATTTTCTCTCTCCTTCCTTCCCATCCCTGGTACCCTATTGAGTTTCCTTCCCTAAGTAAACCTTTCATTGGCTTTTTACAATAATGAGCTCATACAATATGTGTCCTTCTGTGGTTGACTTATTTCACTCAGCATAATATCCTCCAAATTCATCCACATTATGAGATGATTCATACAGTCTTCATTATTTTTCAATGTTGCATAATATTCCAATGTGTAAATGTACCACAGTTTTGTTATCCATTGTTCTGTTGATGAACTTTTAGATTGTTTCCATCATATTGTTCTAGTGAATTGGGTTGTAATGAGCATGGGTGTGCATATGTCTGTTGGTGTCCTGTCTCACCTCTTTAGGATATATTCCTTGCAATGGAATTACTGGATCAAATTATATTTCTATTTTCAGTTTTTTAAGGAAATGCCATATAATTTCCCACACTGGTTATATGAACTGGTTGTGTGGGACTATTTTGCAGTCCCACAAGCAGTGTATGAGAGTTTCAATCTGTCTACAACCTCTCCAGCACTTGTTATTTTCTCTCTTGTTGAATTTTGCTATCATTGCTGGGGTGAAATTATATCTCATTGCTGCTTTGATTTGCATTTGTATGGCTAATGATCATGAGCATTTCTTCATGTGTTTGTTGGCTGTCAGTATATCATCTTTAGTGAAGAGTCTATTCATGTCCCTTGCCCATTTTTGAATTGAATTGTTTGTCTTTTTGGTGTTTAAGTGTTGAAGTTTTCTATAAATTTTGGAGAAATAAGCCCTTTGTGACATACATCATGGCCAAGTATTTTTCTCCCAATCTGTGCATTCTTTTTTTTACCCTTTTGGAAAAGTCTTTCGATGTACATAAAAATTTAATTTTTATTTTATTCCCAGTCATCTAGCTTCTCCTCCACTGCCTGTGCATTTTGGGTTATGCTTGATAGTGTATTTATGATGTAAATTAAGGCCCCTAGATTTACCCCTATTTTATCTTTGATGAGCTTTATAGTTTTGAGTTTTACATTTAAGTTTTTGATCCAGTATAAGTCTTTGTGTATGGGTGAGGTATGAGTCTTGTTTCATTTTTCTGCAAGTGGATATTCAATTTAGCCAGTACCATTTGTTTAGCAGGCCATCTCTTCCCCATTTAATGTGGCCTGGTCCTTTGTCAAAGTTCAGCTGTCCATAGATGGATGAGTCTATTTCTGGGTTTTCAATTCCGTTCCATTGGTCTTTGTGTCTATCATTGTACCAATACCATGCTGTTTTAACTACTGTGGGTGTATAGTATGTTTTGAGATCCAAGAGTGTGAGACCGCATACTTTGTTTTTCTTCTTCAGCAGTGCTTTGCTTATCTGAGGTCTCTTTCCTTTCCATATGAAATTAGTGATTGTTTTTTCCATGTCCCTAAAAATTGTTGATGGAGTCTGGACTGGGATTGCATTGAATGTGTCAATTGCTTTGGGTAATATTGACATTTTCACAGTATTCAATCTTCCTATCCATGAACAAAGTAAGCCCTTCCATTTATGTAGATCCCTTGTAGTTTCTTGTAGCAGTGTTTTGCAGTTTTCCTTGTATACATTTTTTGTGTCTCTGGTAAGATTTATGCCTAAATATTTTATATTTTTGGTAGCTATTGTAAATGGCATTGTTTTCCTTATTTCCTTTTCAGTGGCCTCTTTGTTGATGTAGAGAAATCCAACTGAATTTTGTATGTTGACTTTTTTCCTGCTACTTTGTTGAAACTTTTTCTTAGTTCCAATAATTTTTTGCTGAGTCCCTTGGATTTTCTGTGTATAGGATCATGTCATCTGCAAATGGAGATAGTGTTATTTCCTCTTTGTCATTTTGGATGCCTTTTATTTCTCTTTCTTGCTTCATTACCCTGGCTAGGACTTCCAATTCAATGTTTGATAGAAGTGGTGATAGAGGGCACAAGAGGAATGCTTTGAGTCTTACTCTGTTACCAATAATGTCAGCTGTTGGCTTTGCATATATGCCTTTTATTATGTTGAGGATTTTCCCTTCTATCCCTACTTTGCTGAGAGTTCTGAACAGGAATGTTTATTGGATTTTAGTGAATGCCTTTTTTGGGTTGATTGATGCGATCATGTGGTTGTTTTGCTTTGTTTTGTTTATGTGGTGTATTACATTGTTTTGTTTTGTTTTATATTGAACCATCTGCATACCTGGTATGAATTCCACTTGGTCATGATGTACTATTTTTTTGATATGTTGTTGGAGTCTGTTGGCTAGGATTTTGTTGAAGATTTTTCTATCTATATTCATGAAGGATGTTGGTCTGCAGTTTTCCTTTTTAGAGGTGTCTTTCCCTGGTTTTGGTATCAGTGTTATGATTGCTTTATAAAATGAATTTGAGAGTATTCCATCTTTTTCTATGTTCTGGAATAGTTTGAGTAGTATAGGGGTCAACTCATCCTTGAATGTCTGGTAAAATTCTCCAATTAAGCCACCTGGGCCAGGACATTTATGACCTGCTTAATTTCTTATTTTGTTTTGGGTCTGTATTCTATCTCTGACTGGGGTAGTTTAGGTAGGTCTTGTGTTTCTAGAACCTTGTTCACCTCATCTAGGTTCTTGAATCTGTTGGAGTACAGTTTTTCATAATAATCTGTTATTATCTTTTTTTTTATTTCAGTTTGTTCTCTCACTCTTTTCATTTATTATTTGTGTTATTTTCATCTTCACTTTCTTTTCCTTTGTTAAATTTGCCAGTGGTTTGTGAATTTTGTTAATCTTTTTGAAGAACCAGCTTCTTGTCTTGTTGACTTTATCTTTTTGTTTTGTTTTGTTTTGTTTTCTGCTTTGTTGATTTCTGCTCTGATCTTTATTATTTCCTTACTTCTGGATACTATAAGTTTCTTTTGTTGCTCTTTTACTAATTGCTGGAGTTGTTGTGTTAAAGTGTTGTTTTTGTTTCTTTCCTCTTTTTTGGTGTGTGCATTTATTACTATAAATTGACCTCTAAGTAATGCTTTCATTGTGTTCCAAGGTTTTGGTAAGTTGTATCTTCTTTCATGCTTGTTTCCAAGATTTTTTTTTTTTTTTTTTTTTTTTTACACTTTATTACTTCTGTTACCCAGTAGTTTTTGTGCAGTGTATTATTCATTTTCCACTTATTTGATAACCTTGCTCTTCCTATTTTTGATTTCTATTTTATAGAATTGTGATCTGAGGAGATGGTTTGTAGTATTTCAGTGTTTTTTAATTTATTGAGGCTTGTTTGGTGTCCTAACATATGGTTTATTCTAGAGAATGATCCATGTGCCCTGGAAAAAATGTGTGTGTATTGTGCTTTTGTTGGGTGGAATGTTCTCTATATGTCTATGTGTAAAGTTGGTTGATTGTGTTGTTGGGTTCTTTTGTATTTTTGTCAGGTTTTTTACTAGTTGTTTGGCCCTCCTTGAAAGTGGTATGTTAAAGTCTCCTACTACTATTGTACAGTGTCTATTTTTCCTTTCAATTCAGTTAATATTTGCTTTGTGCATTTTGGAACACTTTCATTGAGTGCATAGACATTTATTGTATCTTTATATATCTATTATCATATCTTCTTGGTCAATTGATTCTTTTAACATCATATAGTATCCTTCTTTGTCCCCTGTGCTGTTTTTCACCTTGAAATATATTTTGTCAGAAATTAATATTGCCACTCCTTCTCTATTTTGGTTGCCATTAGCTTGGTATATTATTTCCACCCCTTTATTTTTAATTTGTTTTTTATCTTTGTGTCTAAGGTGGGTCTCTTGTAGACCGCATGTCAATGGGTCTTTTTTTCTTATCTAATCTGCCACTCTCTTTCTCTTGACTGGTGCAATAGTCCATTCACATTGAGTATAATTGGTGATAGGTATGAATTTATTGCTGTCATTCTATTTCGTTTTTTGTTATGTTGTTGGTGATTTCCTTGTTCTAAGCATTTTTCTGTGCTGAGCTCATTTTGTTATCAGGTGTTTTTTCTCTTTTCTTCATTACTGTTGGTTTTGTGCTTACTAAACCCATATGTTTTTCTTCTTTCTGAGTTTACTTAGAATTGTTACTTTTCTTTATGATTACCCTGAAGTAAATTATTACATCCTTAAGTTTCGAATAGTCAATTCTATGGAGACATTGCCCTGTTTTCCTCTCCCTTTGTAAGTTTTGTAATTAAAATTCTACTCCTTCTGTTTGTTTTGCTGCTGGTGATTGACTCCCTTTTTTCACTGTGTACATTATTTTATGAGCTTATTTTGAGCATCTATTTCTGGTTTGGTTTCTAAGTAGTGCTGACAAGTGTCCTGATTTTAATTTGTTGTTTTCTGTTATGGGTTCTCTATTGGAATACTACCTTTAGCATTTCTTGTAG
This sequence comes from Orycteropus afer afer, assembly GCF_000298275.1. Classification (NCBI taxonomy): domain Eukaryota; kingdom Metazoa; phylum Chordata; class Mammalia; order Tubulidentata; family Orycteropodidae; genus Orycteropus; species Orycteropus afer. The sequence goes on from NW_006921591.1 coordinate 26,589,635, forward strand.
GATTGGTCTGTTTTTCACAAATTCCCTTAATTTCTGTTTGTCTGAGAATGTCTTTATTTCACCCTCATATTTGAGGGACAATTTGGCTGTATATATAATTCTTGGTTGGAAGTTCTTTTCCTTCAAGTTTTTATATATGCCATCCCATTGCCTTCTTGCCTGCATGGTTTCTACTGAGAAATCAGAACTTAGTCTTATTGGTTGTCCATTGTAGGTGACATTTTGTTTTTCCTGGGCTGCTCCAAAGATTCTTTTTCTGTCTTAGGTTTTGGAGCTTTTGATTATTATATATCTTGGTGACTTTCTCTTAGGATCTAACCTGTATAGGGTTCATTGAGCTTCTTGGACAGATATCTTTTCTTCCTTCAGGACATGGGGAATATTTTCTTTTAGCAAGTCTTCCACAATTTTCGCAGTGGTTTTTTGTTTGTTTGTTTGCTTCCTCTTCTTCTGGTATTCCAGTGAGGCATATGTTGTTTCTTTTGATGTCATCCCATATATCTCTTAGGTTCTCTTCATTTATCTTTAATCTTTGTTCTTATTTTTCCTCATACAGGCTGGCATCAAGGGATTTGTCTTCTGGTTGGGAAATGCATTCTTCCATCAGTTCTAGTCTACTCTGTTGTCTTTCCACTGTGTTGTCTATCTCTATAATTTTGATGTTCATCTTCTGGATTTCTAATTGATGTTTTTGTATGAGTTCTAATTGTGTACTTATCTTGTAATTTTATTCTTAAATGGTTTTCCTGAATTCTTCCAGGGTACTGTCTTTCTTCTTGTTGAGTCTGTTTGTTTAGCTCTTGGAGATATATATATATATATATATATATATATATAAAATCTTCTTAATTCCTTCCCAAATTGTTCTTTTGCTTGTTCTTCTTTAGCATGGGCTTTTATTTCTGTTTTATCTTTTGTTTGTTTGTTTGTTTCATTTGATTTGAGGTTATAGTGATACTGCCTCAATAACCCAAGGAAGGGTCACTTGGATGAGTCAGATCTGACTCAATGACAGTGAGTTTGCTTTTGGTTTTTGTTGCTTCCTAGGTATTTTGAACTTGTTGTCTTTAATTATTAGTTATGTATTGTTTTTTTCACCCTAATTTTTTGTTTTACTATATCTGAAAGTGTGGAGCAGGTGTACTTTGTTGGTTATTAACTTGGTTGTACTGGATTGCTCTCCAGCTCTCCCTATGTGGGTAGAATCACAGGTGGGGATGGGGATACAAGTCTCTGTTCATTGTGAAGGGGATTTGGAGTTGGGATGAGCAAGTGTTGTCTACCATCTCTTATTGTTTCTGTGGTCCAGGGATTGTTGATGTTACCTATTGGGTGAAGTTTTCAGTGTAGTAACACCTGCTGTCTGGTGCTAGTTTAGTGTGCTCCTTCTATTGAATGAGGCAGGGAAGAAGAGGGGGGAGAAAGTGCCAGTAGCAAGTCTCCATTATCTATGTTTGGGTGAGACTGTTCAGACAGTGCTGCTGTGACAGGAAGTGTAGTGTGTGTCTTCCCGAGTGGTCTACTAATGATGGCATCCTACAGTCAATAAAAGGCCCACAGTTCAAAATTTACAGAGACACCAATGGGTAGAGGGCCACTACTTTTTTCTTGGATTGAGAAGCCACAAAAATCCAGTACCCTGGTCTACTCTGTGCTAAAAACGGGTATGTGGAAGGGTTGAACCCCAGTCCACTGCTATGAGCTCTTTCCAGAGCTCTGCATACTCAAAAGGAGTTTCTCACTTTCCCCTACTCCTTTCTGGACTCCACAGAAGCCCAAGTCAAGGGGGATGGGGTCTTAATCTATTTCCCAGTAAGATTATCTACTCACTCAGCTCCCAAGGTCACCGCCAAAAACTCCCAATGTGGGTATTCTGAGTTCCCAGTGCCTTTGTGGATTCCATGATTTCTTTTTTTTTTTTTTTTTCTCTTCTCCTTCCCTCTGCCAACCTCTTTTGTATTTCCAATGAGTCTTCTCTTCTCAGTCTCACCATCTCTGCCAGTTCGGCAGGTTCATTTATTTTTCCCAGTTGTTTAATATTGTCTTTTTCTCCAGTTTCACTAAATCTGATACTTTATCTTCTTCTTAGTTGCTCTTAGCTGGAGGTATGAAACAGGAGTATCATTATTTCCATCTGCTTTACCTAGTTATTCAGGGATTACATTGGTCAAGGGAACAAACTTGTGGTTTATAGGTACAATGCCATCTTCCCACTCTCCTCACTAAATTAATAATTTAAAAAATCATACAAATATAATGGAAAGAAGCTAGGTTGGCCATACTAATATAACACAAAATAGACTTTAAAGCAACAGTTTTTACAAGTAACAATGAAAGATATTTTATATTGATAAAAGGGTCAATCCATCAAGAGGATATAACAATTATAAACATATATACACGTAACAATGGACCCACAGAATACATGAAGCAACAACTACAGAATGGAACGGAGAAATACACACTTCCACAATAATAGTTAGAAATTTTAATACCGTATTTCCTATAATATAACAAGTAAACAAAAGATTATCAAGGAAATAAAGAAATTGAACCAGCATGCCTAACAGATATCCTTTAGGCATGTTTGTTGGTTCAAATTCAAATGCACCAGCTGCTCCTAAGAAGGACGATCAGGCAATCTACTTCTGTAGAGAACCCAAGGAGGGGTCACTACAAGTTTCAGTTGACTCAATGGCAGTAAGTTTGGATTTTTGGTATGTATATATACATGTACACACACACACACAGCACTCCACACAGAAGAACAGGAAAATATACATTTTTGTAAAATTCATATGGACATTCTGCAGGGTATGCCATATATAAACCAAAAAAAACCCCAAACTCACTGCCATCAAATTGATTCTGACTCATAGCTGCCCTCATTGGGTTTTTGAGGTAGTAAACCTTTAGAGAAGTAGATTGCTCCATCTTTCTGCTACAGAGCAGAGGTTTGAAATGTCAACCTTCTGGTTAGCAGTCAAATGTCTTAGGCTCTGTGCCACCAGAGCTCCTTGTACCATGTATAGGACTACAAAATTAGTTTTAGTAAATTCAAAAAGCTTGCAATCATGATAAGTGTCTTCTCCAAATACAATGAAATGAAGTTGTAAATCATTAATGGATGGAAGAGTAAGAAATCCACATATACGGGGAAATTAACCAACTACAAGAAATTAAAAATGAAATTATAAAATATTTTGAAATTAATGAAAATGAAAACAGAATGTATGATGCTACAGCTAGCATCATACTTCAGATTAAAAGATTCAGTTTCTAAGATCAAAAAAGACAAAGTACCCACCTTCACCACTTCTATTCAGCAAGGCGCTGAAAATTACAGCTAGAGCAACCAGGCAAGAAAAAAAAATACAATATGTCCAAACTGGAAAGGAAGAACAATTGTCTTTATTTACATGGAACATAACCTCATATACAGACAATTCAAACAATCCACAAAAGAAAAATACCAGAGCTGATAAATGAATTCAGTAAAATTGCAGGATATAAGATCAACACACAAAATTAGTTGTACTTTATATACATTAGCAATGAACAATCTGAAAATAAAATTAACAATAAAACAATATTTATAGTAGCATCAAAAAGAAAAAAAAAAACTTTTCAATTCAAAATTTATCAAAAAGCTACAGGTTACCAAAGTATCATGACACTCCCCTTAAGGATAAAAAATATAGATCAAAAGAACACAATTCAATATCCAGAAATAAACCCAAACATTCATGGGAAACCGATTTTTTTTATTATTGATAGTCTCTATAACATATCATATGCAAAAAAATGAAGTTTGACACTGTGCACTATATGCAAAAATTACTTCAAAATAGATAACAAATTTAAATCATAAAAGTTCTAGGAAAAAAATGTGGAAATACCTTAGTCATCTAGAAACAGAAAATGACTTCTTAGACTTAACAACAAAAGCACAGTACATACATGAAAAAAAAAAAAAAAGATAAATTGTACTTGATCATAATTTAAAAGTTCCATTCCAGAGGATGAAAATACAGCTACAGAGTAGGAGAAAATATTTCCCAATTATATATTTGACAAATATTGGGTTTAAAATATATAAAGAATTCTGAAATGTCAACAGTAAAGAAACAAACTTCCAATTAGAAAATGGCCAAAATATTGTTGTTAAGTGTGGCTGAGTTGGTTCTGACTCATCAGACACTATGTTCAACAGGAAACACTAGTCCTGCAACACCCTTATTGTCTTTGCTATGATTGAGCCCATTGTGTCAACCACTGTGTCAATCCATCTCATCGAGGGTCTTTCTCTTTATTGCTTAACTTTTTCTTTACCAGGAATTATGTTCTTTTTGAGGGCCTTATTTCTCCTAATAATATGTCCTAGGTACATCAGACAAAGTCTTGCCATACTCACTTCTAAGAAGCATTCTGGCTGCACTTCTTCCAAGACAGATTTGTTTGTTCTTCTGGCTGTCCATGTTATATTCAATATTCTTTGTCAACATCATAGCTGAAATGCATCAATTTTTCTTTAATATTCTTTAATTATGTCCAATTTTTCATGCTAGTGGGCAGTTGGAAATGCCATGACTTGGGTTATGTGCATTTTAGCCCTTAAAGTGACATATTTGCTTTTTAACTCTTAAAGAGTTCTTTTGCAGCAGAATTGCCTGTGGTAGTTAAGTTTGTGTGTCAACTTGCCTGGGCCTGCTTGAGTAGCTGGGCAGCTGGATGTAGTATTCCCTATGATGAGACTGGTAATCAACTCCATGATGGAATCTACGGTGAGCAGCTAAGTAACTGCCTTAGGGATGTGGTTTCCTTCCCGTATATAAGAAGCAGCTTTGGGAATGGTCTGTAGCTTATGGCACATTTGAACCCTGAGTGTAGCCATGTCATTTCATTGTTCAACAGCCTGCCATGCGCTGCCAACCTTGGGACTTTCAATGGACTTGAATTAATGGCCTGCCATGTGGTTTGGTAATATCATGACTGTGCCTTTTCACTTGTCAGCCTTGGGCTTGTCAGTCTCAGCAGCCAGCAGCTCTCTGAGTGAAGAAAAGCCTCTAGCTTCAGTGGGCCAGGAGCAGGAGGTAGAGCAATAGCCCAAGGTTGAGGGGCTTTCACCCTGCCCCTAGAGCCTGGCATTTTGAACTTGGACTTAAAGCTTCCAGATTGTAAAAATAAACTCCTGTTTGTTAAGTCCATCCAATTTGTGGTTTATTTTCTGTTAGAGCAGTAGTAGGTAACCAAAACAATTTCCAATGAAATATGTGTTTTTATTTATTTACTATTGCTCCCATGGGTATTGATTCTGGACCCAAGTAAAATGAAATCATTAACAATCTCAATATTTTCTCCATTTATCATGATCTTCCTTATTGATCCAATTGTGAGAATTCTCTTTAATTTTTATTGTGATTTGGGTGAAAGTTTATAGAGAAAATTCATTTTCCATGTAGCAGTTCATACACATCTTGTTTCATGACATTGGCTGCTGTCTGTACAATGTGACAGCTCTCTTCCCACTTCCTCCCTGTAGTTACATCTTCCCCGTGTCATTCTTTCCTATGCATTCCTGCCCCCTGAGCTATCTCCCTGTGGAAACACTGCCTTTCTGTTCTCCCATGATTGAATGTTCTAAGGAGTAGTATATACCTAATATAAATTTACACCCTTATATAGCTGTTTGTTGTTTGCTTGGAAGCTATAGGAGTGAATTCAATTCCAGACCTGAAGGGTAAGAAAGACCATAGTCTTGAGGATTTCACCAGGCTCTATCAGACCAGTAAGCTTGGTCTCTTTTATGATTTTTGGTTTTGTTCCATATGGGTCTCCCAGACCAGTAAGCTTGGTCTCTTTTATGACTTTTGGTTTTGTTCCATATGGGTCTCCCACTCTATCCAAGATTTCCTTCACTGATCCCTTTCCTAGTGGCTGACTTTGGTAACTGGGCACCATCTAGTTCTGGTCTCATGGTCATGTAGGCTATGTTTCACATTGTCTGCTAGTACCTTGGACACATTTTTTACATGTATCTTTGGTTTCTTCATTTTTCTTTGCTCTGGATAAGAGACCAATTGCTGCATCTAGATGGCTGCTTGCAAGCTTCTAAGACCGCAGTTGCTACTCACTAAAGTAAGATGTGGAACAATGATTTTTGATAGGATGTTATGCCAATTGAGCTTGATGTCCCCCCTACCATCATCCGGAGTTCACAGATCCAACAACCCACTCCTTCATGGTGGTTGACTGTGGCTAGAAGTTATCATATCTTTGCCCCCTGTTCTATTTATGTAAATATTCTTACGGCACATACAAATACATATGTAGAAATATCATCTGCCTACCTTATATATGATCTTAGGTATATTCCCTTTTGCCTAGACATATCAGATCATTCAACCTGTCTACTCATCTACTTATGTGTATGTTAATGTTTGTTATCACTGGTAACACAGTATTGTATATGTAAAATACAAGTACTCATCTTTGTTGTCTGTACTTCTTGTGTACACCTCTCTGAATCTTCCTTTTCCTCAGTATTATTGCATTGGTCACTTGATTTTGTATATTTTCTTTATGTTGAGGTGTAATCCATACTTAAGACTATTGTCTTTGATCTTCAACAGTAAGTGCTTCAAGTTCTCTTCATATTCAGCAAGCATGGTTTTGTCATCTTCATATTATAAGTTGTTAGCCATCTTCTAATCCCGATGCTGTGCTCTTTATATAAACCAGGTTCTTGAATTATTTGCTCAGCATACAGACTATAAAAATACGGTGAAAGGAGACAACCCTGACATATCTCTTTCCTGGTTTCCTTCTGTTTGAATGACTGTATAAATGATATAACTAGTATGAGCACAATTAAGTGTTCTTGAATTCCTATATTTTGTAATGTTATCCATAACTTGTTATGATCTATACACTCAAATACCTTTGCATAGTCAACAAGACACAGGAACCATTTTTCTGGGACTCTGCTTTTGGCCAAGACCCATATGAAATCAGCAATGATATCTCTCATTCCCTATCTTATTTTGAATCTGGCTTGAATTTCTGGCAGATGCAAACACTTTTGAATTGTCTTCAGCAATTTTACTTTGGGGATATATTAATTATATTGTTTGATAATTTCCTCATTCTGTTGGATCACTTTATTTAGAATGCAGATTAACATGGATCTCTTCAATTTTGTTGGCCAAGTGGTTGTGTTTCAAATTTCTTGGCTGAGATGAGTGAGCACTTCCAGAATTTCATCTGTTTGTTGAAATCTCATAGTTGTTATTCTGTCAATTCTTGGAGGTTTTTTTTTTTTTTTTTTTTGCCCAAGTTTGTAGTGCAGTTTGGACTTCTTCAGTTTGATCATTTCTTGATCATATGCTACCTCTTGAAATGGTTGATAATTAAACATTTCCTTTTGATAGAATGACTTGTGCATTCCTTCTATGTTCTTTTGAGGCTTCCTGTGTTGTTTAATAGTGTGCCAATAGAATGCTTCAATATGAATTTCAATTTGAGGCTTGAATTTTTTCTTCAGTCTTCAGATTCAGAAATGGCAAGAATGTTCTTAGCTTTTGGATTTCTAACTTCATATCTTTGCACATGTCATTAAAATAATTTACTTTGTCTTCTCAAGCTGCCCTTTGAATTCCTTGGTTCAGGTCTTGTACTTGATCACTTCCTTTCACTTCAGCTACTCTATGTTCAAGAACAACTTTCAGTGTCTCTTCTGACATCCATTTTGGTCTATCCTTTCTTTCATGTATTTTCAATGACTTTTTCTTAAAAAAAATTCTTTTGTGATTTGGATGGAAATTTACAAAACAATTTCATTTTCTATATAGCAGTTCATACACATTTTGTTTCATGACATTGACTGCAATTCCTCACAATGTAAAAGCTCTCTTCCCACTTCCTCTCCACAATTACCTCTTCTCTGTGTCTTTCCCTCCCATGCATTCCCACCCCTGGAACTGTCCCCCTGTACAAATACTACCCTTCTGTTTTCCCACGATTGAATGCTCCAAAAAGTGTATCTACCAGATTTAAATGTTTACTCTATATGCTTGTCTATTGTTTGGTTGGAAGCCACAGGATAGAGTTCAGTTCCAGACCTGAAGGGCACCTAAGGGCCAGGGTTTCAGGGGTCTCACCAGACTCTATCAGACCAGCAAGCCCAGCAAACCTGATCTTTCTTTCTTTCTTTTTTTTTTTTTTTATGATTTTGTGTTTTGTTAGACATTGTTCTCCCACTTTATCCAGGATCTACTGCACCAACCCCAACACCCAAGTGGTTGGCAGTGGTAGCCAGACACCATCTAGTTCTTCTGGTCACATGGTCTGATCATCTGTTCTACAAGTCCCTTGGATTAATTGGTTTTCTTCATTCCTCTTTTCTCTGGACAAGGCGACACACTATTTTATCTAGATGGCTGTTGGCAAACTTTTAAAACCCCAGTCACTACTCATCAAAGTAGGATGTAGAACAATGTTTTTGTGTAGTATGTTATGCCAATTGAGCTTGATTTCCCTGCCATCATGGTCTTGAGCCCACAGATCCAACTGCTTGCTTCTTCCAAGTAGCTAGTTGATGTCTTTTGAGTAGCTGGCTTCTTTCCAAGAAGCTACCACAACCTTGCCCCTTGTCAGCTCAACTATACACTCACATATTCTTACAACACATACAAATACACACATAGAAACATTGTCTCTTAACCCTATACATGGTCATGTACACACTCCCTCCTGCCTAGACATACTTGATTATTCAGCCTGTTCATCCATCTATCCATCCTTAGATCAATGCTTGCCATCACTGACAGTGTAATACTGTACATGCAAAAGGATCCATCTTTGTTGTCTGTATCTCCCATGTGTTTTCTTCATGTATAATGTCCTTGATTTTATCTCAGAATTCCTCTGGTCATTAGTGTTCAATGTGTCACTCAATGATTCTTTAGATAGTGGGATATATTTAAGATTGTATTTTGGCTCTTGTGGACTTATTTTAATTTTCTTCAGCTTTGACGTAAACTTGCATATGAGTAATTGACGGCCTGTTACACAGTCAGCCCCTAGACTTGTTCTAACTTATGATATGGAGTACCTGCGTTATCTCTTTCCAGAGATGAAGTGGATTTTATTCTTGTGTATTCACTTCAGTTAGATTCACTTGTATAGTCGTTAGTCATTATTTTTGTTGTTGAAAAAAAGTATTTCAATGAATAAGTCTTTTTTTTTTTCTTATATACTTCTATCATGCAATCTCTGGTGTCATTTCTATCATGAAGGCTATATTTTTCAACTAAAAATATTAGTTAGTTTTTCCCAACTTTTGCATTTCAATCACCAGTAATTATTAACATACCTTGACTTCATGTTTCAATCATTTTATACTGCAGAAGTTGGTAAAAAAAATTTCAATTTCTTCATGTTTGATGCTACTGATTGTTGCACATATCTGAATAACAGTCATGCTAAATGATCTTCTTTGTAGGTATATGGATCTTATCCTACCACTCACAGTATTGTACTTCAGGATAGATCTTGAAATGTTATTTTTAACAATATATAAGAAGACACTTCTTTGAAATTTGTCATTCCATCATTAACCATGTGTTCTTTTGATTTGAATGGTCCACATCAGTCTGTTTCAGCTCACTAATGCCCAGAATGATTGATCTTTATGTATTTCATTTCATTTTTCATTCTTACTTCATAAATACCCTATTCTGATTACTAATGTACATTCTGCAGCTTCTTCTTCTTTTTATTTTTCAATTTGTGTTGTTTTACATAAACAAATGAATGGCCTGGGAGCTTTACCCCATCCATGTCATTAAGGTCAATGCTACTTTGAGGAAGTAGCTATCCCCTAGTGATACGTTGAGTGCATTAGCTAACCTGATGGGCCATCTCTGGGCATTCCATCTGGCAATGTTCCATACTTCATAATATTTCACTAGCCACTTTTTTTAGTAATAGATAGCCAGGTCCTTTTTCCTAATCTGTCTTGGTCTGGAAGCTCTGCTGAAACCTGTCCACCATAGATGACTGCTGGTATTTGTCATACTGGTGGTATATCTTCCAGCATCATAGCACCATTCAAGCTACCACAGTACAGCAAATTTACAGATAAGTGGTGACAAGAGATATAAACTGGAACTTCATAGAAGAAGATATAAAAATATCCAATAAATACACAAAAGTGTCTGCCATTGTTACTTACCAGGAAATGTGAACTAAACCACAAGTTATCACTACAAACACATTACAATGGATAAAAAAAAAAAGTAAAAACAACAAAATAAATAAATAAATAAAACAATTACTACACAACATAAAGAGCCACAAAAAAAGGGTGATTTATTAAAAAAAAAAAAAAAAAACAACTCACAGTCATCGAGTCAATTTGACTCATAGCAACCCCTCTTTGGGTTTCTGAGATGGTATCTCTATGGAAGTAGATTGTCCAATCTTCCTTCCAAGGAGTGGCTGGTAGATTTAAACCACCAGCCTTCTGGTTAGCAATCAAATGGCTTAGCACTATGCCTCCAGAACTCATACATTCATGTTGAATGATACAGTCACTTATTAAAATAGTTTGTCATTTTCTTATGAAACTACTACACAATGAAACATTTGAACTCTCAGACATTTATTTCTTAGAAAGAATAAAGTGTGTTCACACAGAAACCTGTACAAAAATGTTCAGAGCTATTTTGTTCATAAAAATCTAAGGTAGGAAATAACCCAGACATTCATCGATACATAAATGTTTAAATATTCTATAAAACAGTCATACCATAGAATACTACTTAGCAATAAAGCTTTACGAAGTATTTATACCTATAACGACTTGGTTGAAAGTGCAGATAATTATGCTGAATGGGAAAAAAAATATTCTATATTTATAACATTCTTAAAATGACTAAGTTATAGATATTAAGAAGAGATTAATTGTTGACAGAGTTCAAGAACAGAGGAATGGAGATGTGAGGAAGTAAGATACAGCTCTGAAAAGGAAACACAAATGGTTGTGGTTATAATGGAAATCTTCTGTATCTTGACTGTATCAATATCAATGTGTTCATGTTTACATTGTACTGCAGTTTCACAAAGGAGGTCTCATGGCTCAGTGGTTAAAGCATTTGTCTGATGATCAAAACATCTGTGTCTCAAACCCACCAGCCACTAAATGGAAGAAAGATGAAGCAGTCTGCTTCTTTAAAGTTTTACAGCCTTGGAAAACCTATTGGCCAGTTCTATTCTGTCCTATTGAGTTGCTAGGAGTTAGAATTGACCCAATGATAGGGAGAGGGTAGTTTGACAAAGTGTTAACGTTGAAAGAAATTGGGCAAAGAGTTCATGGAGTCTTCCTGCATTATTACTTATAACTGCATGTAAATCTACAATTAGCTCAAAATAAAAAGTTTAATTAAAAATTGTGAAGCATTATGTCTTGTTGTATTTCTTGTTGTGGTTACATACACATTGCAAATAGAAACAGAACTAGATCTATAACTGATTAATTCCATTTGATAGAGCTTTTGTTAAAGAGTTAACAAGTCATCATTTGTGCTAAGTGTTATACTAGTTTTTTGACACAGATATTAGAGGGTGGAAAAATATGGCAAAGAGAGTGGGTACTCCCATTCTCTCTTCTAAGCAATTGAGCCATTGAACAATGAATGAAAACAAACAAAGGCTGAAATCTTAGAACTCCAGATAGCAGCTGAGGTGTTGTAGAGTAGGGATGAATCCAGAAGCAGGAAGAGGAGGAATAGAGAAGTCACAGAAGGTAGGAGAATTTACCTGCTAACACTGGAAGTGCTGAATCATCACAGCCATTTTGAGGCACAGCTGAAAAACCCCCTAAAGAAGGAACAGAGAAAGGGAGCAAATCTGAAGAAAGTATAGCCTGATTTTTTTTTTTTTTTTTTACCATGGTACAAGTTGGCTGTGGGAATTCATGGAGCATGCAATTAGGAGAGGGTTAGGGGAAAAGAGACCAAAGTGTTGGGGAAGAGTGCTCTTGAATATTACTGAGGCCCAAGATACATGACACTAGGACCAGGAAGAAATGTTAGGACAGGAGGGGTAAAGGGAATACTTGACTGACAGTTGACATATGGAGGGAAATGGCTCCCTGGTCACAGATGAACACTATTGGAGAGTACCCATGAGTGAAAGATACAGAGAGCCCACTGCCTGTGTTAGCTATGCATGAATTGAATTCCAGAGATCAAGCATCCAGAACTCTGAATTAACCAAAACACCAAACTCACTGCCATGGAGTAGATTCTGACTTGTAGTGACCCTTTTTGGATTTCTGAGGTGATAAGTCTTTTTTGAAGTAGATTGCCCAGTCTTCCTTCCACAGAGTGGCTGGTGGGTTTGAACTGCAAACCTTCTGGTTAGCAGCATAGTGAAAAATATTTAAGGATAAGAGTGTTCTTTAATAGTTATCAGGAGAAGATATCAAGTCCACTGCTGTTGAGCAGATTCTGACTCATAGTGATCCTGTGGGGTGTAGTGGAGCTGCCTCATGAGGTTCCCAGATCTGTGAGTCTTTGTAGAGACAGGATACCACATCTACCTCCTGTGGAGCTGCTGGTGGGCATGGGTTCAGGACTTTTCATTGGTACTCAGGAGCTTGGCTGCTGCAACACCAGAGCACCTAATGAGAGCACTTTCTCACAAAATCTAGAATAAAATATTTAAAATAATAATAATAGTAACAACAAAATAAACCAGTTAAAAAAAATTAAACTACACAAAATCCAAAGAGAAGGACCAATAAAAGCAAAGCATGATGAAGAGGAAATTTTACCTATTGATGCCAGACCAAAACAAATAATTGATAATTTTCAGACTATAGTGCTAAATATGTCTAAAGAAATCACATGCAAAAGAAAGCAAATTAGTGGAGATCAAGAAACAGAAGAACAAAATGAGAAATTCAACAAGGAAACTGAAAATAACAACAGAAGAGAACTAGTGGAAATGAAGACTAAAGACACTATAGTGGAAAAAGCAAGAGAAACCGTCAATAATACAGAAAGCTACATAAACCCCATCAAAAGAAAATTAAAGATCACCTCCATGCCAGAAAAATTCTTGAAAAGCACAAAGGGTGAATTCTGAAAGTAGCAAGAGAAAAATCTTGTTTTTGTTGTTGTTAGGTGCCGTTGAGTTGTCTCTGACTCATAGCACCCCTAAGCTTGTGGCCTTGTTTTGGCTGAATATATCGAGCTTCTCCATCACTTCTTTCTATAGATGTAGCCAATCTGATTCTGGTGTACTCCATCTGGTGAAGTCCATGTGTATAGCCACTGTTTGTGCTTTTTTCAGGTATTTGCAAATACCTGAAAAAAGGTATTTGCAATGAATAAGTCATTGATCTTGCAAAATTCTATCACACAATCTCCAGAATCATTTCTATCACCAAGGCCATATTTTCCAACAACCAGCAATTCTTCTTTGTTTGTAACTTTTGCATTCCAGTCACGAGTGATAATCAACACATCTTGATTGCATGTTTAGTCAATCTCAGACTGCAGAAGTTGGTAAAAAAAAAAAAAAAAGAAAAAAGAAACACTTCAATTTCCTAGTCTTTGGCTTTGATAGTTGGTGCATAATTTGAATAATGGTAGTATTAACTGGTCTTCCTTGTAGGTGTATGGATATTATCCTATCACTGACAGCATTTGTATTTCAGGAGAGATCATGAAACATTCTTTGTGACAATGAATGCCATGCCTTTCCTCTTCAATTTGTCATTCCTGGAATAGTAGATCATATGGTTATCTGATTCAAAATGACCAAAACCAGTTCATTTCAGCTCATTAATGCCTAGGATATTGATCTTTATGTGTTCCACTTAATTATTCACAACTTCCAAATTTCCTAAATTCATACTTTGTACATTCCATTTTATGATTATCAATGGATATTTGCAGCTGTCTTCTCATTTTGAGTCATGCCTCATCAGCAAATGGGCAAATGGATGTCCTGAAAGCTTTACTCCATGCATGTCATTAAGATCAGCTCTACTCTGAGGAGACCTCTCTTCCCCAGTTTTATTTTGATTGCCATCTGACCTGAGGGGCTCATCTTCTGGTACTTTGTATCAGACAATGTTTCAGGGCTATTCATAAAGTTTTCTAGTAATAGATCAGACAGTGTTTCATTGCTATTCATAAGGTTTTCACTGACCAAATCTTTGAGAAGTGGATGTTGGCCCCTTCCTTCTTCTGAATCTGTTTTAGTCTGGAAGTTCCACTGTAACCTGTCCACCATGGGTGACCCTATTGGTATTTGAAATACCAATGGCATAGCCTCCAGTGTCACAGCAACATATAAGCTACCACAGTACTACAAACTGACAGAAAAGTGGTGGTTTTTCAACCCAGGTGACCCATTTCCCAACCCAGTTCTTCAGAGGTTGCCTGTTCGCTTAATCACACTTGGGAAGTTGAGTGAAATAAATGTCAGCACTTCCAGTGCTTTATGTTTAACAAAATGCTTTGTTGCAAGAGGAATTAACTCTTAGAGGCTCTAGGCATTGGAGGCCCAACTTCCTTGGCCTCAACACCATTTGGACAGGAATGCAGAATTTTTCTTCTCTTTTCTCTGGGGAAATTTTCTGGCTATTCCCTGGAGTGTTTCACTTCTAGGCAGGAGTAAACATAAGTGTAACCAACTTATTCCAAGCTATATTTTCCCCAGTCAAAACCTCATTTGAATAAAGCTCTCCAAGAGGAGATATACACTGAGCCATATCCACACTTTTCAACTGAGCTTCCTAACAACGAGGCAAAGCTTACATCTTTCCTATCACATTATTATTATTATTATTATTTTTAATTGTGATTCGGGTCCCCTCCAACTTGTTGACAGTGTTCGCTGGGCACAATCTAGTTCTTCTAGTCTCATAGTCATATAGGCAGCGGATCGCAGGGTGTAGCAGTTGCTAGGACTAATTGTTTCCAAGAATCTTTGGTTTTCCTCATTCTTCTTTGCTCTGGACGAGGAGAGACCCATCGTTGCCAGGTGGCTCCTTGCAAGCTTTTAATATCCCAGTCACTACTTGCCAAAGTAGGAGATGGAACAATGTTTTCTATAGTATGTTATGTCAATTGAGGTTGATGTCCCCTGTGACTATGGTCCCGAGCCCACAAGTTCAACTACTTGGTCCCTCTGTGTAGCTGGCTGTGACCAAGAAGTGATTATAACCTTGTCCCTTGTCAGATCTACTATACACCTGGGAATTCAGATCATACAAGTACCCTTATAGGACCACTGTCTGCCAATCCTACACATGGTTTTGGGTACACTCCCTGCTTCACAGATATACCTAATAATTCAGCCTCTCCACCCATCTCTACACCTGTATACCCATGTTCGCCTTCACTGACAACGCAGTACTGTATGTGCAAAAGGATTCATCTTTGTTGTCTGCTTCTCCAATGTACCTCTCTATGTTTTCCTCTTTCTCAATGCCACCATGTTGATCACTCACATTTGGTACATTGCCCTTCTCTTCACCCAAATCAATACTTATCTCTACCTATCTAGCAGTGTTCCCTCCCCTCCCTTCCCACCACTGATAACCAACAAAGAAAATTTCATTCCAAAGATAAACCTTTCCTTAACTTCTACAATAATGGACTAATACAGTATTTGTTCTTCTGTGATTGACTTACTTCACTTAGCATAATGTCCTCCAAGTTCATCCATTTTACACATGTTTTGCAGATTCTAGGTTATTCTTTAGGGTTGCATAGTATTCCATTGTGTGTATGTACCATAGTTTGGTTATCCATTCTTCAGTTGATTGATACCTAGATTGTTTCCATCTTTTGGATATTGTAAATAGTGCTGCAATGAACATGGGTGTGCATATTTCTGTTCTTGTCCTGGCTCTCATTTCTTTAGGATAAAAAATAATAATTCCTAATAATGGAATGGCTGGGTCAAATGGTGTTTCTAATTCCAAATTTTTAAGGAATCACCATACTGCTTTCCACAGTGGTTGTACCATTTTACATTCCCACCAGAAGTGTATGAGAGTCCCAATCTCTCCACATCTTCACCAGCATTTATTTTGTGTCTTGTTGAATTTTGCTACTAGTGCTGGAGCAAGATGGTATCTCATTGTTGTTTTGATTTGCATCTCTCTAATAGCTAATGATTGTGAGCATTTTATCACATGTTTGTTGGCTGCCTGAATATCCTCCTTGGTGAAGTGTCTATTCATGTTTTCTGCCCATTTTTAATTGGATTATTTGTCTTTTTGCTATTGAGGTGCTGGAATTTTCTATAAGTTCTAGAGATAAGTCCCTTGTCAGATATGTCATGGCCAAATATTTTTTGCCAATCTGTAGGTTCTCCTTTCACTCTTTTGCAGAAGTCTTTGCAAGCATATAAAAATTTAATTTTTAGAAAGTACCATTCATCTAGTTTCTCTTCCCCTATTTATGTATTTTGGGTTATGTTTTATAGTCTATTTATGCCATATATTAGGGTCCCTAAATTTGCTCCTCGTTTTTCCTTGAAGAGCTCTATAATTTTAGGTTTCACATTGAAGTCTTTTATCCATCTGGAGTTCGTTTTTGTGTGTGGTGTGAGGTACAAATCTTGTTTCATTTTTCTGCAAATGGATATCCAGTTTGGCCAGCACCATTTATTAAACAAACGTTCTCTTCCCCATTTAATGGATTTAGGCCTTTTGTCAAAGATCAGCTGACATTGGTGGATAGATCTGTTTCTGGGTTCTCAATTCTATTCTATTGGTCCATGTGTCTGTCATTATACCCATACCAGGCAGTTTTGACTACTGTGGATGTATAGTAGGTCCAGCAGTGTGAGAAATCCTACTTTGTTCTTCTTCTTCAACAGTGCTTTGCTTATCTGAGGTCTCTTTCCTTTCCATATAAAGTTAGTGATTGGTTCTTCCATATCCTTAAAAAATGTTGATGATATCTGGATTAGGATTGCAATGAATGTATAGATTGCTTTGTGTAGAAATGACATGTTTACAATGTTCAATCTTCCTGTCCACGAGCACGGAATGTTCTTCATTTATGGAAGATCGCTTATGCTTCTTGAAATAGTTTTTTATACTTTTCTTTTCTTTGTACAGGTCTTTTGTGTCTCTGGTAAGATTTATTCCCAAGTATTTAATTTATTTTTTTGGTAGTTATTGTAAATGGTATTGATTTGCTTATTTCTTTTTTCAGTAATCTCTTTGCTGGTGCAGAGGATTCCAACTGATTTTTGGATGTTGATCTTGTATCCTGCCACAATGCTAAATCTCTATTAGTTCCAGTAGATTTTTGACTGAATCTCTTGGGTTTTTCAGGTATATCATATCATCAACAAATAGGGATAGTTTGACTTCTTCCTTACCAATTTAGATGCCTTTGATTTTTCTTTCTTGCCATATGGCTCTGGCTGGGACTTCCAGTACAATGTTTAATAGAAGTGGTGATAAAGGGCATTCTTGTCAGGTTTCTGATAGTAAGAGGAGTGTTTTCAGTCTCTCTCCATTGAGTATAATATTGGCTGTTGGTTTTGCATAGATGCCCTTTATTATATTGAGGAATGTCTCTTCTATTCCTATGTTGCTGAGAGTTTTGATCCAGGAATGTGTGTTGGATTTTCTCAAAATACCTTTTCTGCATCAATTGACATGATCATGTGCTTCTTCTCCTTTGTTTTACTTATGTGGTGGTTGACATTGATTGTTTTTCTAATGGTGAACCATCTTTGCATACCTGACGTGAACCCCACTTGGTCATGATGAATGATTTTCTTGATATGTTGTTGGAGTCTATTGGCTAGGATTTTGTTGAAGATTTTTGTATCTATATTCATGAGAGATATTGGCCTGTAGTTTTCCCTTCAAGTGATGCCTTTGCCTGGTTTTGTATCAAGTTATGCTTGCTTCATAAAACGAGTTAGGGAAGATTCCATCCTTTTCTATGTTTTGGTATAGTTTGAGCAGGAAAGGTGTTAGCTCTTCTCTAAATGTTTGGTAGAATTCTCTGGTGAAATCATCTGGGCCAGCACTGTGTTTTTGTTGGTAGTTTTTTGATGAACTGTTCAATTTCTTCTTTTGTTACAGATCTGTTCAACTTTTTCACATCAGTCTGTGTTAGTTTAGATAAGTGGTGTGTTTCTAGAAACCTGTCCATTTCTTCAGATTTTCAAATTTGTTGGAGTACAGTTCTTCATAGTGTCCTGATATTATCCTTTTATTTCAGTTGGTTCTGTTGTCATGTCACCCATTTCATTTCTAAGTCATGTTATTTGTATTCTCTTCTTCTTTTCCTTTGTTAAATTTGCCAGTGGTTTGTCAGTTTTATTGATCTTTTCAAAACACCAACTTCTGGTCTTGTTATTTTTTCTATTACCTTTCTATTTTCTGTTTCATTGATTTCTGCTCGAATCTTTATTATTTTCTTTCTTCTGGTGATTGTAGGTATTTGTTGCTGTTCTTTTTCTAATTGTTGGAGATGTTGGGTTAAAATTTTGATATTGACTCATTCTTCTTTTTTGATGTGTGCATTTATTGCTATAAATTGACCTCTAATCACTGGTTTTGCTGTGTACCACAGATTTTGGTATGTTGTGTTTTCATTCTCATTTGATTCAAGGAATTTTTGAATTTCAATTTTTATTTCTTCTCTTACCCAGTCTTTCTCAAGGAGGGTACTGTTCAGTTTCTATGTGTTTACTCTTTTTCTGTTGATCTTCCTATTGTTGATTTCTAATTTGATAGTATTATGATCTGAGAAGATGCTTTGCAGTATTTCAATTTTTTTAAAATTTATTAAGGGTTGCTTTATGGCTTAACATATGGTTTATCATGGAAAATGTTCCATATGCACTGGAAAAGAATGTATATTGTGCTGCTGTTGGGTGAAGTGCTCTGTAGATATCTGTATGACCCAAGGTGTATTGTTTAGCTCTTTTGCATCTTTGTTGAATTTCTTTCCAGTTCTTCTATCTTTCATTGAAAGTGGGGTATTAAATTCTCCCACTATGACTGTGAAGTCATCTATTTGACTTTTCAATTCTTTTAAAGTATGATTTATGTATCTTGGGGCTCTTTCATTGGGTCTTTAGATATTTATTATGGTTATATCTTCATGTTAAATTGATCCTTTAATCATTATATTATGTCCTTCCTTGTCCCATATGGTGGCTTTTGTCTTAAAGACAATTTGATCAGAAATTAATATTGCCACTCCTGCTCTTTTATTGTTGCCATTTGCTTGATATATACGTTTCAAACCTTTGATTTTCACTCTATTTTTTGTCTTTGTCTCTAATGTGTGTCTCTTGTAAACAGCATATATTGATGGGTTTTGTTTTCTTATCCAATCTGCATTCCTCCATCTCTTGAGTGGCGCATTTAATCCATTAACATTCAGTGTAATTATTGACAAGTATGAATTGGTTGCTATCATTTTTTTATGTGTTTTTTTCATGGTGTCCCTGGTTTCTTTGTTCCACATAATTTCTGTGCTGAGCTCATTATGTTTATAAATTGTGTTATCATTTCCTTTGTAGCTGTTGGTTTAGTATTTGAATATTTTTGCTTGTCCTCTTTTTTATTGTGATGCAAAGGTTTATCATTTTTCTTTGAGTTACCCTGTGATTTGCAATTTTCTCCCTGAGAGTAGACAGTCCATTTTATCTTGCAAGTCTCTTGAGTTCTTCACCATTTAGAAGTTCTGCAACTACACAATATTTTCCCTGTTTTTGGTTTGTAGCTGTCCTCATGTGCCAATTGATATCTCTGGTTCCCTGTTCACATTCTTGTAGGCTTATTTTACTTTGGATATATCCATTGTTGTGGTTTCTGGGTTATGTCATCTTGTGTGTTAATGATCGGTTGTTATTTGCTATTTTTGGGTCTCTGTTCAAAAGACTCCCTTTAGTATCTCTTGTAAGGTTGATCTGGTTTTGACAAATTCCCTTTGTTTCCACTTATCTGGAAGTCTCCTAATTTCACCATCATATTTGAGGAACAATTTTGCTGGGTATATAATTCTTGGTTGAAAATTTTTCTCTTTCTGGGTTTTATATATACCCTCCCATTTTCTTCGTACTTGCATGGTTTCTGCTGAGAAATCTTATTATTACTGGTTATCATTTGTAAGTCACTTTTCTTTTTCCTGTGCTGCTTTCCAGATTGTTTCTTTGTCTTTGGTGTTGATGAGTTTGATGATGATATGTCTTGGTGATTTTCTTTTGGAGTCTATCCTGTTTGGGGTTCGTTGGACTTCCTGAATGGATATATTCTCATCTTTCAGCGTATCAGGGAATTTCTCCTCCAATAAATCTGGGACAATTTTCTCAGTAGTTTTATTTTGCTCTTCCTGTTCTGGAATTCCAATGACACATAGGTTATTCCTTTTGATGGTGTCCCACATGAGCCTTAGGCTTTCTTCATATTGTTTTGATGTTTTCTCTGATTGATCACTTTCCAAAGAAGTATTCATGTATTTGTCTTCAATCTCATTAATTCTGTCTTCCATCGCATCAATTCTACTCCTTTGCCCTTTCAATGTGTAATCTATTTCTGACAATTTAGTATTAATCTTCTGGATTTCTATCTGTAGATTTAGAATCATTTCTAATTTTTCATTTATTTTGTCATTTTTTTTCTTGTATTTTCTTCCAAAATCCTTCTAAAGGTTTTGTCTGTGTTTTCCTTGGTCTGTCTCTTAATCCTTTGAAGATACCTAAATATAATTCTTTTGAGATCCTTATCAAAGAGTGCCAATGCTGCTTCTTCCTCAGGGATGTGTTCTGGGTCTCTATCCTGCTTCCTTGTTTCTACCACTTGACCTTGCTTCTTTGTTTGAACTTTGATGGTCTGTTGTCTCTGAGACATTGTGGCATTTTTGTATTTAGATCTCTGTTACCTGTTGGTGAAGAGCAGGCAAGGGTGAGTCATGGTGCTCTTGTTGGTTGTTTACCATTGGCCCATTGGTAGAGAAAGAATTGATGGCTCTCACTCAGTAAGTGAAGCTGCAGGAGGTGTCAGTGTAGTTGTGTCGTATGGGGACTGTTCCTGTCCTCCACTCAGTTAGACAAAAATAACAACTGAATAACCATCAAAAAAGTAAAAACACATGGACAAAAAATACACTGTGCATTCACACAGGAACAGTAACCAAAAAAAGAAAAATTGGATAAAAAGAGGGAAAAAAAAAACTACAATATCTGGGGAGAGGGAAATAACAGAAAAAAAAGGTAGAGAAGGAGAATAATGAAGAAAAAATGTGAAAAATGCAAAAAGAAAAAAGAAGGAATGGGGTTAATCATGAGAAAGAAAAACAAACAAAAAATGCAGCCAGGAAGAGGGAAAAGAACAAAAGATGAAAAATAGAACCTGAGAGGGGAAGAATAAAGAGTAATAGAAAAAGAACAAAAGTAGTAATAATAGTAGTTAGTTTTAAAACAGACAAAAACAAACAAACTAGAAAACAGGAAAAAAAAAAAAAAATGGAGCAGGGAGAGGCAGAGCACCCAGGCTCTGTCCAAGCACACAAACTGGAATAGAATTCCTGCAGGTCCAGAAAGTGAGTGGGAGTGAGGGAAGGCTGCACCTCCATCCACCAAGAGGGTGTGGGGTATAAGAGTAACAATGGGAATGTCGCACCTTTCCAGTTGTCCAGGTGTGGAATGTCCTTGGGGTACCTGGCAAGTGGAGCCTGTTCTTAAGTCCCTGAAATCTGGGAGAATGCTGTCACTTTAAATATCCAAAATGGTCAAGCTGTTTATAAACATTCAAAATGGCTGCACCCCCCATACAGACAAAAGTCCATAGCTCAGCCCGCCTTCCTCTTTGTTGCTTCCCAATTTATTCCCCAGCCACCAGACCAGTCCTCCGTGCAGTCCCTAGCTGCAGGGCCGATTTTTAGGTTAATTCTTATGTCTTACCACCACTTAGCAATACCCAAGCTGTTTGTGCTGTCAGGATCACTGCCAGACCACAGTCCTGTATATCTCCTTTTTTGGTGTTATCATGCAAATTCTTCTGCTAGTTGGAGTTTAGTCCACTTCTATATCCTTCCCTTCAAGTCTCAGGGGACAGGATTATTTTCTGTATCTGTGTTGATTGGTTCCCCTTTTCTTTGTTGGGGAGGGTCTGTGCAGTCTTTCTTCATCTTCCACCATCTTACTGGAACTCCCTCCTATCACATTCTTGAAATAGGGACAACATTGGCTTATTTGGCAAAGTTAGAACTGGTCCTTTTCCAATTTGAGTACTAAAGGAGAGTAGCAAAATTCTTTGATTGGACCAAGGCAACGAGTCTTTTAATATACATTTAACAGACCAAATCAATAACCTCATTTAGGCATCTCCTGAGACAAATATATAGTTGAGTAGATGATGCTCTCCTTTTCCCTTAGCAATCAAAACCACCATCATTCAAAAATTCCTGACAATTGAATGAGTGGATATTGATATTATTGTTGCTATGATGGGAATGTATTATTAATAATCACTTCCTGTATGCTGGAGCTGGGCCGGGAATGAAGCTTCTGAGTTGTACTGACAGGAACACAAAAAGTGGAAGGGAACAGTAATTTACTTAGAAATTTTGACTTCTCAGTTTTGAGCCCAGGAATACTGAAGAAGTAGATTAGAATTTAGAAAACAAGAGTTGTAACAAAAGGAACTGTGGAAGGATCTTCACTTACACCTTCATTTATTTCTTCTCCTAAATAGAGACAATGACTCTTATAATTGCCTGCTACCTGGTTTTTCAATTTAATATTTATTTCACTGTCACAGCCTTAAACCCAATCTAACTTCTAAACTCCCAGATGGAGTGACTTTCTTTAAAATAAAATGACAAATGGTGTCAAACATACTATTATAGGAAATAATATAACTAAACTAAACCCACTGCATCAAGTCAATTCTGATTCATAACAACCCTGTAGGACAGAGAAGAACTAGCCCATAGGGTTTTCAAGATAGTGAATCTTTACAGAAGCAAACTGCCACATCTTTCTTCCACAGATCAGCTGGTGCGTTCGAATGACTGGTCTTTGGTTAGCAGCTGAACACTTTTGCCATTACACCACCAAGGTTTCTAGGCACCCATCATGAAAATGTAATACACATTTTACTTTTTTCACATATGCTTCAGATTTTCTTTTAAAGAAATACACAATTGTAGACCTTTTAGTAATCTCAAAGAGTATTGTAATTATCCATAGAGCACTTTCCTCTCATCCTCTCTAGTTGCTTCTGACATTGGTATATATCATTTATCTGCCTTTTTTATAATCTTACTTCATATATAAATTTCCAAAAGTAATATTGTTCAGTTTGTTTTAAAACTTATAGTAATGGTAACTTGGTTCATATGTTCACTTGTATCTTCCTTTTTCATTTGGTATGTTTCTAATGTGTATTTATATAGATGTTTGCACTTGATCTTTCTAAAATGTTATCCCTACCATGTCAATCTCTAAATAATACTATTTGATTGATTTCCCTTACAACATAAAATCATCTTTCTCCATAATGGCATAAAGGACCTTAATGAATGGTCCCATCATATTTGTCCAGTTCATTTCCTTCATTTACCTTTTTCAGCTCTAAACGGTAGCCACTTGGTTGTTGTTGTTGTTGTTGTTGTTATGTGCCGTTGAGTCGGCCCCGACTCATAGCGACCCCTCCTTGGGTTTCTGAGGCAGTATCACTACAGAAGTAGGATTGCCCAACCTTCCTTCTGAGGAGTGGTTGGTGGGTTTGAACTGCCAGCCTTCTGGTTAGCAGTCAAGTGCTTTTAGCCACTATGCTACCAGAGCTCCTAGCCACTTGGTATGACTTGTGAATTCACCATGTGCTCCTGTACATTTCATTCCTTTGCCATTCTTCATCTTAAGCCTCTCTCCTTCCTTTTCCTTCATTTTTCTGGGCTAATTAATTGCCTTCAAAAACTTACAGCAAGGTAGTCTCCTAGGAGTCCTCCTATTATGTGCTCTGAGCCATATCCCTCCTACACCTCTCTGCAGCTACTCTACTCACAAGGAAATAACCATCATACTTTGCCACTCAACTGTGAGCTTTATAAGGACAAAAATTATATAATTTATATCCACATCCTTGGTCCCTAGGATATAGCAGGTTTTGAAAAATGTGTTGTGAATGGATAAATGGTCTTCCTTATACAACTTATAAGGCCATGTCAATGAGTAAATGAAGCACTGGATGTGTAATTCTTAAAAAGATACATAGTTCAATATTATCACAAGGTCATGGTGGTGTTATCTGTCACCAACACAATAATAATATTTCTGATATATGGTGTCCTTATTATATCATGTGGTAATTATTCCCTACTTTTTCTCCCATACAACTTCCTCTATCTATAGTGCTACAAAAGCACTCCTAAGGAAGGGTAGCATGTCTGCAATGATGCTTTACAGGTACATTTAATATCATTAATACCTCCACCCCCTATTATGAGGGTAATCCTCTGGTAAAATTGGCACTACTTCTTTTGTACTGTAAATTAAATCAGCAGTAGTTACCTAAACATCATATAAATATAATTAAATATAAATGCATGGAATACGATTATATATTACTTCCAACTTCTAGTTGGTCACGAACTTGTGGTATTCATATATTATTCTTATTAATTATCAAAAATATGTATATAAAGTTACAAGCATCACAAATCCTTCTTGATAGTGATTTCTGAGAGAACTATCTGAAGCCTAAATTTACTGTATCAAATTTTATAGCTCAACCATGTTTGAGTGATTTTAAGTTATGTCTGTCCTCCTGCCAAATACCTCCCTCCACACACTTTATCTTCTCAATAATTACTTTTCATTCCGTATAAAATTTCATTTCAATTTTTCAGTCATTATGTCTTTGAAATATATGTTCCCTAGTCCTTGTAACACCTCTACATACATTATGCTTTCCTCCAAGTTTGTCCTTTTTCCTTCATTGGCATCCCTCTTCAAGCTGATCTTATAGTCTAGTTAATGAAGATGTTATCATTTACTAAACTATTGTCCTCCAGCTTTAAACCTATTTTGTATTCTATTTTGCAATGCTAGGGTTGGGACTCGCAAAACTTCATTTTCTGATTTGCCAGGTGCCCCTGTTCAACTGTCAATTAAACTTGTAGAGAGCCTGCAATACTGGAAGCTTGGAACAGGACTTCAAACCAATTTGAATCAGTTCAGTCATGGCTCATACAGTAAAATAGGAAGAGAACCAAATTTGGGTGAGGCAGAATGATAAGATGAATTGGAAAAATTATGGGTTGAAGCCCTGGAATGAGAGACACAAAAAAGTGTAGTGAGTCCTTTCATTAGGAGATTAGGATATTGCCAGTACTGTAGAGAGTATCAAATATTCAAAGGAGAGTGGTTGGCCACCAACTTTGAGTGGGACATCACTGTAGCTAACTCTCACTCAAGATATTTGATTGCTAAGAAATGGGCACACTGCCCTGGTATTCTAGGAGGGGACCTAAGTTTCGAACAGGGTGTCAACCCTCCCATTCCACTTACTGTTCCATTTCACCTAGATTTCACAAATTTGACTTCATCCTAGTTTCACTTTGTTGGCCAAGACTGAACCAGGAAGAACTAGTTCAAAACCCTGGCTTGCAGAAGAGAGTTACTACTTCCTGTCTGGTTCTGGTTCTGAGAGTGTCACCCCAGACTTGTTTCTTCACTTTGGCAGATGAAGTTCATACCAGGAACTACATTCAATGGGTCAATTCAATTCAATTCTCCATTTTCCCAACATTTGTAGAACCATGAAAATCTTGTTTCTTCTTTGAAGCCCCAGCTCCATAGGGTCCAAAAGGGACCCAGCTCTAGACCAGCAGCACCCCATTCTTAAAGATCTGGGTTTCAGCTATGCAAAGCACTTACTCTAAGCTTTTATATTTTAGTAAGTTTAGCTTCTTCCTTTGTTTACCCACCTGGTAGTGGAGCTGTTTTCTTCAGTTGCTACCTCATTGAAAACTTAGTGATCATTTTTTACATTTCCAGTTTTTATATATAATTAACATTTTTAAAAAATATATTCACTTTATTTCTTATTAAACTGATGGTACTTCTTTGTCCTGCCTAGATTGTGCTTGATATAAAAATTGGTAACGAGTGTTTTGTTTACCTAGTGCCACTCTAACAGAAAATACCACAAATGGGATGGCCTTAACACAGGAGTTTATTCTCTTACAGTTTGGAGGCTTTAAGTTCAAGTTCAAAGTGCCAGCCTCTAGGGGTTGGGTGAAAGCCCCTCAACCTTGGGGTTCAGCTCTGCCTCCTGCTTCCAGCCCACAGAAGCTAGAGGCTTTTTTCACTCAGCTGCTGGCTGTTGAGCTTGACAAAACCAAGGTTGACAAGTAAAAAAGCATAGTCCCAATGTTACCAAACCACACGACAAGCCATTAATTTATCCATTGTAAGTCCCAAGGTAAGCAGAGCATGGCAGGCTGCTGAACAATGACACAGTTAAATCCAGGGTCCATGAAGCATGCCATAAACCAGAGACCATTCCCAAAACTGATGCTTATATACAAGAAGCAGGCCACATACACAAAGGCAGCTACTCAGCTGCTTGTGATAGATCCCACTGTGGAGTTGATTGCCAGTATTGTCATGCGGAATAACTACCACCAGCTGCCCAGCCACTCAAAGCAGACCCAGCCAAGTTGACATATAAACTAAAATACCACATTTCTACCCCTTGTCAACTTGGCATCTATGCAAATCTTCATTGGGTGGAATCTGTATAGATCTCTCTCATTGGGTGGCTCCATTCCCCTAGTTCCTCTAAGTGGCAACCTCACCCCCTTGGCCTGCCGGGCTCAGTTCCTCTCTCTCTTGGGCATGGCAACTCTGGCTCCTCACTCTTGGACAGCAGCTATGGTTCCATCCCACTGGCTCACATGAACGAGCAGCTCCACACTCCAGAACCAAGTTGGTGAAGGCCTGGCTCTTTGAAACCTAGGGGGCCGTGGTCATTCCACCCCCAGAGGCCATGATCCTACCCTTCCAGCTGAGGCAACTCTGTTTCTGTTTCTTTGGTCTCTCTGCTTCTGCCAATTAATGGTGAAGGCAACCCACTCAGCAGGAAATCTTCCTGCCCCAAAAGCACTCAGCTCTTTTGCTCTGTGTGCCGGCCAACCTGCTACTCCATTTCATGCCAATGTCTTCACCAATTAATGCCCAAAGGCAACCCACTCTACCAGGAAGCCACCTACCCAATGGCACCCGGCTTTCTCATCTGTGGGCTGGTAAGCCTGTTGCTGTTAATTCCGGCTTCTAGGCTCTGCAACTGCTGTCTTTCATGCTGGTCTCTCTGCCGGTATCTCTCTGCCAGTCTATTGGCTCTGCCCCTGCTGTTATGACGTATGCCAGGGTCTCTCTTCCAGGGTCTCAGATCAAGTACACACTCTACTCCTGCTTCCACATTTTAGGTATCTGTCAGAGCAACACCCCACTCTCTCGGTACCAAATTCTTTTCTGTTTACCTAGTGCCACTCTAACAGAAAATACCACAAATGGGATGGCCTTAACAACAGAAGTTTATTCTCTTACAGTTTGGAGGCTCAAAGTGCTAGTCTCTAGGAGCTGGGTGAAAGTCCCTCAACCTTGAGGTTCAGCTCTGCCTCTTGCTCCTGGCCCACAGAAGCTAGAGTCTTTTTTCACTCAGACAGCTGCTGGCTGCTGAGTCTGACAAACCCAAGGTTGATAAGTAAAATGGCACAGCCCCAATGTTACCAAACCACATGGCAGTCCATTAACTTAAGTGCATTGTAAGTCCCAAGGCTGGCAGAGCATTGCAGGCTGCTGAACAACGACATGGCTAAATCCAAAGTCCAAGCATACCATAAGCTAGAGAACATTCCTCATGCTGCTGCTTATATACAGGAAGTAGACCACATACCCAAATGCTGCTTGTGGTAGACCCCACCATGGAGTTGATTGCCAGACTCATCATGGGGAATAACTACCACCAGCTGCCCAGCCACTCAACCAGGCCCAGCCAAGTTGACATACAAACTACACTATCACAATGAGTAATCCCAAGAAAAAGGTGAGATTTAAGAATTGGTTTAATACAGCAATTAGCAAAATTTTTACTTTAAGTGATCATATAGTAAATGATTTAGCTTTGTGCTATAGTTCTTGTCACAACTAAAACAAAACAAAAAAAAAAAAAAAAAAAAAAACTTCACTGCTTTCAAGTCACATCCGACTCATAGCAACTTGGGTTTCCAAAGTGTATCACTATGGAAGTAGATTGTCCAATTTTTCTTCTGAGGAGTGGTTAGCACTCCACTGTTTATCAATCAAAAGCCTTAAGCACTATTCCACTATAGCTCCCTTGTCACAACTACTAATCTGCAAATATAGCTTGAAAGTAGTGGTACACATTATGAAAACTGATGGGTATGGTTAGGTTTGGTCTGTGGGTTATAGTTTGATTACCCCAGTTTAAAGAAATAGATCCAGAGTGGGAATCTGGAGGAACGTATCCCAGGGCTGAGTCTACTTCTAAGTTCTCTGTCTTTAAGGAAGTTGCATGCCTATTCCTTACTTCAAGGTCCTCCTTTCAAAAATTGGGCCATTGGATATGAACATCTCAAAGCTCTTCTCAATATATGAGTCTAAGAATTATTTATTTAACATAATTATGTATTTTAAAGGAGCTCTAGTAGTGTAGTGGTTAAGGCATTTGACTGCTAACAAAAATCAGTGGGTCGAACTCACCAGCCACTCTGTAGAAGAAAGATAAGACAGTCAGCTTCCAAAATGACTTACAGCCTTGGAAACTCAGTGTAGTTGCTATGAGTCAGAATCGACTCTATGGCCATGAATTTGGTTTTGTTTTTAATGATATATCTTGGGTAAAATTTGACATAAAAATAAAAAAATAACTATGAGAATTGACTTCTGACATAACAGCATGAGAATTTCCACAGACAAGTTTCACACTTAAACTGATGAAAATAATTAAAAACAACAACAAACTATGGTACATGCATACAATAATATGCCATGCAAAATTAAGGAATAATGAAGAATCCACCTCATAACATGGACGGACATTGAGGTCATTATGCTGAGTGAAATAAGTCATTCACAGAAGGACAAATACTGTGTAAGTCTGCTACTATAAAAAGTAAAGGAAAGGTTTATATAGGGAAGGAATTTTTCTTTGTTGGTTACCAGTGATGGGAGGGAAGGGAAGGGAAGGGAAAAATCACTGACTAGCTAAAAGTCATGTATTGATTTGGGTGAAGGAAAAGGCATTATAACAAAAGTGTGTGACATTCACATTATCTCTAAGGAAAAGGTTGACAGACAGAGTTGTATGAGAGGTACAAACAAGAAAGATACATACTATCACACTTGCATTACTGCACTATCAGTAATAACAAACACTAATTTATAGGTGGATACATAGATAGACAGGTAAGAAGATCAGATATGGGTAGGCAAACAGGAATATATCCATCACCATACATAGGTTTGGCAGACAATATTCCCACATTTGTAGGTGCTATAAAAATGTCCATATACCTTATAGCAATAAGAGGACAAAGTTAGGGTAAATTCTTAGCCACAACCAAGCACCTTGAGGAAATGAGTTGCTGGGGCTAGGGACCAGAAAATTGTCACAGAGGACATCAAAGTCAATTGCACAACACAGTTAACATAAAAATGCTGTTCTATATCCTATTTTAGTGAGTAACCACTAGGGTCTTAAAAGTTTGCAAACGGCCACCTAAGATGCAACTATTGGTTTCTCCTCATACTGTGCAAAGAAGAGTGATGAAAATCAAAGATGAATTGAAACAATTAGTTCAAAGGACCAATGGATCACGGAAACTTAACAACCCTGAGCATAGAAGAACTAGAGGGTCCCAGCCACCAATGCTAATCACTCAGAAAGTGATCAAAATTGGACATCCTGGACACATTGGGAGGAAAAAAATGTGGAACATAATTCAAAGACACAAAAAGGACCAGGACTAAGCAATCTACTTCCATAGAGAAAGCACCTTGGAAACCCAAGGAGGGGTCGCTATGAGTCGAAATCAACCCGATGACAATGATGTTGGTTTTTGGTTTTACTGGTCTGACAGAGTAGTGAAATCCCCAAGACACCCTCTTGGCCAGGAATTGCACTAAATCTTGTGGCTCAACTCTCAACCAAAGAAAGGACAGGGCCTACAAGCTGAACAACTACGCCAAGAGATCCAGTCCTTGTTGTTGTTGTTGTTGTTATTGTTGTTATGTGCCGTTGAGTAGGACCCAACTCATAGCAACCCCTCCTTGCGTTTCCAAGGCAGTATCACTACGGCAGTAGATTGCCCAGCCTTCCTTCTGAGGAGTGGCTGGTGGGTTTGAACCACCAGCCTTCTGGTTAGCAGTCAAGTGCCTTAGGCACTATGCTACCAGAGCTCCTAAAATTAGGTCCCTGGAATGGGCCTAAGGGTATAGAGCCAATGGAAAAAAAAAAAAAAATGTCTATTCAAGAAATTCTACTAAAATTCAGTAAGAATATTGTCATTCTGTGGCATTTGAATCAAAACCACATCCTCCCTCTCTGTCCCAGATCAGTGAGATGAAAACTCCACTCCAGACTGTCCCAGCCAAGTATACAAGGTATGCTCTCTCTCTCTCTCTATCTCCCAGATAGATGTTATTTTCCTAGAAGTGACAGGGCATCAGCATTTCTCATTGTTCCAACTACCTATTGATAAGAGTAAGTTAATGTTTGAGGGTGGTTGAGAGGTGAGGATATCTTTTTCTGCCCAACCAATACTGATGACACAGCAGCTGTGTCTTGGACATGCATGATACCAGAGCTCTGGAACCTGATTGCCCTTGACACATCTTTTAACTTGATGGTTCCACATGGGAGAAGTAATACAAAAAGACCAAAAGCTACCACCAGCTCCCTACAAATTGCTCTTTCTATACCCTAGCTCCTCTACCTGGGTTGTAAATTAGAGAAAACCATGAAATTGATTCCACTGCAAGACCCAAGATCCAGAGCCCAGGCTCAGAGATTCTGCCTGGGGCTGTGGGAATTAGGCCATAAAACGAACAGCTCTTAATCTTTTCCCAAAGAAACTGACTTCAGTTGCAAAAGAGCATGCAGAAGACCAAATCTAAAAAAAAAAAAAAAAAAAAACAGTGGTGGAAGGCAATCCGGAGGAGACTGAGAGGTTCATTGGAGACATAACTTAAAGGTAGGCTGGCTAGTTTGTAGAAGCAAACAAAGAAAAGAGAAGTTCCAAGAGGCTTCTTAGGATCAAGACAAATCACAAACACTAACCTCAGGAAGTACCCTTTCAGAAAAATTTGGGTTTAAATGAATTTTTCTGTGAAGTAATATACCCTCCCGGGAACTGTTGAAAGCATTCATCAATAAGAAAGAAATTAACCCATTGCCATCAAGTCCTTTCTGACTCTTAGCTGATTTACAAATCAGAGTAGAACTGCCCCACAGTTTCTAAGGTGTTAATCTTCACAGAAGCAGACTACCACACCTTTCTCCCATGGAGCAGCTGGTGGATTGGAACTACCAATTAACCACTGAATCACTGCTCCACCAAGGCTCCCTAGTGAGCAATTAGAGGAGATTAAAATCTGGGTCTCCACGAGTTGAAATCTAATTGATGACAATAAACAACTTGGTCAGGGAGACAATCAGGCAACACTGCCTCAACCACCGCTATCCCAGGGTGACTGGCTACATCGCCTAAAGAGAAATGTCAGAGGCTTAATTTTATGAGAGAAGAAATAGACAGAGGCAGACTAGTACATCTTTCTCCCATGGACAGCTTGTGGATTTGAACCACTGACCTTTCAGTTAGCAGTCAAGTGCTAAACCAGTGCACCACGGGGGCTTTTTTATATTCTGTTAACTGATTTTAAAAGCAAATGAATAAGCAATTGTACATATATACTTCCAATTTCCATATAAAGTAGGTTGTTTGGGAGAAACCTGTATTGGGCTAAAGAAATGACTGCATAGGAACAAATTAAGAGGACCAGAAAACCCACCAGCCACTCCTCGGAAGGAAGGTCAGGCAAGCCTACTTCCTTAGTGATACTGCCTCGGAAACCCAAGGAGGAGGTCGCTATGAGTCGGGCCGACTTGATGGCACATAACAACAACAACAACAACAACAGAAATGATAAATAAGGTAAACATAACACAAACTACAGATATATAAGGAGCTCTGGTGGTATAGTGTTTAAGGCAGTTGCCTAAAGGTTGGTAGTTCAAACTCACCAACCCCTCCACAGAAGAAAGATGAGGTGGTCTTCCTCCATAAAGCTTTGTTGATGTTGTTCACTCATAGCACCCCTCCTTGGGTTTCTGAGACAGTATCACTTCGGAAATAGATTGCCCAACCTTCCATCCGAGGAGCGACTAGTGGGTTTGAATCTCCAGCCTTCTGGTTAGCGGTTAAGTGCTTTAGGTACTATGCTACCAAAGCTTCTCCATAAAGCTTTACAGCCTTAGAAACCCAATGGGGGTTGCTATGAGTGGGAATTGAATTGATGGCAGTGAGTTTTTTTGTTTAGTTTATCGATATATATTTGTTCTCCATTCTTTTCAAAACCTTTTAAAAAAAAGTCATAAAATTAGATAATTATAACAATGTATTGTGTTGGAACATTTATATATATATATATAATATATACAAGAGTAGTACTGCAAAAAGGGAGGAAAAGAAATAGAGCTATATTGGGTTAATGTTAATTATTTCTCACTGGAATTAAGTTAGTATCAATAAAAAGTTGATTCTGGGAAGTTAAGATGAAGATGGTAAGTCCTAGGACATCCACTAAAAAAATATAGTGAAAGAAAAATTAAATAAATAAAAAAGTCATATTAGATAAAATTCATGTAATGTAAAGAAAGCAGAACAGAATAATAATAATAATAATAAAAATCTCATGGGATGAAATTCCTTCATTTGGGAGTTTGCAGTCACAGCTTCATGGGACAGTCCTAGTAATTGGCTTAAAAACATGATTACTGATTTTTGTTTTACCTCCCACTCTATTGCATAATGTCTAGATTTTAAATCTTGCAAGTAGCCATCCAAGGCAGGAAAATTACTGTCTCTTTGCCAGGAGCAACAGATGAAGAAGTAGAGTTAAGAACAGGAGGAAGGTATGGAATATGTGGCTAATTGCCTTCATGGTGAGGACTTATATCAGAATACATAAATGACTCATAGAGGTCAATAATAAAAAGATATAACTAATTTTTTAAACAAATGAGTAAAGAATATGAATAGACATTTCTGCCAAAAAAAGACACAAAAATGGTCATAATGTATACAACATCCTTAGGCATTAAAATCAAACTCATTGCCATCAAGTCGATTTCAACTAATAACAACTCCCTTTGGGTTTCTGAGGCCATAAATCTTTATGGAAGAAGATTGCCTGGTCTTCCTTCTGCAGAGTGGCTGCTGGGTTTGAACCACCAACCTTCTGGTTAGTCATTAGATAAATGCAAATCAAAACTACGATGAGATTCCACTTCATATCCACTGATATGGCTATAATAAAATAGAAAATAATGAGGAGGATGTAGAGAAACCCTCATACACTACTGGCATGAATATAAAATGGTAGAGCCACTTTGGAAAACAGTTGTCGGTCCTCATACAGTTACTGTATTACCTTTAGGTATATGACCAAAGGAAATAAAAACATACATTGATTAAAAAAAAAAAAAAAAACTGAACAAAAATGTTTGTTAGCACCATCATTACAGCATTTTCCATAATAACCAAAAAGTAGAGACAAGCCAAATGTCCATCAACTGATGACTGGATAAACAAATGCAGTCTATCCATACAATGGATTATAAAAAGGAATGAAAAACTAATACATGATGCAATATAGATAGACCTTGAAAACACAGTGCAATAACACCACAAATGCATGGTTCCATTTACATAAAATGTCCAGAATAAGCAGATCTATAGGAACAGAAAATAATTTAGTACTTTTGTATTGCCAGGGAGGAGGGGGAGGATAGAAGGTTTAATTTTTGAGATGATGAACATGTTCTAAATGAAATGAAATGATGGTTGCACAAATATATGAATACATGGAAAATTATGGAATTGTACACTTAAAAATGATGAATTGTATGCTATGTGGATTATATTTAAACAAAGTTGTGTTAAAAAAAAACTTGTGATGGGAGTTTAGGTAGGTCTTAGGAAAATGAAGTTATCTTAAGGCATTGCACATTAGCTTTGCTTATGTTGTTGAAGTAGTTTTTTAGATTCACAAGATTTTTGCAGCATCACAGGAGGAGGTTATTAGATTGGACACAGTCAGCAATTGCCCCGGTATTTATGTCATTTTAGTCTACCTAAGAGGTATTTAGGAGCTCTCGTAGCATAGTTGCTAAGACACTTGACTGCTAACCAGAAGGCTGGTGGTTCAAACCCACCAGCCACTCCTCGGAAGAAAGATGAGGCAATCTACTTCAGTAATGATACTGCCTCGGAAACCCAAGGAGGGGTTGCTATGAGTCGGGTCCGATTCGAAGGCACATAACCACAACAACAAGACGTATTTAGGATCTCTGGTGGTGTAGCATCTAAGGCATTTGATTGCTAACCAGAAGACTGGTAGTTCAAACCCACCAGTCACTCCTTGGAAGGAAGACTGGGCAATCTACTTCCATAGAGATACCATCTTGGAAACCCTAGGAAGGATCTTATTTGATGTGCATGATGATTGACAGAGACAGTAGCTGGGGCTAAGGTTGCCTGTTTTATATGCTATGATTTTTAAAATAGGTGATAGCATGGGCTTCTTGATTGCTCTTATGTGAAAGGAGGAACCCCTAGTCCTGGCTGCAGAGATCCACAGATTCAGGAACATTTCACAGAGGCCAGCCCAGACTGTTCTATGGACTGTTGGAAGGCAGGCTTTTTGCCATGCACACTTTTTCTTTTTTTTGGAAGACCACCAGTCTTTGCTCTCACACCAGCTGAATTTCCCTGTTGTTACTTCCTATAATTTTCAAATAGACTGCAAAATTTGTAAGAGCTTGTGAGTTGAGGCTTAGTTCTCCCAGGAGTTCGATAGTCCACCTTAGTTCTCTTTTGCATTTGTGTCTCCACACTGTAGAACATTTCCTTTAACTCTGACTTCTAAAACATCAACATCTTTGTTCCAGGCTTAAATTTCCCTCTGATTTAATACTAATTAGGCAGCAGCTCATTCTGGAAATATAATTGGTGCATATAATATACCCTGAAATCCTTTAGCCAATGTCTGAAATACAAAGAAGCCTAAGACTGTAGGCCTGCAGGCCTGAAAGACAGGAATAGTGCTTAGCAATTACATCTACAGTGCCCAGAATTCCTGTGAGGCTCAGGCCAAGTTCTTCATGAATGTATGGTGAACAGAACTGAGATAGCATTGAATACTTGACACAAAGAATAAGGTAGTTGCCATGGGCAAAGGGGTAAAGCCTGATAGTATGCTCAGTTGCCACATCAGAGCTACATCATTCCATCAATGGTTAAACTTGACTCTGGCCCCCCTGGAAATAATTATGAAATAATTTCCAGGCTAAACTGCTTTCTGTTTAATTTTCCTAAAACATTGGACTTAACTGTAACTGCAGGAATCCATATACAAGACATTTTACTTTGTGCTATTTCTGAACATTAA
Source organism: Orycteropus afer afer (assembly GCF_000298275.1). Taxonomy (NCBI): domain Eukaryota; kingdom Metazoa; phylum Chordata; class Mammalia; order Tubulidentata; family Orycteropodidae; genus Orycteropus; species Orycteropus afer. The sequence goes on from NW_006921591.1 coordinate 26,625,404, forward strand.
TTTTTTCTCCTGTGGTGGAGTCTGGATTGCATAGCTATAGGCATTCTAAAAAATCAATCCATCAATGAATAAAAATGCTGACATTTTTTCCAAAATTGCCTTTATAACTAAGAGACGTATACTTTATTTTGAATGTATTCAAACCAAGGAAATAACTTTTGGGATAAACTGGGACATGGGTTTCTTTTTTTTTTTTCACCAAATAAATAAATATAAGTGAGATAATAATAAAATAATTCATTAAGAGCCAAACTAAAATTCCAAGTGATTACTGTACCTCTGAATCCAAATCCTTAGATTCTATTTTCTCAGCTTTAGAATAGGAAGGAAGGCTCTCTGGTAGCATAGTGAGTAAGGCATTTGGTCAATAACCAGAAGGTTGGTGGTTCAAACTCACCAGCAGCTTTGTGGGAGGAAGATGAAGCAATTACTTCCATAAAGATTTATAGCCTTGGAAACCCAATGGAGTTGTGAGTCAGAATAAACTCAGAGGCAGTGGATTTGGTTTGCTTTTTGGTAGTATAGGAATGGTGATTATAGGCAGTCCTGGGGTTATGAATGAGCTCCATTCCTAAGTATATCATTAAATTGAATTTGTAAGTCAGAACAGGTACATATGTTTCTCATTTAGCCTTATTTTAGTGCAAAGAAAGGCCTTTCCAATGATTTTAAAGCTACACATGTAGCAAGGTGATTGTGATGAGAATTTGTTGCAAGTAGGGGTTCATTTGATCATTTCAAAGTAGGGGAAATTTATGTAATATTAAAGAGCAAGTTCCTAAGGTGTACATAACCCAGAGAGCTATTGTGTAAGTATTTCCATCCATCTGTGACCTCCAGGACTATCTGGGTTGGACAGATAGTGCTACTGAGTGGTAAAAATTATCAGCTCTGGAGTTAGGGAAATTCTAAATAGAGATAATTGGAGGAAATTATCTACATTCCCTGGATCTCAATTGCCTCATTTGTAACAGGGAAGGAATAGAACTTCTCGAATACAGTATTATGAGAACTAAATGAGAACAAATGTAAAATATTTAGCCCAATCTTTGGCACCTGTGAAGCATTCAGTAAATGTCAGCTGTCATTATTATTCCTTTGGAAAATGTTGAAAGCAATGCTTTTTACTTAGGGCATAAAGTAACATGAATGTCAAGAAGTGTGAGAGGTGGTAGTCCATTAGAAAGCACTTTGCCCATTTGCTTTTTGGTTTGAAATTTGATTTTTATTAAGAAGCATACTGTTATTGTTGTTATTGGTAATTGTAGTCAACCCTGACTCATGGTGAACCCATAGGTGCAGAACAGGATTTTCCACAGGATTTTCAAGGCTTTGATCTTTTGGAAGCAGATCTTTGGACCTGTCTTATTGGTATGTCTGAGAGTTCCAACTGCCAACAATTTGATTAGTAGGCAAACACTTAAATATTTGTACCACCAAGGGACTTCTAAAGCATATTAGTATCTCACAAAATAATTTACTTGATATGAAAATATAAATAAAATGTAAAAAGTAGTATCTCACAACCTGAATGACATCACTGTTGACATTTTGTGTAAATCCTTCCAGGCTCCTTCTGTGTGTGTGTGTGTAGGGGGGGAAAGGGGGCTAGGTGGCTGGATCAGTGGGTGGGTGGGTGGGTACATATTTTATGGTTTTGATCACACTGAATTTACTTCAGTTTCATCCTGCATTTTCCAAATAATTCTCTTGGGATTTTGTAAAATCTTTACAAATACTCTGCTTGGATGAGAGATAACATAGCATGATGACTAAGGATGCTGACTTTGGAATCATGCAAACCTGGAATCATAACATGTTCTGAACCTTTCTATGAATGAAGATGTATTATTGTTTCTTCTCAGTTTCCTCTTCTCAGTTTATGATGCAGATAGTTTATAATACTTAATTTGTAGGATTCATAGATACATAGACAATAGCTAGCTAGCTAGCTGTTGTCAAATGAACTCCAGTGCATTGTGACCTTTTCAAACTTTGCCTGGTCCTGTATCATCCTCACCATCACTGGCATGCTTGAGTCCATTGTCATAGTTATTGTGCCAGTCGGTCTCATGGAGGGTCTCCCTAGCCTTCTCTGGCCCTCTGCTTCACCAAACATCTTTGCCTAGCTATTGATCCCTCCTGATGAAGTGCCCAAAGCAAGCCAGTCAGACTATGTTCTGTTTTGATCCATAAGATTGACTAAAACCAAAACCAAACTTATTGCCATAGAGTCATTTCCAACTCATAGCAACCCTCTTTGGGTTTCTGAGGCAGTAAATCTTTACGGAAGTAAATTGCCCAGTCTTCCTTCTGTGGAGTGACTGGTGAATTTGAATTGCCAGCCTTGTGGTTAGCAATCAAATGCCTTAGGCACTATGCCACCAGAGCTCCTTATAAGATTGACTAATTTTTTGGAAATAGATCACCAGGACTTACTTTCTAGTCTGTCTCAATCTGCAAGCTCCACAGAAACCTATCCTCCATGTGTATTAGAAATACCAGTGGCATAGCTTCCAGCATCATAGCAATAAGCAAGGCACCCCAGCACAACAAATGGACAGATGGGTGGTAACTAGGATTCACAGGAGATTTAAAATGAAAAGTGGTTTTTAAATAAATTAGCACAATGCCTGACTCAAAGGGCTTGTTCCGTAAATAGAACCAAACTCACTGCCATCAAGTCAAATCCAACTCATAGCGACCCGTCCTTGGGCTTCTGAGGCAGTATCACTAAAGAAACAGATTGTCCAACCTTCCTTCCAAGCAGTGGCTAGAGGGTTTGAACCACCAGTCTTCTGGTTAGCAGTCAAATGCCTTAGGCACTATGCCACCAGAGTGAATAGTACTTATTGTAATCTTCATGATTTAAAAACCATGCCTTATCTTACACATTCATTTTACCCTTTTCCATGTCCTGGCCTTTTGCAGTATTATCACTAGCAATAAGATGGCTATCTTTGCACATTAGTTTTTTTTTTTTTTTTCTTTTCTTTTCTTTTTCTTTTTAACAACAACAACAACATGACAAAATTTTTCAAACTTCAAATCTACATTATACATGTGTAAGCCTGTCATTTTAGTGTTGAGAAAACAAAGACCCAGAGAAGCAAGCAGGTTTCTCATGTCACACAGCCAGAGAGTAACAAGATGAGGCTTAGAATTCAAGCTTCTTGGCTTCCATCGCTGCCTCATTCAATTAATCTCATTGTGTATATCTTTGCAGAAGGGCAGATATTTTTTTTCAGAACTTCCAGTAGGATTCATAGAACCCCCCCAAAAAAATAAGTTTGGGAAAAATTTATTCACTAATTCATGCTGACTAGTTGCTATTCTCTGAAAGAAACATCCTTGAAAGATCACATTAAAACCAATGATTAAAATATATCTAAAACTTTGAGAACAACAAACAGATAAACAACCCAATTACGAAATGGCAAAGGACTTGAATAGACATTTTGCCAAAGACGACATTCAAATGACCACCAAACACATGACAAGATGCTCAATTTCATTATCCTTCAAGGAAATGCAAATCAAACCAAAATGAGATAACATTTCACTACCACTAGGATGTCTAAAAATGATGAATATTGGCCAATTGCTTTTGGTACAGTGACTCTGTGTATTCCTTCCATCTTCTTTTGATACTTCCTACATCATTCAATATTTTGCCCATAGAATCCTTTGGTATTGCAATTTGAGCTTGAATTTTTTCTTCAGTTCTTTCAGTTTGAGAAATGCTGAGTGTGTTCTTCATTTTTGGTTTTCTAATTCCAGGTCTTCGCATGATTCAAAATACTTTACTTTGTTTTTAAGAGCCACCCTTTGAAATTTTCTATTCAGCCCTTTTATTTCAATATTTCTTCTTTTTGCTTTAGCTACTTTCTGTGTAAGAGCAAGTTTTGAGTCTCGTCTGGCATCCATTTAGTCTTTTCTTCCTTTCCTGTGTTTTTAATGACCTTTTACTTTCTTTATGTATGATGTTCTTAATGTCATCCCATAACTCTTCTGGTCTTCAGTCACTGGTGCATCCAATGTATTCTTCAGATGGTCTCTCAATTAGGTGGGATATAGTCATATTTTGGCTCTTGGGAATTGTTTTAATTTTTTTCAGCTTCACCTTGAACTTGCATATGAGCAATTTGATAGACAAATCCTTCACCTTCTACCCAGCCTGCCAGAATCTACTAAGTTTCTGTCGCTATCTCTCCCAATACCTTCCTAGTCTCCACCCCCTAATTTCTGCTTAGATCCTTTGTGTTCTTTCCAGTTCTTCAGGTGCCCCACCCCCAAGCCACCCAGTTTCCAGTGAAGCTCTTTGTCCATTTCCACATGCTCCCCAAACTCTCAGCTTCCAGTGGAGTTCTTTGTTCCCTTTTTCCCACTGTGCAGCAACCCCCACCCCTTCTCCCAGCTTCCCCTTGGATCCTTTGTCTCCATCCTCAGGTTTACCTTGCCCCCATGCTCTTTTGCATTTAATTCCCCTTCAACACTTAGCACTGGTTCTTTTGAGACTAGCAAAAGACCTCCTGCATCAAAACACTACTTAAGCACCCTGCAGAGACAGGATGGGGCTGATGCGCCATCCATCTGCTGGATGGATGTTTCAATAAAATTTATTTTTCTATCAATTCATCTTGGTCTTGTTCTCTTCAGTATTTGACACCTAACACAATTGATGGTCTGTTCCACAGTCACCTCTTGCCCTTGTTTTAACTGATGATATTGAATTTCTCCATAGCCTCTTTCTACAGATACAGCCAATTTGATGTCTATGTATTACATCTGGCTAAGTTCATACATAAAGTAGCCATTTATGTTGTTGAAAGAAAGTATTTTCAGTCGATAATTCATGAGTTTTCCAAACTCAATCTTGTGAACTCCAGCATCATATCTATTACCAAGGCCATATTTTGCATCTACTGATGCTTGTTTTTATTCCAAATTTCACATTCCAATCACCAGCAAAGCAATATATCTTGATTGCTTGTTTGGTTTATTTCAGACTACAGGAGTTGATATAAATCTGCAGTTTCTTCACCTTTTGCTTTGGTGGTTGGTGCATAAATTTGGATAATAGCCCTATTAACCAGTCTTCCTTTTAGGTGTATGGATATTACCCTATCACTGACAGCATTGTACTTCATGATATATCTTGAAATGTTCTTCTTGAAGATAAATGTGATGTCATTCCTCTTCAGTTTGTCATTTCTGGCATAGTAGATTGTGGTCTTTAAGGTTGTGTGTCAACTTGGTTGGGCCTGGTTGAGTGGCTGGGCAGCTAGATGTAGTTTTCCCCATGATGAGACTGGTAATCGACTCCATGTTAGAATCTACTGTGAGTAGCTGAGTAGTTGCCTTAGGGATGTGGTCTCCTTCCTGTAGATAAGGAGAAGCCTAGGGAATGGTCTGTAGCCTTTTGGCACGCTTGAACCCTGCAAGTAGGGTTCTAGTCAAGTTTTCATTCAGTAGCCTTCCATGCTCTGCCAATCTTGGGACTTTAAATGGACTTGAATTAATGGCCTCCCGTGTGGTTTGGAACATCAGGATGGTGCCTTTTTACTTGTCAACCTGGGTTTGTCAGCCTCAGCAGCCAGCAGCTGCCTGAGTGAAGAAAGCCTTCAGCTTCAGTGGTCTGAGAGCCAGAGCAGAGCTGAAGCCAAGGTGAGGGGGGGCTTTCACCCAGGCTGTAGAGCCTGGCACTTTGAACTCGGACTTCTAGCCTCCAAAACTGTAAGAGAATAAACTCGTATTTGTTAAAGTCATCCCATTTCTGTTAGAATAGCACTAGGTAATCAAAACACAGACCATATGATTCAAAATGACTCATACCAGTCCATTTCAGCACACTAATGCCTAAGACATTGACCTTCATGTGTTCCATTTCTCTTTTTACAACTTCTAATTTTCCTAGATTCATACTTCATACATTCCATGTTCTGATTATTAATGAATGTTTGCAGCTGTTTCTTCCCATTTTAAGTTGTGCCACATCAGCAAATGAAGGTCTTGAAAGTTTTACTCCATCCATGTAATTAAGTTAAACTTTTCTTTGAAGAGGCAGCTCTTCCCCAGGCATATTTTGAGTGCATTAAAAACTAAGGGGCTCATGTTTTGGAACTATATCAGATAATGTTTCAGGGCTCTTCATAAAATTTTGCAGCAATATATCAGACAGTGTATCACTGCTATTCATAAGGTTTCAGTGGTCAATTTTTTGAGAAGTGGATGGCCCTGTTCTTCTTCCCAGTCTGTTTTAGTATGGAAGCTCCACTAAAATATGTCCACCATGGGTGACTCTTCTGGTATTCAAAATACAGGTGGCATAGCCTCCAGAATCATAGCAAGATGAAAGCCACCAAAATATGACAAATTGACAGATAAGTGGTATTGAAAGAAGTAGTCCAAAATGCACTGAATGAATTGGTGAAAAATAATTAAAATAATAATTAAAAAATAACAATTTAAAAATAATCTAGGAATTGAGGGAATACCCAATGACATGTTTCAAAAACAGATGGAGCTCTGGAGGTGCTTACTCATCTATGCCAGGAAATTTGGAAGAAAACTACCTGGCCAACTGACTGGAAGAGATCCATATTTGTGCCCATTCCAAAGAAAAATGACCCAACAGAATGTAAAAATTATCAAACAGTATCATTAATATGGGAGCTCTGGTAGCATAGTGGCTAAGGCAATTGACTGCTAACCAGAAGGCTGGTGGTTCAAGCCCACCAGCCACTCCCCGGAAGGAAGGTTGGGCAATCCTACTTCTGTAGTGATACTGCCTTGGAAACCCAAGGAGGGGTCGCTATGAGTCAGGGATGACTCGACGGCACATAACAACAACAACAACAACATGATTAATATCACATGCAAATAAAATTTTGCTGAAGATAATTCCAGAAATGCAAGATGGATTCAGAAAAGGATGTGGAATGAGGGATAATATTCCTGATGTCATATGGATCTTAGCTGAAAGCAAAGAATACCAGATAGATGTTTACCTGTATTCTATTGACTGTGCAAAGATATTTGACTGTTTGGATCATTACAAATTATGGATAACATTGTGAAGAATGGGAATTCCAGAACACTTAATTGTGCTTATGAGGAACCTATGCATAGAATGCATAGACCAATAGGCTGTTGCTTGAACAGAACAAGGGAATAGCAGCATGGTTTAAAATCAAGAAGGGCTTGAGTCAGGGTTGTATCCTTTCACCAGATTTATTCAATTTGTATGCTGAGAAAATAATCCAAGAAGGTTAATTATATGAAGAAGAACAGAGCATCAGGATTGGATGAAGACTCATTAACAACTTGTGATATGCAGATGTCACAATATTGGTTGCTGAAAGGGAAGTTGACCAAAGAACTTATTGAAGAATAAAAAAGAATACAGTCTTCAGTATGGATTACACCTCAGCATAGAGAAAACAAAAATCTTCACAACTTAACCAATAATGAGCATCATGATGATGGAGAAAAGATTGAAGTTGTCAAAGATTTCATTTTACTTGGATCTACAACACTCATGGAAGCAACAGTCAAGAAATAAGATGTCATATTGCACTGGGAAAATCTGCTGCTAAAGACTTCTTGTTCTGGTTTAACTAGTGCTGCTCTGACAAGAAATATACCACAAATTGGATGGCCTTAACAGACAGGAGTTTATTCTTACAATTTGGAAACTTTAAGTCTAAGCTCAAAGCGCCAAACCCTACAGGTTGGGTGAAAGCCCCTCAGCCTTGGGCTTCAGCTCTGTCTCCAGCTCCTGGCCCACTGAACCTAGAGGCTTTTCTTTACTCAGACAGCTGCTGGCTGCTGAGGCTGCTAAGCCCAAGGTTGACAAGTAACAAGGCACAGTACCGATATTACCAAACCACATGGCAAGCCATTAATTCAAGTCCATTGTAAGTCACCAGGTCAGCAGAACATGGCAGGCTGCTGAACAATGACATGGCTACATGCAGGGTTCAAGGTGCCATAAGCTAGAGACCATTCCCCAAGGCTGCTGCTTATGTACAGGAAGCAGATCACATATCAGCTGCTTATGATAGATCCCACCATAGAGTTTATTGCCAGTCTGATCTTGGGGAATAACTACCACCAGCTGCCCAGCAACTCAACCAGGCCCAGTCAAGTTAACACACAAACATAACCACCACACCTCTTTAAAGTGTTGAAGAGTAAGGATGAGACCTTGAAGATTTATAGACATCTAGCACAGGCCATGATATTTGCAATCACCTCCCATTCATGTGAAAGCTGGACAGTTGAATAAGAAGACTGAAGGAAAATTAATACCTTTGAATTGTGGTGTTGGCAAAGAATACTGAAAATATCATGGAATGCCAGGAAAATCAACAAATCTGTCCTGGAAGAATCCAGCTGGAATACTCCTTTGAAGTGAGAATGGGCAGTCTTCATCTCACCTACTTTTGTCATGTGGTCAGAATTGACCAGTCCCTGAAGAAGGATATCATGTTTGGTAAGGTGAAGAGTCACAGAGAAAGGGGAAGACCCACTAAAAGATGGATTGACACCGTCACTACAATAATGGGCTCATGCATAGTGTGGGTTGTGAGGATGGCACAGGATTGACCAGTGTTTCATTCTGTTGTACATAGTGTTGCTATGAGTTGGAATCAACTTGATGGCATTAAACAATAACAGGATGTCTAAGACAAAAAATAAACAAACAACAGAAAATAGAAAATTTTGACAAAGATGTGAGGAAATTGCAACACTTACTCATTACCGATATAAGCGCAAAATAGAACAGGTATTGTGGAAAAAAGTGTGGCAGTTTTTCCAAAACTAAAAATTAGAACTATCATATGACCTAGTAATTCCACTCCTAGGTATATACTAAAAAGACTTGAAAGCAGAGACTCAAAAACAGAAATTTGTACACCAATATGCATTGAAGCTCTATTGACAGTAACCAAAAGGTGGAAACAATCTAAATGCCCATGAATAGATGAAAAGATTTTTAAAAATACAGTACATGCATACAATGGAATCCTACAGATTCTCAGCCAATGAAAACTGTGTGGATCACAATGGTTTGATTCACAACTGATCATGGGAATAGTTAAGAACAGGACAGAGTTGTGTTGCACTGGACAAAGGGTCACCATGAGTCGGGAGCTGGCTCACTGTCAGCTATGAACAAGACAGGTCTGCAAAGATTAAGTAAAACGTAATATGTGAACATCCTTGAAACACTGTATGGTTGCAACAATATTAAAGTAGTGCCAAGTAAATCCCTTTGAGGAAATAAAAAGTACTTTTCACAATTGTAGTGAGAAGCAGTTTTAATACCTTGAAGGCAAACCATTGACACTTGAAATTGTATTAGTAGTAATAACAAAAATAGCAATAATTTTGGTGAATATACACTGGATCCTAGTTATTGCTTTCAGTGTTTTACATGTATTAGTTCATTTAATCCTCACAACAACCTGATAACCTTAGGAGGGAGATATTATTCTTATGCTCATTTTTAAAAGCAGAAAACCTTAGCACAGATAAACAAACAAAATGTTTAAAATCAAATATTATAAATTAGTACCAAAAACACAAACAAACTCATTGCCATTGAGGCAATTCTGACTCATAGCGACCCCCATTGGGTTTCTGAGATGGTAAATCTTTACGGAAGTAGATTGTCCAGTCTTCGTTCTGTGGAGTGTCTGGTGGGTTTGAACCACCAACCTTCTGGTTAGCAGTCAAATGCCTTAGTCACTACACTACCAGAGCTCCTTAAACTGGTGGTGTTCTTGAACACTTTTTGGCGATTCTCACTACAGGGAATTATTCACTAGCCACATTGCATGCCTAGCCCTGATTTTCATCATGTCACTGGTCTCCTCCTCCTTTTCTCTCCTTTCAGTCTAGCTATCAGTCTTCGCCCTATGCCTCTTTCTTCTCAAGCCTTGTTTCTTAGATGACGAAATTGAATCTCATCTTGATTCCACTGTCTTCACCCAGATCATTTGCTAATGAGTCCTACTCGTCACACACTACACAGCCTTTCAAAGTGTTTTCTTAAATAAAGAGCAAAATATTTTAGAAGAGCATTAGCCCTGCCATGAAAGACAGAAAGGAATATGTGTATGTCAACTTTGAAATTAAGTAGATTTAAAATAGATTTGGAGATGATGAAACTGAGCTTAAAACAATGTTTTAATTTTTTTTGAGAAACTCAAACACATATACATAAAAATGAATATACTGTGTATAAATAAAAGTTTAACTCTTACAATATGAGATGAACTCTGATTTTTTCTTTTCCACTTCATTTTAAAAATATTGTTGTGACTATTAAGTTCATTTTACAACCACTAATGAGTTTTGACTTGCAGTTCATAAAACACTGGCTGAAGTAGGCAAAGTAAATTAACCCAAATTCAAGAGCTACTAAAATTCCAACCCTGGTATGCCTGACTTAAAAGCCAATGAAAACCCTTTACAAACATGAAAAATCTATTATCTTCTTCAGGGGACAAACATTCTATTCATGAGTCTGCAGGTGCTCATGGTAGAGGCAGTTCACAGAAACGTAAACAAAGAATTTCCACCTTTACACAGAATCACTCATGCCTGTCTGAGGACACCTGACTTGTCACTGAAAGGGAATGCGGACTCAGGACGGCAGTTAACTTTGAAGATATTTTGCACAACTACTGTTTGAAGCATTTTCCTAAAGCTCAATACTGTCATTAGAACCGTGGTTCTTGCAGAGTGATAAAATTATAGCTCATAAGAGCTTTGCAATTTTTAAAAAATGGTAAAAGAATCAGCACAGTTTACTTAATGCAGGAGGTATAATTCCAAGTCAAGTATATAGATTTTTTTTTTCCTTTCTCTCCATTAAATACAGGATTAACCCCCCCACACACCCACACACAATCAGATGATTACTGAAATATAATTTCCAATTTCTATGTCTTAATGGAAAAGAGATAGCAAAAACCTAACATCAGTAAGAAAGACTATGACAGATAGACCACAGAGGTGAGAAGTATTTAGTAGGAAAACAGCCAATGATAATTGCTATTGTGCTTTGTCTTTACTTCCAAAACACAAGATGTTTCTCAGGGCCTGACACCCACAGACTGACGGAAGAAACAAACACCTATGAAGACAGACATATTTCACCCAATGTCTTCTACAGCATCACACTGAGGTATTAAGAAACACTTTTAATGGCTTCTCCTCTTCGATTAGATATTTTCTGACCATGAGATGGGATGGCACTTAAGTTGCAATTACTTGAACATAAATGTGTGTTCTCCAATGTATCAGCAGTGCTGAGACCTCGTAAGTATCACTTGGTGTGAATACAGTAACAGATGTGATAGGTGGGAGGGTGTGAAGAGAAACATATACATTTGATAATATTCCAAATATTAAGAAAAGGCTTTTCTCTTTCCTTCTTTTTCTTCAGAATAAAATAAAAGGCCAATAGTCCATCTCAAATGACTCCTGTTTGAATTTATTCTACAGAATCATTCCAAACTAACTATCAAGCTGTCTGTGCTGAAAGACTTTTGTTGTTGTTGTTGTTAAGTATGGTTTTCAATCCATTTTAGATTGACATTTTGTATACTATAAACTTATCTTTTTTTTTTTTTTTTGCTAATATCAATAATAAAATATCTTAGTGCTTTACTCCTTTTCTTTACTTAACTCATCTTGAACTAGTAATAAACTGATGGGTAGAGCACTATTCTAACCTATGTCTGAACATGACCACTGTCAGGATAATATATCTGACTACCAAGTTACTTCCACATTAGGCAATTTCATGTCATTTTCCAACCACTGATAGAATAAGGACAGTGGATCAGACATTCTGCTGGGTGATGAATACACAAACAAATGGGAAATACATATGGTATGGAGGGTCTCTCACCCCTGTCTAGAAAGTTGGAGGTTTGGTGAAAGTTTTAAAAAAAGAAATTGTTTATAGCTGATTATTGAAGGAAGTTGAGAAATTAATCAGATGTGATAGGAAAACAAAGTATGTTTTGAACAGAGCAAAAAGAATCATGAAATGTGAAAATGTGAATAAGTACCCAGAAAACAAGGAGCAGTTGCATTTACAGGCACTTAAAGCTCTTTTTCCCTCTCTCCTTCCCCATGACACTTTAATATAGAGACATATTGGTCTCTATATTGTAGAATATATGTACTCTACAATATGTCCTTCTATGTAACTTCTATGTAACTTCTACTTATTGGCCCTAGCTATGTTGTTGTTGTTGTTATGTGCTGTTGAGTCGGACTCGACTTACAAAAACCCCTCCTTGGGTTTCCAAGGTGGTATCACTGGAGAAGTAGATTGCCCAACCTTCCTTCCAAGAAGTGGCTGGCGGCTTTGAACCACGAGCCTTCTGGTTAGCAGTCAAGTGCCTTAGGCACTATGCTACCAGAGCTCCTAGGCCTAGCTATAAGAAAGAAAATAATAATAATAATTAAATTAATGTTAAACAAGGAAATAGAATTCTTGTAGATCTCACAGAAAAGGCAAAGTTTTCCATTCCCAAAATCTCTACTTAATTTCTCATTGCTTGATTAGATAAATTTCTTATATCTAATCACTCTAACAGTCACTGTGGGTGAGTAGATTGTTATAGCCACTCACTTCTACTCATAGAGCTGTGGCCCAGGGAATCTCATCTAATCTCATTGTTCAAAGTTTGGAAACAGTGGACTCCCTAAACAAAAGTCAGGTGCATTCTGGAAAGGAGAGTGAATCCTGGAAGTGGATGGAGCCAAACAAAATTCACAATTGGCCTCACAGAATGTTCTAGCCCTGGTTACATATGGGAGGATAGCAGACATTTGAAGTAGAGGTAAGAATTACTTAATATTCAAGATAGATTATGTGAAATAAAACATTATCTGATTTGGATATTCTGAGGTCACCATATTAAAACCTTATGGGAACCTACTTCCAGTCATCCTCACTACTGCTTCTACCAGTGCCACTGATATTGAAGCTGCTAGTAAAGGCAAGAGAAAAGAGTAGGAGCAGCTATGACCGCAGCAGCTGAGAGGGCGATGTGGAGAGTGGAGTAAGAGAAAGAGAGTTAGGATGGATTGAAGCATTCCCAGAATCACCTGCTGTTCCACCCACCTGAGCACGAGGAGCAGCCTGGGCCCTGAAGCCCAAGCTTCCATTGCTTACCTGCCTGCTAGACCAACCCTGAGACCCTACACCCAGAACTGTGTTCTCTACCTCACCTGCCTGTACCCATCTGCAGTTCAATGCTACATGAGTCTGAATTTGGCATCTTTAAAATCATTGTTTTTGTTGTTGTTAGGTGCAGTCAAGTCATTTCTGTCTCATAGTGACCCTATGCACAGCAAAATGAAACACTGCCTGGTCTTGTGCCAGCCTCACAATCCTTGCTATACCTGAGCCCATGGTTGCAGCCACTATGTCTATCCATCTTGGTGAGTGCCTTCTCTTTCTTCATTGACCCTCCACTTTACAAAGCATGTTCTCCAGGGAATGGTTCCTCCTGACAACATGACCAAAGTAGGTAAGACAAAGTCTGGCCATTCTGGCTTCCAAGGAGCATTCTGGCTGCACTTTTTCCATAACACATTTGTTAGTCCTTTTTAGCAGACCATGGTACTATTAGCATTCTTCTCCAACACAACTCAAAAGCATCAACTCTTCTTCAGCCTTCTTTGTTCATTGTCCAGCTTTCACGTGCATAAGAGGCAATTGAAAATACCAAGGCTTGGGTTAGGTGCACCTTAGTCTTCAAGGAAACACCTTTGGTCTTTATCACTTGAAAGAGGTCTTTTGCAGCAGATTTTCTCAATGTAATATGTCATCTGATGTCTTGACTGCTGCTTCCATTGGTGTTGATTGTAGAACCAAGTAATATGAAATCCTTGACAACTTTGATCTTTTTCCATCCACCATGAAGCTGCTTATTGGACCAGTTGTAATGATTTTTGTTTTCTTTATATTGAGGTTTAATCCACACTGCAGACTGTAGTCTTTAATCTTCATCAGTAAGTGCTTCAAGTCATCTTCACTTTCAGCAAGCAAAGTTGTATCATCTGTGTATTGCTGGTTGTTAATGAGTATTCCTCCAATCCTGATTACATGTTCTTCTTCATATAATACTGGTTCTAAGATTATTTGCTCATGATACAAGTTTAATAAGTATGGTGAAAGGATACAACCCTGACACATTCCTTTCTTGATTTTGAACCATGCAGTATCCCCTTGTTCTTTTCACATGACAACCTCCTGATCTATGTATAGTTTCCTCATGAGTACAGTCAAGTGTTCTGGAATTACTATTCTTCCCACTGTTACCCATAATTTTTATGATCCACACAATCGAATGCTTTTGCATAGTCAATAAAACACAAGTAAACATCTTTCTGGTATTCTTTGCTTTCAGCTGAGATCCATCTGACATCAGCAATGATATCCCTAGTTCCATGTCCTCTTCTGAATCCAGCTTGCATTTTTGGATGTTCCTTATCAATATACTCCTGCAACAGTTTTTGAATTATCTTCAGTAAGATTTTACTTGCATGTGATATTAATGATATTGTCTGATAATTTCCACATTGTAGGGGTTCACCTTTCTTTGGAATGGGTACAAATATGGATCTCTCACAGTGAGTTGGCCAGGTAGCTGTCTTTTAAGTCTCTTGGCATAACTGAGTGAGTGCCTCCAGCATGACATCTGTTTGTTGAAACACCTCAATGAGTACTCCACCAATTCCTGTAGTCTTGCTCTTCGCCAATTCCTTCATTGCAGTTTTGGCTTCTTCCTTCAGTACCATTGGTTCTTGATCATATATCACCCCCTGAAATGGATGAACATCAACCAATTCTTTTTGTTACAGTTACTCTGTATATTCCTCCCATCTTCTTTCAATGCTTCACGCATCATTCAATATTTTGTCCATAGAATATTTCCGTATTGCACCATAAGTCTTAAATTTTTTCCTCAGTTCTTTCAGCTTGAGAAATGCCAAATATTTTCTTCCTTATTGGTTTTCTAACTCCAGGTCTCTGCACATTTCATTGTAATAATTGGCTTTGTCTGCTCAAGCTGCTCTTTGAAATCTTCTGTTCAGCTCTTTTATCTTGTCTTTTAAAATCATCAGGGAGAAAATAAAAAAACAAATCGAGGCATGATTTCCCTTTAAAAAAAAATCTTAGGGGATTGCAGATATATATATGTTCAGACATTGCCCAAACAGACATTAAGCAAAGCATACCTGTATTATTTGAGTGTTCTTCCATCTAAATAAACTCAATCTCATAAAATATTCCCCACATACATAAGTTTTGGTTCATTCAATATCTTGGTAACCATATTTTGGAAGAGAAAAATACCAAAATATTTCATTAAAAGAGAGAGAGAGAGAGAAAGAAGCTATGTAATGCCTTCTCAAACTCAAATTCAATATCCACAATATGACAAAGAAGGCTCAATATGATCAAGCCCATACCCATAAAACAAGATTTTCCTCTCATAATGTGTCTCTCAATTCAGAATTATTTAGTCATTTCTTTCTCTCACTTTATTTTCCAAGTCAAGCTCCTTCCCGGCCCTGGATCTTTGTGCATATTTCTTTCTCTGCTTGTCACAGGTCACATTTTACCTCTACTTAAACTTTCCCCTACCTACCTGTCTTCTGCTCATTTTTCAAGTCTCAGATTTAATGTCCTCTTTCTCAGTTTAGGTTAAAATAACTCTTAATGTATGTTAAAACTATATCTTCTTTTATTTTTTTTCTTCCTCCCCTTTCTTAAAGCCATTGATGAAAATTGTAACCTTATATAATAGTTGGGATGTCTGACTATCCCACTAAATGAAAGCTTTGTGAAAATATGAAGAAACATACCTGTTTTTTCTTCCAAGGCTGAGCATAGTACTTTTTCATATGAAGCAATTGATAAATATTTGTAAGTGAATAAATGATTGTTTTAACTAATAATGGTAAAATTCCTTGAGTACTTTGATAATTTAGAAACTAGCTACTATGAAGAAACTACTGCAAGATGCTGGTAATTTTTTCAAGATGACATAATTTAGCAAGCAGCAGAGGTGGATTTTGAAGCCTGATAGCTTGACTACAGAATGCATGCACTTACCATTCTCTCCTATTTCTCAGTAATTAACTGCAATACAAACTCAACACATGAAAACTAAAGTTCAATTGCTCTTTTCCCAACTGTTGATTCAAGTTTCAGGATTTATAATGTCCAAAACCACCGTTCATCTGTCAGCTTGTTGTACAACAGGGAAAAGGTGCTTCTTCAAACTTAGAGTCAACCTTAATAACATGGATTGAGTCAAGCTTTAGGGATCCTCATTTACAGATGGGGCAAGACTCAAACTGGGGAAAAACAGCAATAAACAATTATTAATAATTAGAATCAGGAATGTATGAAGTATGAATCTAGAAAACTTGGAATTTGTCGAAAATGAAAAGGAACAGATAAAGATGGATATTTTAGGCATTAGTCAACTGAAGTGAACTGTCATTGTCTATTTTGAATCAGAAAATTAAATGGTCCACCATGACAGTAATGATAAATTAAAGAGAAATGGTGTTATGTTCAGCTTCTAAAAGATGTAATCTATCCTGAAGTATAATGCTGTCAGTGATAAGATAACATCCATATGCTTTCAAGGAAGACTAATTATGACTGCTATTATTCAAATTTACATACCAACCACTAAAGAAAAAGATGAAGAAATTTAAGATTTTTTTTTTTTTTTACCAACTTCTGCAGTCTAAAATTGACCAAACATGCAATCAAGATGTATTGGTTATTATTGGTGATAAGAATGCAAAAGTTAGAAACAAAGAAGAGCCATCAGTAGTTGTAAAACCTGGCCTTTATAGAATTGGCTCCTAAGATCACATGATAGAATTTTACAAGTCCAATGACGTATTCATTGCATATACTTTTTTTTCAATAACATAAAGGGTGGCTATTCACGTAGAACTCTTCAGATAGAATACAAAGGAATCAAATCAACTTCATCTATGGAAAGAGCCAATGCAAAAGCTCAGTATCATCAGTAAAAACAAGGATAGGAATTGACTGTAGAACAGACCACTGATTGCTTATAGCCATCAGGTTAAAGTTAAAGATGAGGAAAATTAAAACAAGTCCATGAGAGCCAAAATACAATTTTGATTATATCCCACATGAATTTAGACACCATCTAAGAATAGAGTTGAATGTGTCAAACACTAATAACCAAAGACCAGATGTCTTGGGGGATGACATTAAGAACATTATACAGGAATTAAGTAAAATGGTCATTAAAAAGATAGGAAAGGAAGAAAAGACCAAAATTAATGTCAGAAGAGACTCTTAAATTTGCTTTTCAAAGGGGAGTAGCTAAACAAATGGAAGAAATGATGAAATAAAAGAATTGAGACTGAGATTTAAAAGAGCAGCTTGAGAACACAAAGTGAAGCATGATCATGAAATGTGCAAATAACTTTAATTAGAAAGACAAAAGGGAAAAACACACTATGCATTTCACAAACTGAAAGAAATGAAGAAAAATTCAAGCCTCAAGTTGCAATTTTGAAGGATTCTATGGGTAAAATAGTGAATAATGCAGGAAGTATCAAAAGGAGATAGAAGGAACAGACAGAGTCACCATACCAAAAATAATTGGTCAATATTCAAGCTTTTCAGGAAATAGCATATGATCAAGAACGAGTGGTACTGAAAGAAGAAGTCCAAGATGCACTGAAGTAATTGGGGGAAAATAAAGCTCCAGGAATTAACAGAATACCCATTGGGATGTTTCAACAAATGGATACAGTGTTGAAGACACTTACTCATTCATGTCAAGAAATTTGGAAGACAGCTACCTGGCCAATTGAATAGAAGAGATCATTATTTGTGCCCATTCCAAAGAAAGATGATACAACAGAATGCAGACATTATCAAACAATATTATCAATATCACATGCAACTAAAATTTTACTAAAGAAAATTCAAAAATAGGTGCAGCTGTATATCAATAGGGAATTCTCAGAAATTCAATATGGATTAAGAAAAGGACATGGATCCAGGGATATAATTGCTGATGTCAGTTGGATCTTGGTTGACAGCAAAGAATACCAGAAAGATCTTACCTAAGTTTTTCTTGATTATGCAAAGGCATTTGACTATGTAGATCATAACAAATTATGAACAACATTGGGAAGAGTGGGAATTCAAGAAAGTTAAATATGCTGAAAAGGAATCTGTACATAGACCAAGAGGCTGTCATTCAAATATGAGGGCATAATACATTGTAAAATCAGGAAGATTATGTGTCAATGTTGTATCCTTCCATCACTTATTTAATCTGTAAACTGGGTAAATAATCAAAGAGGCAGGACTATATAAAGAAGTATACAGCATCAGGATTGGAGGAAGACTAATTAACCATCTGCAATATGCAGATGACATAACCTTGCTTGCTGAAAATGAAGATGACTTAAAGCACTTACTTATGAAGATCAAAGTTTTCAGTATGGATTATTCCTCAACTTAAAGAAAGCAACAATTCTCACAGTTGGATCAATAAGTAACATCATGATAAATGGTGTTACTTGTCAAGGATTTCATTTTACTTGGATCCTCAATCAACCTCCATGGAAGCAGCAGTCAAGAAATCAGACAGTGTATTTCATTGGGCAAATCCACTGCAAAAGACCTCTTTAAAGTGTCAAGGAGTAAAGATGCCACTTTGAAGATTAAAGTGCATCTGACCTAAGCCAAGGTATTTTCAATCACCTTATATGCATTTGAAAGCTAGGCAATGAATAAGGAAGACTGAAGAAGAGTTGATGCCTTTGAATTGTGGCATCTGCAAAGAATACTGAAGGTACTAGGGACTGCCAGAAGAACAAATAAATCTGTTCTGGAGGAAGTGTACCTAGAATGCTCTTTAGAAGAAAGAATGGCCAGACTTGATCTCATCTACTTTAGTCATGTTGTGAGAGAGGACCAATCCCTGGAGAAGGATATCATACTTGGTAGAGTAGAGGGTCTGGGAAAAGGACCCTCAATGAGATGACTCAATGAGATGAAACAGGGGTTGTAACAATGGGCTCAAGCATAGCAATGATAGTTAGGATGGTACAGGACCAGGCAGTGTTTGTTCTGTTGTACATAGGGTCACTGTGAGTTACTGCTGTTGTTGGAACCTAACAACAACAACAATGTTCAAAAGCCTTCGACACCATTCCAATTAGCATAAAATATTCAGAAAATACACTAAGAGGGGAAATGAGGGGCTCAGCTCAAACACCTGTTCTGGAAAGTCTTGAACAAGGAACTTAACTGTGAGTAGTAATGGTCAAGAGCTATGTAGGAGCCCAGAACCAAGGATATGCAGAAAGAATCCATAAGAAACACATCTTTGTAACTTTCCCATTTTAGAGAATGGATATAAAGGGAGGAAAGGTTCTGTCATCTCTAGTTTTGGAGGAGAAGATATTAAAATTATTATTTAATTTCAATACCACCCACTCCCATCATTATCAGCTTCTACACTTAAGACTCTATAATGCCCTTAGTAGTCTATTTATTTGTCTGCAGGGTAGATTCCACAAGAAAGCACACTTGATTTCAGTGGAAAATGGACTATGTTGCAGATCTGCTAGCTCCTTAATGTCATGGATCAGAGGCTAATGATCAAACTCTCTTTTTTTTTTTCAAATCTATTGAATGTCATAGTGGAATTTGATCATTTGCTATGCCAGTCACACTAGAGGATAAATATGTGGAAAGAAATTTTGGAGGAAGCCTATTAAATATACCTTGGAAAAAGAAATTGTTCTATTTTTTGACTAATTTGTTAATTAATTGACTAATTTGGTAAGTTGTTTGGGAGGAATGGAAAAGTCTGAGGGCATGAATGTTGCCACAAGCCAGGTTAGAAGCAAAGAGGCTCAAGGGCTCTTCTGGAGAACATTGCCACATTCTGCCTGTGTTCAGTATTAAAGGGAGAGAGGATAGAAGAAAAGTCAGAGAAAGAAGCATATGGGTAGTGTGGTAACACCGGTGGCCATTTGAAGCCTGGGAACTTCACCAAAAGAAGCAGACAAAAAATTCCAAAGTGACAGGTTGGGCAAAGTTCATTTTATCAACCTTTAAGGCTTTGTGAGGCTGTAATTCAACTCCTGTTCCCTTCTTCACTTTACTTCGAGTTAAAGTCTATTGCATATGCTTTATTTGAGGGTTTATTTCTGCTTTTGTTTTATCTTGTTTGAAATCTAAAAAGGGCAAGTTGTTTGCTGGAGTTAGGTGGTCCCAGAAAGAAGTAGCACATATAAGAGCTCAAAACACAAAGATATTTAACTGGAAACAAGCAGAGAATATAAGTAACAGGAGCCCATGATATGATGCCACTTGGAATTCTAAGAAATCCTAACAACGCTAGTAAAGAATTAGTCTTCTCCAGGGGTTAAATTTGGGAGAAGTTGGTCAACTGATGTTATTGGAAAACACATACTGATGTATAACATTTACCTTACAAATTAAATTTCTCATGATTTTATGTACATGTATATCCATTTGTCCCATTTACCTGATACTAATAGAGATCATTAATGTATCAAAATAGAGTTTTCTGGGCTCAGCAGAAACACATTGCATTTGTGCAATTTAATGTTCAGGTGAAATGCTGAAAACCACAGTGATGACAGTGACATCCTATTGAAAATAGAAGTATTAGTTCAGGCACTCTCTGTCAATATGCTGAACACTTTTATTCAGAAACATGGAATTATTTCTATGTAGTTGTTCACAGTTTATTAAGTGAGAGTAAGCCTTAAATTACAACACATTGTATCAACAAAATGTGAATTAAATTATTTCATTTGGTAATAGTCAAAAGAAAATGAAACCCACTAATATCAAGTTGATACTGACGTATAGCAACCCTACAGGACAGAATAGAACTGCCTCATAGTGTTTCCAAGGCTGTTAATCTTTATGGAAGCAGACTGCCTCATTTATCTCCCATGGAGTGGCTGGTGGTTTCAAACCAATGACCTTGTGTTTATCAGGTGAATGCTTCAACAACTGTGCCACCAGAGCACCTTCTTCATGTCTGCTAGTAACTGCTGTTGCTGTTGTTGGGTGCCGTCAAGGCAATTCCAACTCATAGTCATCTTATGTACAACAGAACAAAACAGTGCTCAGTCCTCTGCCATCCTCATAATTTGTGCTATGTTTTAGCCCATTGTTGCAGCCACTGTGTCAATCTATCTCATTGAGAGTTGCTAAGGATTGAACTGTGTATGCTAAAATATGTGTCAACGTGGCTAGGCCATGATTCTCAATATTATGTAATTATCGTCCTTTATATGTCTGATGTAATTATTTTATGTGTTGTAAATTCTAACTTCTATGACGTAAATAAGGTAGGATTACAGGCACTTATGTTAATGAAGCAGAATACAATCTTCAGGATTGAGTTGTATCTTCAGTCAATTTCTTTTGAGATATGCAAGAGATTAAACAAGTGCGCAGATATCAAAAGGACTTCAGTACCACAAAGAAAGAAGAGCCAGGAGTGGATCATGTTATTTCGACCTGGGGTCCCTGTACTGATTAGTTGCATAGTGATACTGCCTTGGAAACCCAAGGATGGGTCCCTATGAATAGTATCTGACTCAAGGGCAGTAAGTTTCCTTTATATATATGTTGAGCAATCTACTTCCACAGTGATACCTCTTCAGAAATCCAAGGAGGGGTCACTATAAGACGAGTCTGACTCAAAAGCACATAACAACAACAAATATATATATATATATATATATATATATGTAATGCCCCCACAAGTTTGTTTCCATTTTCAGTGTTTCACTTTAAATTCCATTGGTAGGCAAGTGTAGCCACCTTGGATACCTGGAGTACCTAGAAGTCACACATGACTAAGACTCTAGAATTTGATCAAACCTTATTTTTTCAAGGTTAGGAATTCAAGTTGTGTTTTCAGGAATTTATTTATTTATTTTTAGCGTGTGTTGTGATGCAGTGACTAAATACTGCATGAAATTTTGGGCAGACACCCATAGTTTCAAATTTTATTTCTATCTGTTAATAATGGTGACACCCTGCCAAATGTTTAACTATTTCTACCCCAGAGTATTCAGCTATTAACAGGAAACTTTGGTATCCTCTGGAAAATGGCAGGAATATTTACAGCCCATTTAAAAGATGTGGGTGCCCTATTAGACTTCCTTGCTTGTAACATGACTTGTCACTTATGCAAGAGTGATCTGGTTTGTTTCTCTTTTCTCTGTGGGAATTGGGGCTTTGGGAATGGACTTGAGTATGCTGATATTGTGGATAGTGCTATTTCTGAGAGCACAAACTATAGTCTCTGACACAAGAGTGTGTGTTCTTTATCAGCATTCATGAAACTATAATAGGCTAATTGTTAACAAGTAGAGTGAAAGCTCAGACTCTTCACATATCTTCATATGGAGTGGCTATATTAATATCAACAAAGTACACTTCAGATCAAATAAAACCACCAGGGATAAAGAGACACATTACATAATCATAAAAAAGGATCAATTCCCTAAGAGGACATAACAATCCCAAATGTCACTGCATCTAATACATAGCCTCAAACTACATAAAGCAAAACCTTATAGAACTAGAAGAAAAAATGAACAAATCAAGAAATATAATTGGTGACTTCAATATTCCTCTTTCCAGAATTGACAGAACGAGTATAAGCAAGGATTTGTAAGAAAAGCACCACCAACCAAATGGACTCTAAATGCTTATAGAACATCCCATTTAAGAAAAAAAAAAAAAAATCTTTAGGTGCTCTTAATTTCACAAAAAAATAAACCATATATTGGTTAAAAACATAATCATTAGTGAAGTCAAAATGATTAAAATTATGTAAAGTATATTATCTTACTATAATAACATAAAGATAAATGGAAATTCTCTATATATTTGGAAATTAAACAATATACTTTTAAATAATCCAAGAATAAAAGAAGTCTCAATGGATATTAGAAAATATTTTGAATTGAACAACAGCAGAACAGATGCCAAAATTTCTGGGATGCAGATAAGGCAGTACTAGAAAAATGTATGGCATTATATGCTTATATTAAAAATGAATAAATAATTTAATATTTCATGATAGGAAAATAGAAAAGCAGAGCAAGATAACCCCAAAGTATAAATTAAAAAATAAATAAATAAATAATAATAAGAGCAGAAGTCAGTGAAGATTTAAACAAAGTAGAAAAATTAATAATGCCAATATAGGTGGATAGACCTCTAGACATATTCACTGAGAAAAAGAAAATGAACATATAAATTATAATATCAGGAATAATTGATCACACTCACTGACTCACCTCCATTGAGTCATTTCTAACTCATAGTGACCTCTCCTTGATTTTCCAAGACTCTGGGTGGCGAAGTGTCTAAGGCATTTGACTGCTAACCAGAAGGGTGGCTGTTCAAATCCACCAGCCACTCGTCGGAAGGAAGGTTGGGCAATCTACTTCCATAGTGATACTGCCTTGGAAATTCAAGGAGGGGTTGCTATGAGTCAGATCCAATTCTATGGCAGTGAGTTTGGGTATCTCTACTGAAGTTGATTGTTTGGTCTTCATTCCCAAGAGTGACTGACAGGTTTGAACCACCAGCCTTCTGGTTAGCTGTCAAATGCCTTAGGCACTATGCCATACTCCTACTTAATTGAGTAACAAAGATAAAATGGACAAATTTTTTAGAAGACTCAAACCACCAAGATTCAGTGAAGAAGGATAACACAAATAGTGTTGTATTTGTTAAATTATAGTTAAAATTCTTCCTACAAAGAAAATTCACAGATAAATTCACAAAACATAAAGAAGTAACAATTCTTCAGACACTTTCCAGAAAACAAATGTAGGGAACACTTTCTATATAATTTTGTTGTTGTTGTTAGGTGTCGTCGAGTCAGCTCTGACTCATAGCGACACTGTGTAAAACAAAATGAAACACTGCCTATTTTACAAGGCTAGAAATACTCTAATACAAAAAAACAGGCAAGACAATAGGAGAAAAGAAAACTAAAGACCACATATATCATTTTATAACTGGAGAAATTAATCTATTGTATTATCAATGGAGGAATAGTCACACATATCAGTAGATGAGAATAGACAACCTTGAAGAAGACCAACACATGTAATTTTTTTATTTTTTTTACAAAGGTGCAAAAGAAATTCTAAAGAAAGAATAGTCTTTGCAACAACAGGAAAAATAAAAATAAAAATAACTGTTTGCGGACTTAAACCTCATACATTACTAAAAAGTTAACTCAAAATGGATCATAGGTTTTAATGTAAATAATAAATACATATAAATTTTAAAAAAAGATAACATAGGAGAAAACAGTGTTTCCTTGAGTAGGCAAATAATTCTGAGATGTAACATCTAAGGCTGTTGTTGAGTGGAGTGCTCAGTATACGTTTATGAGATCTAGTTGGTTGATTACTTTGTTTAGGTCTTCTGTATCATTGTTGAGTTCCTTTCTTGTTGTTCTGTCTTTCATTGTAAGTGGTATGTTAAACTCTCCTAGTATTATTGTGGAGTTTCCTATTTCTGTTTCAACTTGGTTAGTTTTTGTTGTTGTTGTTGTTGTTTTTAATGCAATTTGGGTTTCTTTCCCTGGTACTACATAGAAATTTATTATTGTTATGTCCTCTTGCTGAAGTGACTCTTCAATCATTATATAATATCCTTCCTTTTCTATTTTTGCATTAAAGTGTATTTCATCAGAAATTAATATTACCACTAGTGATCTTTTTTAGTTGCCATTGGCTTGATATGTGTTTTTCCCTCATTTGATTTTTAGCTTATTTTTGTCTTTGTGTCTAAGACGTGTCAGCTAATTGATAAATCATATTTTCTTATCCATTGTGTTACTGTATATTTTTTTGACTGGTGCATTTAATCCACTTACATTCAATGTAATTATTGATTATATTGCTATTATTTTCTGTGTTTTTTGTTTTATTTTGTTTTTGTTTTTGTTTATGTGTGTGTGTGTGTGTGTGTCTGTGTGGTGTTGATCATTTCTTTGTTCCATATATTTTAACCTGACAAGTTAATTTTTAATGGATTTTTTATTATTATTTCTGTCACTTTAGTGTTTACTGAATCTTTATGATTTTCATCTTTTTTAATTTTGGTGAGAAGATTTATTAATTTTGAGGTCATCCTGTAATTTATTATTATCTTCCCAAAAAAAGTTTAAAACACTTGTTCTATCTTGATAAAATCGTGACCTCTTCTCCATTTGGAAGTTCTGTAACTACACCATTTAGGTCCTCTTTTTGTTTTGTAGTATTCATTTTATCAAAATTGATATCTCTGGTTCCCCATTTTTCAGTCTTATAGGTTTATATTATTTTTGTTCAATTATATCTTGATTAATTTTCTGGTGATGTTGTCATGTGTCTTATTGTCAGATTGTTATGTGTTGTTGTTTGTTTCTGTCCAAAGGACTTCCTTTAACATTTCTTGTAAGGTTGGTCAGTTTTTTGTTTTTTTTTTTTTTTTAAATTCACTTAATGTCATTTTATCTGGAAATGACCTGACTTCACCACTGTACCTTAGGAAAAATTTGCTGGATATATAATTCTTGGTTAACACGTTTTTCTTTCAGGTTTTATATGTCTTCCCATTGCTTATTTGCCTTCATGATTTCTACCAAGAAGTCAGAATTTAATCTTATTAGTTCTCCTTTGTAGGTACCTTTTCATTTTTCCCAAGGTGATTTCAGGATTCTTTCTTTTGTCTTTGGTTATGGAAAGTTTGATTACAGTATGTCTGGGTGATTTTCTTTTGGGATCTATCCTATTTGGGTTTTGTGGAAGTTTCTGAGTGCATATCTTCTCATGTTTCATAATATTAGGGAAGTTTCCTTCCAAAAAATCTTAAAAATTTTCTCCATGTTTTTTTTTTTTTTTTTTTCATTTTTTCCTGTTCTGAAATTCTGATCAAATGTATGTTATCCCTTGTCATGGTGTGTCTTTTTTTTTTTTTTTTTTCACTATTTTTTATGTTTATTCACCTAACAGAATTAAGAGATTTGTCTTCAATTTCACTAATTCTGCCTTCTATTTTTTCAATTCTACTCCTTTGCTCTTCCAATATGTTATCTATTTTTTCTGAAATTTTAGTATTAATCTTCTGGATTTCTATTTTCTATTTATATATGATCTCTGGTTTCTCATTTGTTTTGTCAATTGGTTCATGCTTGTTTTTTCTGAATTCTTCTAGAGTTTTGTCTGTGTTTTCCTCAATTTTGTCTATGATTTCCTTGGTGCTGTCTTAATTTTCCTTGAGCTCTTTGCTAATTTGCTGGAAGTACCTAAGTACATATCTTTTGAATTCCTTATCGAGTAATTCCAACAGCATTTCTTCCTCTGGAAGATTTTCTGGCACTGTAATTTGGACATTTGTTTGAGCCATCTTGTGCCATAGTTTTTTTTTGTTTGTTTGTTTGATTTGAAATTGTGTTTTATGTCAAGATACTGTGGCATTATTGTATTAATTTGTTGATTGTATATTGGCTTGTTTCATCTTTTTTTTTTAATATTATTATTTTTGATTTATTCTAATATATCTTGGCAAGGTGGCAGATGTGGTAATCTGGTCAGTAGTTTGGCCACACTGGGGCCCTTACCACCTGTCTCTGGGTACATGTTGTGATAGGAGTGTGGTAAAGAGTCTGTAATCACTAGTCTTGTAGAACTTCTGAGAGAAGGCTGGGTGGATATTGGTCAAAATCTGTCGGCAATTCAGTGGTGCTATCTGGTGGGTGGTTCAGGAGATTTCTGAGTATGACTGAATAGGGTTGCTGGCACCCAAATTGTGGGAGAAAAAGAGAGGGAAAAGATGAGGATAAAAAGAGAGAGAGAGGAAGAGGAAAGAACTAAGAAGAAAGAAAAAAATTAAATTAACAAAAAGTGGTAGTGACAGAGCACTAGTCACCAAACATGGCTGCATCAGGAACACAAAAGCATGTACCATCAACAGTGGAAGGGTAGGGGTAGATGCTGCTGCCCAGGGAGGTGGCAGGGGCAGGGCACTCAATCTTCAGAATAAAAAAAGAAAGAAAGAAAACAAACAAACAAAATCATGGGAAAGAGGAAAGTAAATAAAAAAAGGAGAAGGGAAGAGTGGAAAACTTTAAGGAAGAATTTTTTTTTAAAAAAAAGGAAGGAAAGATATAAGTTGTACAGTGTCATCACAAGCAGTAGTTGTCATACACAGCTGAGGTTTCAATGAGGGACTGGCTCTGTGGAGGCTCTCAATATCAAACACGAAGTGCTGGAGATGGGTATCACTCACTGCAGAAAATAAAATAAAATAAAAGGTGAGGAAAGAGGAAGAGAAGAAAGAAGAAAACATAACAGATGGGAGAAGAAGGAAGACCTATGAAGACAAAAAAAGAAAATAAATAAAAGCGACACAGTACTGGTACAAGTACTAGCCACCAAACATAGCTGCAGTGGAAATGTGGTGCTCTATCTACAGAAGTATGCACTGTCAATTGCAAAGGAGCAAAGGCAGATGCTGGTTACCACAGAAGTGTCAGAAGGTGGGGTATCTGCTCTGCAGGATCAAAATATATATATATATATATATATATATATATATATATATATATATATATAAAAGAAGAGCAGGGAAGAGGAAGAAAAAAAATGAAAAAAAAAAAAAAAAAAAGAACACAATGGAGCAACAAACAATTAAGAAGAAAAAGAAAAAAAGAAACAGACTACTGGTGCCAGGACTAGCACCAAATACATCTGTAGTGGAAACAAGGTGCTCAGTCCATGAGAGCACACACCAACAACTACATATGTGTGGACATGGGTGTTGTTGACCACAGAAGCAACAAGGGTGGCACACCTGTTCCACAGATCAAAAGAAAGATTGGGAGGAAGATGAAGAAAAAATAAGAAAAGAAACAAAGAGGAAAAAAAGGAGGGGAAGAGTGTAGAAGTAAAGGAGGGGAAGAGGGTAGAAGTAAGAAGAAAGAAAAAGGAAAAAAAAAAAAAAAAAGCACAACACTGGCAATTGGGATTTGTTTGTTCAGCTAGCTACCAAGTAGGTGGGTGTTAGGATGTGCCATGCCTCTGGTCACTGGGAGGTTTTATAGGGTAGTGAGATGATCATACCTTTCTGGTGGCCAATCACTTAGATGTGGATGCCAATGCAGTCCTGGGTGGACAAAACTGGTTATCTGGTTGATGCCCCAATGGGAATGCTGCTTGCAAGAATTCAAAATAGCCACACTGTGCCAGACCTTTTGGCAATTCACCACTCCATAGGTCTTCTTATTTGATGTTTTTTTCTTTTCTTTTCTTTTCTTCTTTTTTTTTTTTCATTCTCTTCCACTAGTCAGTATTTGATCTACTTCTTTGTGTTACACTGGGTTCTCTAGAGAAGCAAAACCAACAAAGCTTATAGAAAGAGAGAGGAAGAGAAATTTATCTTACGAAAGTGATTCACACACTTATCGAAGCTGGTAGGTCCCAAGTTCTTGGATCAAATGTCAAGCTGGAGGCTTTTCCCAACTCACACAGCTGCAGGGGCTGGTGAGCTCAAGATGTGCAGGCAGTGAACCAGCTGATGACTCCAACAAATGATGAATCCAAGATCTTCAGGTTGAATAGTGAATTGTTCATTCATGGACAGTTGTAGGCAGCACAACAGTGTCCCAATCCACAGAAGAGTCTCTTTTTCCCAGGATGTCCATAAGTATATTGGAAGCAGGCCACACCCCTAGGGAAACTCTCTTTCAATGGATTGGCTGCTCAAAACATACACATCTGATCTCATCATGATTATAACTGACATCAACACTGCTTAAACCACTCAGAATTGTGGTCCAGCCAAATTGACATACAACTCCAAATATCACATTTTTTACTCTTTCCTTTAAAGCTCTGACTTCCAAAATTGTGATCCATATCCTTTTCACTTGGTTTCTTGGGCCTTTGTTGTACAGAGTCTGGATAGTATATATGTCAAGATAGCAATCTTGGCCTTTCTCTAGCACATAACTATTTACAGCAGCTCTATTTATAACTGTTAAACTGGAATCAAACTAAATGCCTGTTAACAGATGAATGGATAAACAAGCTGTGGTAGATCCACAATAGAATGTTATTTAGCATTAAAAGTGAAACAAATTATTGATTCATTCAAAACATGGGTGAATCTCAAAGGAATTACTGAGTAAAGAAACTGGTTTCAAAAGATTATATACTATATGATTTCATTTACATGATATCCTTGGTAAAACTGTGGAGAAGAGATTACTGGTTGGCAGCAATTAGTGTTGGTAGGAGGCTATGTCTACAAAGAAGAGGAGCATATGGGAGTTTTATGGGATGATGAAACTGTTCTGTATTCCTATTATGGTGGTGGTTACACTAATCTTCACATATACAAAAAGTCATGGAACTATACAGCAAAAACAAAAAAAAAGAAAGAAAGTTAACTTTTACTGTACAGAAATTTGCAAAAGTATAATGAAAAAGTTATAAAAAAAAATCCAAAAAACTAAATTATAGTACACAAAGAAACATATATCTAATATTCAGAATTTTATTTTTAGCTAATAACCATATTATTTTGAATGGGAGTCTGAGTCTCTCTAGATAACGGTATAATGATATCAACAATTACCAAATCATTAAAGCAGCTCTTCTAGTGTGCGATGTAGTTTTATCCAATAATATGAGGGCCTGGAGGCATAAGGTCAAGGAAAATGGCAATAGTAAATTTAACAATATTTGTACATTGAATCCATTTTTGAAAGCACCTCAAATTGTTATTGGAGAATCTTTGCATAAAAAATAATAAAAATGGAGGCTCTGGAAAGAATAGATGATACCACTCATAGCCTATTATCTTGAAAATTAATCTATATAAAGTACTTAGAATAATGCCTGGCACATAGTAAGGAATCAATATGTGTCAGCTATTGACATATGCATGATAATGACTCCCTAAAGATGTTCAAATCTTTATCCAGGAGTTTTCTAAAATGTTACCTTATCTAAAGGGATTTTATGGAGGTGACTAAATTAAATATATTTTGGTTATCCTTGATTGTCCAGATAGGTACAATGTAATTAAAAAAGGGGGGGAGGGTTTCCTTATAAGTGACAAAAAGAGGAAGAAGAGTCTCTGTCCAAGTCAGAGTTTTGCATATGGTATGCTGCTGGATTTGGAAATGGGGGAAGGGACCATGCTCAAAGTGGAGCAGGCAGATTCTATAAGCTGGAAATGCAAGGAACAAATTCTTCTTGAGAAACTCTAGGAAAAAAACGGAGTCCTGTAAACATCTCAATTTTAACCCAGTGAAATCCATTTCAGTTTTATGACCCACAGAACTGTAAGAAAATAAATTTATTAACTCACTGTGACAATATGTTAAGACATCAATAGGAAAGTAATACAACCACTTAAGGCAAATAAGTTCCTTCCAGTTTTATTTTGCACAGTCCATCTGTCAATTTGTCATGCTGTGGTTCTTTGTGGGTTGCTATGCTGCTGGAAACTATGCCATCATTAGAAATACCAGCAGGGTCACCCACAATGGATAGATTTTAGCAGAGTCTAAACTAACTAAGATAGATTGGGAAGAAGGAACTACAAGTCCACTTCCAAAACATAGCTAATTAAACCTTCATGGATCATAAGAGAATATTGTCTAACACAGTGCTGGAAAATTAACTTCCTACGTTGGAAGTCACCACACAGCAACTGAAAGCATGGACTCAGTCATTCCAACAGTTGTTGGGATGGCACAGGACCAGGCTACATTTTATTCTTTTGTGAATAAGACCACCATGAGTTGCAGCCATATCAACATTTTTTTCTAAATATTCTTCCAAATTTCCTACAGAAAATAGATGATTAGAGTTTTTTCAAAACTATATTTTGTATGCCAGATAGAAACTAAGACTCTGAGATTGGCCAAACTTGGATTCTAATCCTGACTCTACTCTATTTGAGCTCTTTGACATTGGACATGATACCTATTTTTTGCTGTTACTTTCTTCATAACCAATATGGGTATATAT
Organism: Orycteropus afer afer; assembly: GCF_000298275.1. Classification (NCBI taxonomy): domain Eukaryota; kingdom Metazoa; phylum Chordata; class Mammalia; order Tubulidentata; family Orycteropodidae; genus Orycteropus; species Orycteropus afer. Next base: position 26,656,574 of record NW_006921591.1, read on the forward strand.
AATTTGCGTGTCTCATAAGGTTGTTGTGAAAAATAAGTGAGATATTATCACATATCAATAAGTACAGACCCTGGCTTTTAACTGTTGTTGTTGTTATTATGTGCCATTGAGTCAGCCCCGACTCATAGCGACCCTTCCTTGGGTTGCCGAGGTGGAATCACTATGGAAGTTCTTCCTTCCAAGGAGTGGCTGGTGGGTTTGAACTGCCAGCCTTCTGGTTAGCAGTCAAGTGCCTTAGGCACTATGCTACCAGAGCTTTTAATTAGTGGTCATTAAATGAGAAGTATTAATGATAATGATTAGCAAATATGCTCACTTTACAGATGAGAAAACTGAACGATAGAGAAGGGAAAAATATTTTCCTAGTTGCACAGATTTCATTTCTTAGAGTATGTTAAGCTAGAACTCTCATCTTTTGCCTTCAAACTGAATATTAAGATTTTGAATGAATTTTGTTTTATTTCTCCTTGAGAAAATTTGAGGACATAAAGGTGTTTAGTCCATAAATTCCTAAAGGCCGTCCTGTAGAAATCATCATTCTGGGGTCTCATTGAAAATTCATAGGTTAAATTTCTCTTTTCCAATTTTCTGAACTAAAAAAAAAAAAAAAAAAGTTTCCTTTTAAACTATCCATTTCAAATGTCAAGTAAAATTCAGCTCCCAGTGAAGCTACCACCTTTACACTTGCAACAATAAAAGCTTCTTATTTTCTTCCATTTCAAGTATCTCCTTCTGACATCAAATGAGTCAAATGTTAAATTACAACATAAAAAATCCCCAGGTATGGAATCATGCTCCTTAGACCTTTTTCTCTGATGCCAGAGTAGAGCGAATAGCAAGCCTACCCACTTGAACCAGAATTCATTGCTGTTTGCCATCTGGTGGACACTGGGTCTCACTGCAAAAATAATCACAAGTTGCTGCTTTTGAAAACATCTCTGATCAGTAACATTAGCTCCCTCGCTTTTTTTTTGGACAGTGAGTAGAATCTACAAATAGGAGAAGAGATTAACAGCTATAAATTCACTACATTATCCATATCTTGGAAGAAAAAAAATTGATAATCAGTCACAAATTATTTACCAAGCATGTACAGTATGTTGGATGCTCTCAAAGAGAGATCCTAAATATTTCCCAATGGATCACTGTCATTAAAAACTACCTTTCTCATGGCTTTAAAATGGAAATAATGTCCATAAATTTTCTTTTCTAAAACTGTTTCATATCCTCCAATGGTGCCATAGCCTTCAGGAAATAAATGAGTTTATTCATTTTTTACATGATCTAATTTTATATAACATGTAATATACATAGAAACCCCTCCTTGGATTTCCAAGACAGTATCACTATGGAAGTCAATTGCAAAATTTTCCTTCTGAGTTGTGGCTGGTGGGTTTGAAGTGCCAGCCTTCTGGTTAGCAGTCAAATGCCTTAGGCACTACACTACCAGAGCTCCCGTAACATATAATGTAGGTGTTTGTAAATATATCTATATGTATAGAAGGAGCTCTTGTGGCATAGTGTCTAAGGCATTTGACTGCTAACCAAAAGGCTGGCAGTTCAACACACCAGCCACTCCTCAGAATGAAGATTGGGCAACTGAGTTCCATAATGATACTGTCTCAGAAACCAACAGAGGGTCACTGTGAGTCAGATCTGACTCAATGGTAGTGAGTTTGGTCTGGTTTTGATATGTATATAAGGACTTCTAGAAAGATGGTGGAATAGGCAGACAAGCTACACAGAACCTCTTTAAAAAAGAAAAAAAAATCGGTTGGCACAGATACAGGATATAATCCTGGATCCCTGATCTTTGAAAGGAAAGACAAAGAAGTAGAGTAAACACCACCAGTAGAAGCATCTGAATGGAAACAATGAGGAAGGAGACAAATGGAGCTGTGGATGGAGCTATCAGCTGTCCTGATGGCACAACAGCCTGAATATTTCCAAATAATGTTTGGAGCTGAGAATTAACTGGCTCCACTCACCAAGGTCTGCATGGACTACTGCATGTGTATCTAATAAGTGAAAAGAGAAAGAACAAAGGAGGAGAAAAACTGAGCTGTGGACCTTTGGCTCTGTGGAGGGCACAACCATTTCATGTTTACAAGTGGCAGCCATTTTGAATATTTAAAGTGACAGCACTTGTGTTCAGAATCCAGGGACCCAAGAATAGGCTCCACTTGCCAAAGATAGCACAGACATATGGGAGACTGACCAAAGGAAAGGAAACAGGTGATGAGGGCATAACTGTTGCCAAAGAGTGAATAGAGGAGCACAGTTACCAGTTTACTCAGATATATCTAAAAAAAAAAAAAAAAAAGAAAGAAAAGAAAATGAAAGTCTTGGGTGAATCACTGTAACATACAATCACCAATTAAATATAAACACAAAAATGTCCTCAAGTCTTGGAGACAACAGACCATCACAGTCCACACAAAAAAGCAAGATAAAGCAGTAGAAACAAGGAAGAAGGATACAGACATAAAAAACATCCCTGAGTTCCGGCAAGATGGCGGACTAGGCAGAAGGACTGCACAGACCCTCTTCAACAAAGAAAAGGGAAACCAATT
>NW_006921591.1:26661723-26669286 GCF_000298275.1 Orycteropus afer afer
TAATACACAAGATAACATAACCCAGAAACCACAGCTATGGACATATCCAAAGTAAAATGAGCTTACAAGACTGTTAACAGGGAACCGGAGACATCAATTGGCAAGTGAGGACAACTACAAAAAAAAAGAGGGGAAAAAACTGTGTAGTCACAGAAATTCTAAATGGTGAGGAAGTTAAGAAAGTTGAAAGATAGAATGGACTGTTCTAAACTCAAGGAGAAAATTATAAATCATAGGGTAACCTCAAAGAAAAATGATAATCCTTCACATCACAATCCATTATTGTAAAAGTTAAGGAAAGGTTTCTCTGTAGAAGGAAATTTTCTTTGTTGGTTACCAGGGGTGGGAGGGGGGGAGGGAAGGCTGTTAGACAGAGAGAGATAAGTATTGATTTGGGTGAAGAGAAGGGCAATGTACCAAATAGGAGTGACCAATGTGGCAGCACTGAGGATAAGAAAGACCTAGAGAGGTACAAGGGAAGTACAGACAACAAATATGAACCCTTTTGTACACACAGTACTGCATTGTCAGTGAAGGCAAACATGGCTATATGGATGGATAGATGGGTGGACAGGCTAAACAATTAGGTATGTCTATGAAATGGGGAGTGTATCCAGGAACATATATAGGGTTGGCAGACAAGGGTCCTATAAGTCTGTGTGAAATAAATAAGCTCAAGGCAAAAAAATGGGCAGAAGAAAAGTAGTAAAAAAAATAAATATTTCTAACACCACCAAATAATTCTAAATTTGCCTGAAACATGATCAAGGACCTAAACTGAACATTTAGTTAATAATACAAACATTGAATCAGATCTAACTTCAAATACAAGTTCAGACATTTCTTTATTCTGTGACTAAAAGAAACTTATTCATATTTTCTGAGCTTCTTCTTTCATATAAAAATAGGAGTACACATAGGTCTGCTTTTGGGATAGCTAACCAAAAAAAAAAAAAAAAAAAAACACCGAACTCACTGCCATCAAGTTGATTATATGAGAGAGATAGACAACATTTAAAGAAATTCAGGCTTCAACTACCAGGAAGAGAATGTCTCAGAAGTTGAATTACAACTGCCAGATGTGAGGCTGCAGCATCAAGATCCTGCAGGGGATTTGCTTTTTTTATAAGGAAATCTGCTGATGGTGTTTGGTTTGGCCAGAGCTTGAGCTCAGAGTTCATAATATGCTGTTTCACCTTAAAATGAAATACAAGTCAATCAAAAATTATTTAGGGACTGCACTATGTGCACTGGCTAGAGACACAGTGGAGATGCAGTCAAGCCTAATAATGTGTCTGCAATGTGTGTCCATTTCACAACCCAAATGAAAAGACAGCTACATCTATTTAGCTCCATTTTGAGTGGACATATTTTCAAGGCTATATGCTACAATCTGTATTCCAAGAGGATAGCCATGTCATCATACAGACACATTATTTTGATCATAAATTATATTAATTACATCAGGGGTCTACTAGCAAAAAAGAAAAAAAAATCCAACTTCTATAATATTTGGAATATCACTACCATTGGTAAAATGTTTTATCAGGACTTGCAAAAACCGTCTAGCATCTGAGACATGTTTTGACAGGTATAAGAATAATGACTTACAAATAGACAAATAAGACAACTGAGGAAATTATAGTTGGAGCTGCATAATCTCTCGCCCAGAATATAACAGACTCTATTCCTAAAACTCCAGCACATAAACATAGACATGTGTACTTACACCCTCACATGCATAGATTTATATAAAAATATATTTGGAATCCTATATGTGGGGTATTGTGACAGTATTGGGTTCATCTCTGAAACCATACCTGAATCCCTAGAGAGAGCTAAGTACTCCTATGCTAGAGCTCTCCTAGCAACCTGTGCTATCTTCTATCAACAAACCAACATATTATATTTAAACTATTATTTTTTTTTCAGTGTAAATATATATAGATTCTTGCATTTTGCAATGATTGTGTTTTATTCATCCAATAAATGAATACTCTTAGCAAATAAACATAAGATGTAGCATGTAGGTTGTGATGAATAAATTTAAGTAAAATATACTCAAGGATGAATTAATTTTAGATAAATTAACTGCTCGCAATGATATGAGGACAAAGTAATCAGTGTGGGGTTATGCTAGAAAAAGAAGCATGAAGAAGGTAAGAACAGATATGCTATTGAGGATTTGTGAGAAATTCAAATCTGTTGTGTTCCATTTTTGTTTATGTACTCATTCATTAGCTCCCACTTACATAATAAGCTTCTTATGTATGGCAAGCCTTGCAGTAAATATCTGGATTACAGCAATGAATAAGGGAGGTTCTTGAGGACAGGAATATGTCATCAACAAATGTACGATCTAACAATTCTATCTGCTAGACACTAATGTAAGTATTTGAAGAATTCCTAACACAAATAAAAAAGGAAACAAATATATTATCCTCATTTTATAGGTAAAAACACTAAAGCTCAAGGAATATTAAGTAACAAATCACGTATCTAAAAAGAGGCAAATCTGGTATTCAAATGCAAGACTGCCCCACTGAAAGATGTTGTTTTGCCTACCACACCATATTTTATTTGGTAAACAGGAAGTGGCTGATTGATAAAGGATACTGAACTGTACTGTGGTAAGAAACATGCCCTTTCTATAAAAAGATGCATAATAGGAAGTGTTGATTTGTTTTCAGGTGCGTGATACATTAGGGATCTACTTATTGACTATTCTGAGCAGCTCTCCCTCGGAGCAAGACGCCAAGGCACTTAAAAATAGTTTCTCCTGATATTTTCCTTTGCTCTAGCTCCAGGAGCTGACCACATCACCTTTCCTTACCCTCAATTAGTTCTTAGTACAAAAGCACTTTGGCTACTAGCCATTTCTAGAAACAGGGAAGGAGAATTCAGGCCCAGCCTGAGCCTAATTCCAAAAACAACACCATAAGGGGAATAATAAGGGGTGGGGAGCTTGAGCTGGATGGAGAGGCATTCTCTGACAGCATCATCCACAGTTCATTTGCCATTAATAACAAGACAGCCCTATTTTCTTGGGCTGACTCCAATCTGCTAATAGGTGTTCTCTGGGGAAGGTCACATCCCTCCTCCAACTGAGCAGAGTCACTGCAGAGGCATGGATGAGCCTCAAATATTGTTTCTAACAAGAGTGTTCTAACCTCTGTAGAATGCTTCCAAGCAAACAGGAAAATTTCAGTTGCTTGACACTTATACCTTCTGTGTTCCCTGTACATGAGGGCATTTAATATGTCACACTAGTTCTCTTCTGCTTTCCATTGAAACACTCCCTTTATTAGAGGCACAAACAACTGATTTAATTAAAAGGATAACACTGGAGCATTCTAATCTTCACTCCCCACTCTCCTCATCTGATTTATCCTTCCTCATCTGATTTATCCAGGGTATTGTCTACATTAGAAATCAGAGAGAAGGAAAGGGGGTAAGGGGGACATCAAGTCTATTTTATAACTAGACAAATCAAAGCACTGTTGGTTAGGGCTTAGCATATGGAATAGAATGCTGCATTCTGAATTACAGTGTTTAGATTTTTAAACTCAACAAGCATCTCATTACCATGTTATTTGGGGCAAGGTGCTTCATCACTCTAGACCTCAGTTTTCTGATCTGTTTAATAACTAAAGTTTTCAAAATGTGCCTGCTTATGAGAATCAAATAGGATAGTTGACAAAAAGACAGATGTCCAGGTCCCACATGAGATGGATTAAATCCTAATCTTCTGGTGGGAGAAGAATACCTCAGGCGTGACTTATGGCCAGGCAAGTTAAGAACTCAGAGCTAAATGGCCTTTGGTTATGTCAACTATGTCCTCAGATGACTGATTCTGAGGCACCATCTCTTTTGGGTTGTAGAGGGAAATGCCACCAAGGCTTAAGGATTTATCAAAACTACTATCAGGGCACTAGAATAAAACAGTGTCAGCATGTTTAACCACCTCATGATCAGCCCTAAGTAATATTGTGAAGCCAAGCAAGCTTATTTTATATTTTCTCCAGCCTCCCCTTTGGGCATCCCTGTCCTTCTGTTCTCTGTTTCTCTCCACCATTATTAAGGTGTTCATTGGCCCTTTGCTGGCATCTGCCTTATCTAGAAGTCCCTGAGTGGTGCAAACAATTAAAATCAAGTGACTACCAAGAAATAAAGTTGGTAGTTTGAACATACCCACAGACATTTCAAAAGATAGGCCTAGTCATTTTCTTCCAAAGGTCATAGCCTTGAAAACTCTATGGATCACAGTCCTCTGATTTACAGACTCAGAATCTGCTCACAGTCAACTGGTATGTGTGTATGTGTGTGTTCACCTTATCTAGAGAGCCATGTTGTCTGCTGAAAGTAGTAAGGCCCCATTTTTTCCATGCATCTTTCCTTTCTTGACCCCTATAAAACTGTTCTCAACACTATCCCATTAGAGAGTGGCTGAAAACAAATTTGTTAATGACTTATTTTAGAACTGTAGTTGTTTCCTCAGACAAAGTATTTGCATTTTAGCTTAGGGCATCACCTAAATTTGAAGAAATGATTCTATCTTGGAATTTTGAACAATATGCATAGTCTGGTATTTGGGGCCCATTGAGTTACTTCTGAAACATTAAATCATATTATATTATCATGAAGGAAAATGCATTAATGTGACTTTATTTTTTAACACTTTGATGTGTATAGAACATACTAGCCTAAAAAATCTCTGTCTTATTCACATAAAAAAGGGAATATTTAAAAGTTTAATAAAAAAATCCATTTATCCCTTTCTGAAGTTGCCTACCTATTTATTCTTTTCTTCCAGTAGCAGTATTCCTATACTGTAGCTTTTCTCGACAATGAAGCCTAATTTCCCCCTATGCAAATTGAAGAATAAATTAGAACCTTATGAAAGATGCACCTCTTTGAAATATTTAGAAAGGAAATGTGATTGTTAGTGTCAAAACTACAGGTAATTTCATTTGAAAGTAATATAGTGCACTTTTTTCTGTAAAGTTGAATGGACACAGTTGATTTTTAAAATAATGTTTGCAACATTAAAACCAAACACCTGAGGATATTCCTATGTGTATATTATCAAATAAATAAATAAAGAGGATCAACTTACTGAAGAAGCAAAATTTAAAGAAAAATATTTTCACTGGAGTTCTGCCTGCAAAGTTTATATATATCCTGAATAATATCAACCATGACTTTTTGGTTCAATAAAGAAATGTACACTATCTTAAGAGTCGGATTTCTGTACATAGACTGTTGGGCTGGAACAGAGGCCCTACAATCTTTAAACTATGAGTTACTAGTCATCTTGCCTTACCTCCTCATGCATTAATTCCCTGTGTCTTAGTTCCCACATCTATAAAATATCACCTATCAAAAGGATTTTTGTGAAGGATAAATCATGTATACCATAAGCTTGGAACAGTGTCCTGGTACTGTGTTAGCACTTAATATTATTAATAACAGTCATTATTATTACCAGAAGGATTAGGGATTGGCAACAATCCTTGCAAATGCAAGCTCTTAATTCTTATCTACAGCCTTAGACTTTCAAGAACCAGGGTATAAAAGAAATCTCAGATCCTCTTCACCTGTTCGTTTTGGACCTGGCCAGATCCTGTCCTGAACCACCAGCTCCAAGCTTCTTCTCCCTTCTTCCTCAACCTAGGATAGTAGGGTCCTTCTTGACCTTAATTCATTAGACTCCTGCAAAATCAGGAGAGAAGCCCTCATGAAAAGAACAAGAAACTTGCTTCTTGGCCAACAAAGTTTCCATCAATGAAAAGGATGAACATGCATATGCATTGGTGGCTTAATTGTGACATTTTGTTTTCCATGTGTCAATTTTTATTTATTCCTTATTGATTTTAATGTGAGTTAACTAGTGTGTACCTCTATAAGTCCAATAACCACTTTTTGAGACCTGACTTTGTGGCAAGCATCATACGGCAGTGAGATAGTCTGTTGAAAAAATTAAATAGGAGTAAATGTGAGTAAATCACAAGAAAAAATGTATTTAAAAAATACAAATAATTGATTAATTACAAATGTGATAGTTCCACAAAACAAAAATTACTGTTGTTAATTACTGTCAAGTTGGCCCCATGCACAATGGAACTCATGGCACCCTGTGCACAATGGAACAAAATGGAGCCTGGTCCTGTTCCAACTACATGTTTGCTTCTGGATAGGACCATTGTGATCCATAGGGTTTTCACTGAGTTATTTTGAGAAATCTGCTTCTGTAAAGATTTACAGCCTTGGAAACCCAACAGGGGTTGCTATGAGTCAGAATCTGCTCAATGGCAATGAGTTTTTGTTGTTGTTGTTGTTGTTATTTTTCTTTAATCAAGTAGGGAGCCCTGGTGGCACAGTGGTTAAGCATTCCACTGCTAACCAAATGGTCAATGGTTAGTGCTCACAAACTGCTTTGGGGGTGGGATGGGGTAGTAGTGTGGCAGTCTACTTCTGTAAAGATATATAGCTTTGGAAACTCTACGGGTGCAGTTCTACTCTACCACATAGGGTCACTAAGAGTCAAATGGACTTGACGGCAGTGTGTTGTTATTTTATTTATTTATTTATTTATTTAGGTATAGGGTGAAAGTAATTCTGGTGGCACAATGCCTATGGCATTTGACTACTAACCAGAATGATGGCAGTTCAAACTCACCTGCCACTCTGTGGGAGGAAGATGGGGTAAACTACTTCCCTAAAAATTTACTGCCTTGGATATCCAATGTGGGTCTTGATAAGTCAGAAACAACTTGATGGCGGTGGGTTTTTGGGTTTTAGGGTGAAAATTTAATTCACATTATTTCCCCATTCAACATTGTGTAGACCTTTAGTTTCATGACATTAGTTGCAATCCCCTAAATCTAAATGCAATAACACTTCTCACTCCCTCCCTGGGATACTTGTTTCCTTCTGTACTTCTTTCCTGCCTTGAGAACTTTGTTTTGGGGTAATTGGTGCCCTTTTTGTCTCATATAGCTGATAGTTTGTTTTTTTTTTTTTTTTAATATAGTCAAGTAGATTGGGAGAAGGCTACATAAAATGAGCATGTGAAAGAAAAATTGCAGTTAGATTAAAACTTTTAAATACGGAATTTTATTCAGAAGAGAAGAAAATATGAGAAGGCCATATGAAAGAGTACACAACAAAACCATGGTACATGTACAAGGAAGTAGGGATAGAACAAAAGATATCAGAGAGGCAAGCAGAATCTACTCATTTAGGGCCTGGAATCCTATGTTAAAGATTTTATTTTTTTATTACAAAAATGGAAAATCATTGAAAAATTTTTACTGGGGTAATTAAAACTTAAGAATTGTGTTTCTAAGAGAACACTTTGGCTGCAATATAGAGAAATGCCTGGTGAAGGGACAAGTTCTCTTAAGAAGAATGTACAAAATATGAAGGTTGAATACAAGCAGATGGATTTTGGAAACTGTAGGAATTTAGATGTGTGTAGGAATGGGAAGGTGGGGGAGATTCTAGGTTAAAATAACTCAGTAGATGTTGTTGTTTCAATTAAAAAAAAAAAAAAAAAAAAAA
>NW_006921591.1:26669386-26670623 GCF_000298275.1 Orycteropus afer afer
GGAGTCAGATCTGACTCATATTGGGACATGTTGACTTTGTGGTCTCCCATGATATCTAAGTGGAATGTTGGGAAGGCAACAGAACATGTGGATCTAGAGTGCAGAAGCTCCTGAGGATGTGTTTCTCTCCAACTTAAAGCCAATCCCACCACTGGAACTCTGATTTGTTTCACTTTCTCAGGAACTCTGAGATAGAGATCAACCTCTCTCTTTTCCTCTATGTTAAAACCTCTCCTTTAGCTTTTAAATGCAGTCAAATCTTTACAATCTTACATATACATTACCTTTCTTTCAGTTTCCCATGAAAATTTTACACCTTTTGTTCTCCCCTTCACAGAACACATAACAAATTCCTAAGAGTTAGTAATTTTCTTTATTTTCCTTTGTATGTCAATTCAAATTCAAATGGTCCTAGAAGTAGTAAAGACATTGAGTACTGCTTATCTTCTGTATATTTGAACCTTCCTAAGTTTTAATGCTCAGCTTCCCTTTTCATTTTTTTAAAACATTCTTTCCTTGGCTTCTGTGACTATATATTTTTTCATGCTTGATTGATAGCTCTTTCTCAACCTCTTTATTAACTCTCTTCTCCTGAATCTTTAACCTATTCGTGACCAAATTATTTTCTGCTTTGAATTTTTTTATTGATACCAATGTGTTTTAAGTAATGGGAGGCATGCTAAAATCAAGGAAAAAAAGTGAGGTAATAAAAATGTTCATGCAATTATGCAAGACACATATATTCCAAGCATAATTTGGTGTGAGGGTTGATAGGGTGAGGCCCATTTTTTCAGATTCATGCGCTATACAAGTCTTTGTCAGATGGTAGCAAATACTACAATTGGGATAGCAGGTTCCCAAGAAACCAGAAAGGCTGAAAATTTTCCACAGGTCATAAAATGGTTAAAGTTTGTGGTTCCTCAAATATCATTTGTGGGTTGTTGTATTTTCTCTTCACTCTATACTCTTTTCCTGTTTGAATTAATCTTTTCCTACAGTTTCAACTACAAGTAACTCCCAACTTATGACATGTTTGAGTCACAATGAACCACAGTTATGACCGTCTTTTTTTTTTCATTTTACCATCAGTAATACATACTACAAGGAGTTCTGGTGATGCAGTGCCTAAGGCATTTGTCTGCTAACCAGAAAGTTGGAGGTTCAAACCCACCACCTGCTCATGGAAGGAAGATGGGGGCAATCTGCTTCTGCAAAGATTTATAGCCTCAGAAACCCA
>NW_006921591.1:26678795-26685269 GCF_000298275.1 Orycteropus afer afer
AGTGTTGCAGCCCGTAATTAGCTGAAGTTATCGTTCTTAGATGTTCACGAGCCGATATTCAATGTTATGATTTACCATTCAAAACACTTCCCTATAATGGGCTAAGAAAACTAAAGACAAAAAAAGATTAGACCTACATCACAACTGGCTTACCAATACAATTGTACTTCATTTATAAAGCAGTGTGGTAGTTGTGTTTGTGTGTCAACTTGGCTAGGCCTGGTTGAGTGGCTGGGCAGCTGGTGGTAGTTATACCCCATGATGAGTCTGGCAGTCAACTCCATGGTGGGATCTACCATAAGCAGCTGAGTAGCTGCCTTTGGGATGTGGTCTACTTCCTATATATAAGAATAAATCTTGTGAATAGTCTCTAGCTTATGTCATGCTTGGACTCTACATGTAGCCGTGTTGTTCTTGTTCAGCAGCCTGCCATCCTCTGTCATCCTTGGGACTTATAATGGACTTGAATTAATGGCCTGCCATGTGGTTTGGTAACATCGGGACTGTACCTTTTTATTTGTCGACCTTGGGTTTGTTAGCCTCAGCAGGCAGTAGCTGCCTGAGTGAAGAGATGCCTCTAGCTTCAGTGGGCCAGAAGCAAGAGGCAGAGCTGAAGCTCAAGGTCAAGGGGCTTTCACACAGCCCCTAGAGCCTGGCACTTTGAACTTGGGCTTAAAGCCTCCAAACTGTAAAAGAATAAACTCCTGTTGGTTAAGGCCATCCTATTTGTGGTATATTCCTATCAGAGCGGTACTTGGTTACCAGAACAGAATTTGGTACCTAGAGAGTGGGGTGCTGCTCTAACAGATACCTAAAATGTGGAAACAGAAGTGGAGTGCATCCTTGACTTGAGACTCTGGTAGAGGGATCCTGGCATACATCATGACAGACAGCAGGAGCAGAGCCCAGAGACCGGCATGAGAGATGGCAGTAGCAGAGTTGAGAGAACCGGCCTGAGATAGCAACAGCCTTACTAGCCCACAGAGGAGAGAGCTTGATGTCTTTGGTTAGGTGGCTTACTGGTGGAGTGGGTTGCCTTTGGGCATTAACTGGTGGAAGAGATTGGCATGAGATAGAGTAGCAGGTTGGCCTGCCCACAGAACAAGAAAGCTGAGTGTGGTTTTTTTGGGCAGGAAGATTTCTGGTGGAATGAATTGCTGAGGGCATTAATTGGCAGAAGTGGAGAGACTAAGGAAATGGAAACAGAGTTGTCTCAGCCTGAAAAGGTAGGATCATGGCCTTTGAGGGTACCACAGGCTCCTAGTTTTCAAAGAGCCAGACCTTTACTAACTTGGTTCTGGAGTGTGGGGTTGCTCGCTCATGTGAGCCAGTGGGATGGAGCCATAGCTGCTTTCCAACAGTGAGTGGGCAGGGCTGCCGTGCCCATGAGGGAGAGGAACAGGGCCCACCAGGCTAAGGGGGTGAGGTCACAATTCAGGAACTAGGGGACTGGAGTCACCCAGTGGAGGTGACCTGTACAGATACAACCCAGTAAAGATCTGTACAGGTGCCAAGTTGACAAGGGGTGTAATTGTGGTGGTTATGTTTGTGTGTCAACTTGGCTAGGCCTGGTTGAGTGGCGGGGCAGCTGGTGGTAGTTATTCCCCATGATGAGACTGGCAATCAGCTCCATGGTGGGATCTACCACAAGCAGCTGAGTAGCTGTTTTGGGATGTGGTCTGCTTCCTATTTATAAGGGGAAGCCTTGGGAATGGTCTTTAGCTTATGGAGACCCTGCATGTAGTCGTGTTGTTGTTCAGTAACCTGCCATGCTTTGCCAACCTTGGGACTTATAATGGTCTTGAATTAATGGCCAGTCATGTGGTTTGGTAACATCATGCCTGTGCCATTTTATTTGTCGACCTTGGGTTTGTTAGCCCCAGCAGCCAGTAACTGCCTGAGTGAAGAGATGCCTCTAGCTTCAGTGGGCAGGGAGTAAGAAGCAGAGCTGAAGCCCAAGGTTGAGAGGCTTTCACATAGCCCCTAGAGACCAGCACTTTGAATTCAGACTTAAAGCCTCCAAACTGTAAGAGGATAAAAGGCCATCCCATTTATGGTATATTCTTGTCAGAGGGGCACTAGAGAACCTGAACAAGCAGGAATGACCTTATTCTAAATCATGTCCTGAAGCATGACCACTCATCTGAGCTTGACATCTGCCTGATTCCTTCCTGAACTTGTTTCCTTTTTGTAATACCTTTCCAAATGTATACTATAAATATCAGTTCTCTTCTGGTATTTATTACCTTACATAAAGATCATTAAAATCACCTCTTAATTTATCTTCTAGTAAATAATCTGTCCTGCAAATCTGTCGACAAATCTGTAAAGCTTCCATTTTCCTACCAGATCAACATCCTTAAGATACAATTTGTTCCCATTTATTTTCTTAAGTATCTTCTTACATAAAAAGAATAACATTTACATATTGAATAATCATTCTGTGCCAGGCAAACTTTCACGTACTACCCTATGTAAGTGCACAGCAAAGTGATAAATGGTCATCCCATTTAACTAATGAGGAACTCAAGACCCAGGGAGGGTAAGTAACTTTCTCCAAATTAGACAGTATTAGCCAGCAGATGTGGGCTTTTGCATATGTGTTGCCTTGATTCCAAATCATTACATTTCATTGCTTTCCATTGTTACCCATGAAGAAGTTCAAATGATGGGCAAAATTTGAAAATTCTGTAATTAAACCAGCATGAGCCCTAGGAAAGGTTTGGATTTTGCACACTTCAGTTAAGGTTTGTTTGAATTAAAACGTCTGAATTCCAGGAAGCTTGGTATCCCTAACAAGTCACTATGATTTCACACATATTCTAGATATATTTAGAATGGCAAATTATGGGCTTATTTTATTTTACTTTTTTCATTTTCTCTTTAATAGAAATATGACACTAAGATAAATGTGTGTGAAATGAGGGAAACCTCCACAACAAAGGTACTACACCTCAAACTACAACTTGGTGACCATACTGTCAAAAATCTTAATTGAAATGACTGGTAGAAATAGCACTTAGACTTTTTTTTTTTAATACAGCAATTTAATTTCATTATATTTATCCTTATTTCTCAAATCACAATGTGATACTTCTAGATTTTTTTTAAGGCTGTGCTGTTGTTTAATCTACAAAATTTACAGTCTCTTTTTTCTGGTTCTTTTACATTGTAAGAAAACATTACTTAAAACTGTCCTTACATGTTTCAGATATCAATGTATCCAATCTTCTCTTCTGAATTTTATTCTTCACAGGATTTTTTTTTTTTTTTTAGATTCCAGAAGAAAAGAAAAAGAATCAGTCAATCTATGCACACAGTGCCTAACTATAGCAGGCACATGCAATATTTATAAAGGGAACACATAAAATAAGATGAGCTATGATTTTCTTAGTGATCTCACCATTGCTCACTCAGACTCTTTTGCAAGTGATAGAAATTGGCCTTTTCAGATTTGTTTAATTCTTTTTCTCATTTTAAAAAAATAATATATGGTGAATTGTAGATAATATAGAGAATTAAATAAACTAGAAAAATATCATAACCAAAGACAAATGCTTCCAGATTTCATGTTCTTATATCTAGCATAGTTGTGCACATATACTGTGTATATTATTTTGCATCTTAATTTCTTAATATACAAAGAAGTATTTCTCATCTTTTTGTAAATATTGTCAATGACTGTCATATTCTAACAAAATACACCTTAATTTACTTAAGGTTCAGCCTTCATTTTGTTAAAAATTCCCTCAATGTAGAAAATAACGGTCATGGATATCTTGCTAATCTCATTTTTGTAAAATGTATCTTTGAAATTGGGATTCATAGGTCAAAGTTTAGCAATACTTTGAAAATGTTCAAAATATCTCATATAAATTGTGAAATTGCTATCCAAAATGATTATCAAATTCTAGAATTTCAAATGAAATGTCTGATCTGTGTCTCACTCTAGAAAATGCTTGGATTCACTAGACCAAGTCAGTCTTATCATTGATGACAAGTTTGTGCTAAGTACCTGTCTTGTAAGGATTTCATTAAATACCGATGTTTTTAAGTGTTTACAAATACATTATTTTATTACAAGTACATTCTTTTTTGAAGAAGCCCTTCAAAGAAGGAAGAAAAGCTAATATTAGATCTTCTTAACAAGTGGGGAATTAGAGGCCAGTGAATGTGAATACATTATCTGAGGGTACTCAGTGGTAGAGCTGAGACCACAGGTAATGTCCTGTCACCATCAAGTTAGTCATTTTCCTTACGTCCAATTTGGCGTTGTCTATGTGGCAAGCCCCTCTGTACACTCAGGCAGACAGATGAACTCTCTTCTACAGTACCCTGCAGGCCCTCACACTCAATTTAATTATTTTATTATTTTTTTTGCTTGCAAATACATCTATTATGATGGGTCCTCTTAAATCCATTTAGAGTCATGTCTATACTCATACTGATATAAAGGAGCACTAAGAATTGAAAAAAAAGTTTGGTGTCCTGTCAATTCTGACTCATGGTAATCCTGTGTGTGATAGAGTAGAACAGTCATAGGGTTTTCAATGACTTATTTTTTGGAAGTAGATTGCCAAATCTTTCTTCTTAGGTGCCTCTGAGTGGATTTGAACTCCAAGTCTTTCAGTTAGTACCCAAGCACTTAACCATTTAAGCCACTCAGTATGTCTAAGAACTGAGAAGGACGTTTATATAACAAATTCCTTCATTATGTTGGGGGAGTAAATTAATGCAGAAAAATGTGTCTAACTGATGAGAAGCCTAGAGTAGTTCTCTTTCTTCACTATTTGTAAATTTAAGTATTGCATGAGAGAGGCATTAGTACAAACACACTTATGTGCCCAGTACATGGTAGATAACAACCATTCTGCTTTTGTCAATTTTTCTCTGTCACATTCCATCTTCCTAGGCTGTGGTCAAGGTTATTCTGACATTTTCATTGGAAACATGCAATGAAATCTCATGTCTAATTATTTCTCACAAAAGGATATCTGATTTGTGGATTTTTTTTAAAAAAAAATTAACCAATGACAATTAGAAGGCTAATATTAACTAATTAATAATCATCAATAATTTTCTTCTGGTTTGTGATCTTCATTGCTATAACTTTCAGTAAAATTTTTAAATCATCAGAGAATAAAGCAATGTTGAAAATGTTTCTAAAAGATAAATTTCACATTACTTCTTTTATATTGATTTGATTCTTACTCTATTTTATAATTTGTCTATATGTATACAGATGTACATGTATTTTATTTAAGTTTCATTCTACATTGTATGCTGATTTTTCTCTCTTAGCTTGTCATACAATTTTTTGGTCTACATTTGAACACAATTAAGATCTGTTGTTTGTTTGTTTGTTTTGTTTTGTTTTATTGTGATTTGGGTGAAAATTTACAGAGCAAATTCACTTTCCAGACAGCAGTTCACATACACTTTGTCTCACAACATTGACTGTAATTTACCAAAATGCAACATCTCCCCTCCCACTTCCTCCCAATAGTTACCTCTTCCCTGCGTCTATCTCTCCATGCACTCCTGCTCCATGAGCAGTCTGCCTGTGCATAAACAGCCCTTCTTTCTCCTATGATTGTTCTCTCCAAGGAGCGTATCTACCTCAGGTAAATGTTCAACTCATATGCCTGTCTTTTGTTTCGCTGGAAGCCATAGGTGTGGGTTCAGTTCCAGACCTGAAGGGCAGCTGGGGCCATAGTCTCAGTGGTTCCACTAGGCTCTATCAGACCAGCAAATCTGCACCCCCACCTTTTTTTTTTCAAAATTATTTTGAGATTTGTTCCACATTGTTCTCCCTCTCTATCCAGGATCTACTACATAGATCCCCCTCCGAGTGGTTGACAGTGGTAGCCAGGCACCATCTAGTTCTTCTGGTCCCATAGTCATATAGGCTGCAGATCGCATGGTGTACCAGTCTCTAGGACTAATTGTTTCCATGAATCTTTTGTTTTCTTCATTCTTCTTTGCTCTGGATGAGGAGAGACCCATTGTTGCATTTAGATGGCTGCTTGCAAGCTTTTAAGATCCCAGTCACTACTCATCAAAGTAGGAGGTAGAACAATGTTTTGTGTAGTATATTATGCCAATTGAGCTTGATGTCCCCTGTGACTAAGGTTCCGAACCCACAGGTTCAACTACTCATACCCTCGGGGTACCTGGCTGTGACCAAGAAGTGACTACAACTTTGTCCCTTGGCAGCCCTACTATACGCATGGGAATTCAGATCATACAAATACCCATATAGGACCATTGTCTGCCAACCCTATACATGGTCTGGGGTATACTCCCTCCTGCATAGACATGCCTAATAGTTCAGCCTCTCTACCCACTTATCCATCCATATACCAATGTTGGCCTTCACTGACAATGCAGTACTGTATGCACAAAAGGGTTCATCTTTGTTGTCTGTACCACCCATGTACCTCTCTATGTCTTCCTCTTCCTCAATGCCACCAT
>NW_006921591.1:26685950-26688170 GCF_000298275.1 Orycteropus afer afer
AACGGACTAATACAATATTTGTCCTTTTGTGACTGACTTATTTCGCTCAGCATAATGTCCTCCAAGTTCATCCACGTTATGCGGTGTTCTGCAGATCATAGATAAAATTTTCCTTAACTTTTATAATAATGGACTACTACAATATTTGTCTTTCTGTGATTGACTTATTTCACTCAGCGTAATGTCCTCCAAGTTCATATACATTATGCAATGTTTTGCAGATTCTAGGTTATTCTTTAGGATTGCATAGTATTCAATTGTGTGTATGTACCATAGTTTGGTTATTCATTCCTCAGTTGATGGACACCTAGGTTGTTTCTATCTTTTGGCTATTGTAAACAGTGCTGCAATGAACACGGGTGTGCACATGTCTGTTCTTGTCATAGCTCTCACTTCTTTAGGATATATACCAAGTAATGAAATGATTGGATCAAATGGTAACTCTAATTCCAAATTTTGAAGGAATCTCCATACTGCTTTCCACAGTGGTTTTACCATTTTACAGTCCCACCAGCAGTGTACGAGAGTATCAATCTCTCCACATCTTTGCCAGCATTTGTTATGTTATTTTGTGTCTTGTTGAACTTTGCTACTAGTGCTGGAGTAAGATGGTATCTCATTGTTTTGATTTGCATCTCTCTAGTGGCTAATGATCTTGAGCATTTCTTCATATGTTTGTTGGCTGCCTGAATATCCTCCTTTGTGAAGTGTCTATTCATTTCTTCTGCCCACTTTTTAATTGGAATTTGTCTTTTTGTTATTGAAGCATTATAGTTTTGTATAAATTCTAGAGAAAAATCCCTTGTCAGATATGTCATTGCCAAATATTTTTTTCCCAATCTGTAGGTTCTTTTTTTGACTCTTTGGAGAAGTCTTTGGAAGCACATACAAATTTAATATTTAGAAGGTCCTATTCATCTAGTTTCTCTTCTGCTGTTTGTGCATTTTGAGTTATGTTTGATATTCTACTTAAGACATATATTAGGGCCCCAAATTTGCCCTTAGTTATTCCTTGAGGAGCTCTATAGCTTTAGGTTTCACTTTGAAGTCTTTGATCCATCTGGATTTAGTTTTTGTGTATTTTGTGAGGTACAGATCTTGTTTCATTTTTCTTCAAATGCATATATGGTTTTGCCAGCACCATTTATTAAACAAACATTCTTGCCCCCATTTAATAGATTTAGGCCCTTTGTCAAAGATAAGCTGACCATAGGTCGATGAATCTATTTCTTGGTTCTCAATTTTATTCCATTGGTCTATGTGTCTGTCATTATACCAATACCAGGCAGGTTTGACTGCTGTGGCTGTATAGTAAATCCAGCAGTGTGAGACCTTCTACTTTGTTCTTCTTCAGTAGTGCTTTGCTTATCTGAAGTCTCATTCCTTTCCATATAAAGTTAGTGATTAGTTATTCCATATCCTTAAAAAATGTTGATGGGATCTGGATTGGGATTGGATTGAATGTATAGATTGCTTTGGGTAGAATTAACATTTTCAATCTTCCTATCCACAAGCATGGCATGTTCTTCCATTTATGTAGATCTCTTATGGTTTCTTGAAGTAGTTTTTTATAGTTTTCTTTGTACAGGTCTTTTGTGTGCCTGGTAAGATTTATTCCCATGTATTTAGTTTTTTTTGGTAGTTATTGGAAATGGCCACTCCTCAGAAGGAAGATGGGGCAATCTACTTCCATAGTGATACTGCCTCAGAAACCCAAGGAGGGATAGCTATGAGTCGAGTATGACACCACGGCACATAACAACAACAACAATTGGAAATGGCATTGATTTCCTTATTTCTTTTTCAGCAATCTCTTTGCTGGTGTAGAGGAATCCAACTGATTTTTGGATGTAATCTTATATCCTATAACATTGCTATGATAGTTGAAGATGTGTCAACTTGGCTACACTCCAGTTGTGAGTGGTGGTTCCCATGATAGATCACATAACTGAGTTCTAAGCGGCCGTTCTGCCTAAGGGGAGTTTCCCCAGGGATGTGGCCTACCTGCAATGCTATCCCAGGGACAAGCTGGAAGAACGGCATTCCGGGCTATATACTTCCTGGAGCGAGCAGCTCGCTGCTCTCCCTGGAGGTTTTCGGATTCATTCTTTGTTGGGAACAGCGACCAGCGCACTACGTGTCAGCTTGATTCTCTTGGCTCTGTTGTGCTTACGGGAACCAGACGACTCCGGGCCCCATCCCCTTCCAGAGACGAACTTT
>NW_006921591.1:26703811-26707009 GCF_000298275.1 Orycteropus afer afer
TTTTCGGATTCATTCTTTGTTGGGAACAGCAACCAGTGCACTGCGTGTCAGCTTGATTCTCTTGGCTCTGTTGTGCTTACGGGAACCAGACGACTCCAGGCCCCATCCCTCTCCAGAGACGAACTTTGTGACTTGAACTCCTCTGCCATGCGTGGAAAGCCAGACGGCTTTGGGCCCCATCCCCCTCCAGAGACGAACTTTTCAGCTTGAACTTGTCGGCTTCTACACGTTTGTGAGCCATTTATCTAAGATAAATTTCTCTCTCTCTCTCTCTATAAATATATATATATATACTTTGCTGGTTTTTGTGTTTCTCTAGAGAACCCAATCCAACACAATTGCTAAATCTCTCAATTAGTTCCAGTAGTTATTTTACTGAGTCTCTTAGGTTTTCTAGATATAGGATCATATCATCAGAAAATAGAGATAGTTTGACCTCTTCCTTACCAAATTGCATGTCTTCAATTTCCCTTTCTTGCCTTACTTCCCTGGCCAGGGCTTCCAAAACAATGAGGAAAAGAAGTGGTGGTACAGGGCATCCTGGTCTGGTTCCTGTTCACAAGGGGAATGATTTCATTCTCTCTCCATTGAGAATAATGTTGGCTGTTGATTTTGCATAGATGCCCTTTATTATGTTGAGGAATGCCCCTTCTATTTCTATTTTGCTGACAGTTCTGATCAGGAATGGGCATTGGATTTTATCAGATGCCTTTTCTGCATCAATTGATATGACCACGTGCTTCTTCTCCTTTGTTTTATTTATGTGGTGGATGACGTTGACTGTTTTTCTAATGTTGAACCATCCTTGCATACCTGATGTCAACCCCACTTGGTCATAATGAATGATTTTCTTGATATGTTGTTGAAGTCTATTGGCTAGGATTTTGTTGAAGATTTTTGTATCTATATTTATGAGGGATATTGATCTGTAGCTCTCCTTTTGAGTTATGTCTTTGCTTGGTTTTGGTATCAAGGTTCTGCTTAATAGAATGTGTTAGGGGGGATTCCATCCTTTTTTTTATGTTTTGCAATACTTTGAGTAGGAATGGTGTCAGTTTTTTTCTGAATGTTTGGTCGAATTCTCTGGTGAAACCATCTGGGCCAGGACTTTTTTTTTTTGTTGGTAATTTTTTGATGACCTTTCCAATTTCTTCTTTTGTTATGGATCTGTTCAACTTTTCTACATCAGTCTGTGTTAGTTTAGGTAAGTGGTGTGTTTCTAGAAATCTGTCCATTTCTTCCAGATTTTCAAATTTTTTGGAGTACAGTTCTTCATAGTATCCTGATATTATCCTTTTTATTTCAGTTGTTTCTGTTGTGATGTCACCCATTTTGTTTCTTATTCATGTTATTTGTATTCTCTCCCTCTTTTACTTTGTTAAATTTGCCAGTGGTTTGTCAATTTAATTGATCTTTTCAAAAAAACCAAGTTCTGGTCTTGTTGATTTTTTGTATTGCCCTTCTATTATCACTTTCATTGATTTCTGCTCAAATTTTTATTATTTCCTTTCCTCTGGTGACTGTAGGCTTTTCTTGCTCTTCTTTTTCTAGCTGTTGGTGATGTTGGATTAAAGTGTTGATTTTTTGATGTGTGCATTTATTGCTATAAATTGGCCTCTGATCACTGCTTTTGCTGTATTTCAAAGTGTTTGGTATATTGTTTTTTTCATTCTCATTTGATTCAAGGAATTTTTTAATTTCAATTTTATTTCTTCCCTTACCCAGTTTTTCTTGAGGAGGGTGTTGTTTGATTTCCATATGTTTAGTGTTTTTCCATTGATCTTCCTATTGTTGATTTTTAATTTGATAGTATTATGATCTGAGAAGATGCTTTGTGGAATTTTGATGTTTTTAAATTTATTAAGGCTTGCTTTATGGCCTAGCATATTGTCTATCATAGAAAATGATTCATGTGATCTGGAAAAGAATACATATTGTGCTGTTGTTGGGTGAAGTCAGTGCTCTGTAAATTTTTATAAGGTCAAGTAGGTAGATTTTATTGTTTAGCTCTTCTGCATCTTTGATGAATTTCTTTTCAGTTGTTCTATATTTCATTGAAAGTGGTGTATTAAAGTCTCCCACTATGACTATTGAGTCATCTATTTGACTTTCAATTCTTTTAAAGTCTGATTTATATATTTTGGGGCTCTTTTATTGAGTCCAAAGGTATTTATTATGATTATATCTTCAAGTTCAATTGATCCCTTAATCATTATATGATGTCCTTTCTTGTCTCATATGGTGGTTTTTGTCTTAAAGTCAATTTGATCAGAAATTAATATTGCCACTCCTGCTCTTTTACAGCTGACATTTTCTTGATCTATCTTTTTCCAACCTTTGATTTTCAGTCTATTTTTGTCTTTGTCTCTAAGGTGTGTCTCTTGCAGGCAGCATATTGATGGATTTTGTTTTCTTATCCAATCTGCAACATTCCATCTCTTGAGTGGTCTATTTATTTAATCCATTAACATTCAGTATAATTATTGACAAGTATGAATTTGTTGCTGTCATTTTATTATGTGTTTTTTTCATGGTTTCCAGGGTTTCTTTGTTCCATATTATTTTTTGTGCTGAGCTCATTATGTTTATGAATCATGTTATTATTTCCTTTGTTGCTGTAGTTTTAATATTTGCTGACTATTTGTGCTTTTCCTCTTTTTTATTGTGATGTGAAGGTTTACCATTTTCCTTTGAGGTTACCCTGTGATGGATAATTTTCTCCCTGGGACTAGAACAATCCATTTTGTCTTGCAACTCTCTTGACTTTCTCACCACTTACAAGTTCTCTTACTACACAGTATTTTCCCTCTTTTTGGTTTGTAGTTGTCCTCACTTGCCAATTGATGTCTCTGGTTTCCTGTTTACAATCTTGTAGGCTTATTTTACTTTGGATAT
This sequence comes from Orycteropus afer afer, assembly GCF_000298275.1. Lineage (NCBI taxonomy): Eukaryota > Metazoa > Chordata > Mammalia > Tubulidentata > Orycteropodidae > Orycteropus > Orycteropus afer. The sequence continues at coordinate 26,706,707 of NW_006921591.1, forward strand.
GTCCCTAGCTGTGGTTTCTGGGTTATGTCATCTTGTGTATTAATGGTCGTTTGTTATTTGCTATTTTTGGTTCCCTGTTCAAAAGAATCCCTTTAGTATCTCTTGTAAGGTTGGTCTGGTTTTAACAAACTCCCTTAGTTTCTGCTTATTTGGATATCTCCTAATTTCACCATCTTATTTGAGGGACAATTTTTCCAGGTATATAATTCTTGGTTGAGATTTTTTCTCTTTCAGGGTTTTATGTATACCATCCCATTGCCTCCTTGCTTTCATGGTTTCTGCTGAGAACTCAGAGCTTATTCT
>NW_006921591.1:26708281-26710268 GCF_000298275.1 Orycteropus afer afer
TAAAAAGTAGAACCTGGGAGGGGAAGAATAAAGAATAAAAAGGTCAAAATTAATAATAATAGTAGTAGTTTTAAAACAGACAAAAACAAACAAACTAAAAAACCGAATAAATGGAAAAAAAAAAAAAATTGGGGCAGTGTGGGGCAGGGCACCCAGGTTCCGTCTGAGCACACAAACTTGGATGGAATTCCTGCCAGCCCAGAAAGTGGGTGGGTGTGAGGGATGGCTGCACCTCTGTTCACCAAGAGGGTTTGGGGTATAAGAGTAACAAAGGGAATGTTGCACCTTTCCAGTTGCCTGGGTCTGGAATGTCCTTAGGGTCCCTGGCAAGTGGAGCCTGTTCTTAAATTCCTGGAATCTGGGAGAATGCTGTCCCTTTAAATATCCAAAATAGTCAAGCCACTTGTAAGCATTCAAAATGACTGAGCCCTCCAGACAGACAAAAGTCCACAGCTCAGCCCACCTTCCTCTTCATTTCTTCCCGTTTATTCCCCAGCCCCCAGAACAGCCCTCTGTGTAGTCCCTGGCTAGCAAGGCTTATTTTTAGGTTAAATCTTAGGTCCTACAAACACTCAGCAATATCCAAGCTGTCTATGCCCTCAGGATCACTGCCAGATCGCAGCTCCATATGTCTCCTTTTCTAGTGTTTTCATGCAAATTCTTCTGTTAGTTAGAGTTTAGTCTACTTCTATATCCTTCCCTTCAAGGCTCAGGAGTCCAGGATTATCCTCAGTATATGTGTTAATTGATTCCCCTTTTCTTTCTTGAAGAGGGTCTATGCAGTCTTTCTGCCTATTCTGCCATCTTCACAATTAAGATTTTTAATGACTGTATAAGATTTCATTTTATATATATCACCAGCTCTTTCTTCTGAAGTGCCTCTGAATGAAGTCAAACATCCAACTTTACAGTTAGCGGTTAAGCACATTAACCGTTTGCACCACCTGGATACTCCTAGTTTACTGGGAGGTATGCTTCCCAGTGCACGGCAAGCAGACTCACAAAGTTGATTCTTTGCTTTTCCCTGAAATTCCCTCCTTTGCATTCATACCAGATAAACTCTTACTCATCAACTCTGTAGTCACCAAATCCCAGTCCTTCTATGGCTCAGGAGGTCAGAGTCCCTTTCTTCCTATTCTAGCTTCCTGTAGTTCATTTTTCTTTATTCTATGTTTAGTTGTTTGGTGTCTGCTTCACCATCTACATAGAGCAGCATCTTGAGGAGAAAGACCATGTCTTATTCACCAACTAACCAATGCAACTATCCCACAACTTGGCACTAGCTAGGTGTTTAAAATATATGTTGCAAGTGTAAACTCAAAATAGCTTGACTTTCCCTATTCACAGAAATTACACCCACAGAAAAATGTTTACAACCACATCAGTAATAGAGTTCTCAGAATGCTGATGAGACCTTAAGAACATCATAAATTTCTAAGGAAACTTCCCAAAGAGAATATAAGTGTAATGCATTTATTCATGTTTCCATGATCTACTGCTGTGCAGAATTAATTCATGTGGAATGAAGAGGGTATGACTTCAACCCATTATTACAAGTCTAATGGTAGCCATCTAACCTGGATTCTTAGTGCTTTAATGCTGCTATAACAGAAATACAACAACCGGATGGCTTTAACAAACAGAAATTTATTCTCTTACAGTTTCGGTGGCTAGATGTCTGTGTTCAGAGTGCCAGCTGTAGTGGAAGATTTTCTCTCTCTGTGTCTCTAGTTCTTAGGAGGATCCCAGTTCAAGGACCCTGGGTTCAAAGGACATGCTCTGCTCTTTGATCCACTTTCTTGGAGATAGTAAAGTGTCCCTTCTCTGTTTCCTTCCCTATCCTTTTATCTCTTGTAAGATGTGATAGTTGAAGATGTGTCAACTTGGCTGGACTCCAGTTGTGAGTGGTTGTTCCCATGATGGGATCAGATGACTGAGTTCTGAGCGGCCGGTCTGCCCAAGGGGAGTTTCCCCAGGGGTGTGGCCT
>NW_006921591.1:26710605-26711850 GCF_000298275.1 Orycteropus afer afer
GGCTCCGGGCCCCATCCCCCTCCAGAGACGAACTTTTCAGCTTGAACTTGTCAGCTTCTACACACTTGTGAGCCATTTACCTAAGATAAATCTCTCTCTCTCTCTCTTTCTCTCTCTATAAATATATATATACACTTTGCTGGTTTTTGTGTTTCTCTAGAGAACCCAATCCAACACATAAGATAAAAGGTATTGCCAGTCATACCCCAAAGAAGCACCCCTTACATCAGATCATGGCCATGATGGAGCTAAAGGTGTTGCAACCCACCCATAATCTTAATCCTTTTAAAACTGATCAGTTGACACAAATTTGGGGGGTGGTCAGAATTTAATCCATGAGAGCTGAATTCCTAAATCAATCCAAGTGGGGAAATATGGTCTTTTGCAAATTAAACAAAAGTTCCCCAAGTTTTTAAATTTCATCTTAATTACAACACATAATTAAACAATGCTATCATCTTCTTCTGTTTGCTATTTTTCTTTTTTTAAGTAAATGATTGTATGCTGTTGTTATTATGTGCCATCAAGTTAGGTCTGACTCATAGCAACCCCTGCTTGGGTTTCCGAGGCAGTATCACTAAGGAAGTAGATTGCCCAACCTTCCTTCCAAGGAGTGGCTGGTGGGTTTGAAACACCAGCCTTCTAGTTAGCAGTCAAATGCCTTAGGCACTATGATACCAGGGCTCCTAATGTTGGTGTGGAGTTATGCAAATGTTTCAAAGATATTGGATTGAAATAATGCAAATCCCCCATATAAGAAGCTTGGTCAGATTAAATTGAATACAAATTTTATTAATACACAACATTTCCCCAAAATTGAATTGAATTCCATCCAGTCCTATCATTCTGAAAATACCAAGCCAAAAAATACAAATTTACTCCCATCAAGTTAATTCTGACTCACTACGACCCCTCCTTGTGTTTCCCAGGTGGTATTCCTGGGGAAGTAGATTGCCCTGTCTTCCTTCAGAGGATAGGCCAGTGGGTTTGAACCACCAACCTGATGGTTAGCAATCATATGCTTTGGGCACTGTTCCACCAGAGCTCCCAATCTGAAAACACACACTAGTAATTCATGTTGTTGTTGTTGTTGTTAAGTGCCGTCGAGTCGTTTCCGACTCATAGTGACCCCATGCACAGCAAAACGAAACACTGCCCGATCCCGTACCAGCCCCACAATCCCTGCTATACATGAGCCCATCATTGCAGTCACCATGTCAATCCATCTCGTTGCCTCCCCCTCTT
>NW_006921591.1:26714985-26718198 GCF_000298275.1 Orycteropus afer afer
GTCTCTCCTCACCTGTAACCCTGGGACTGAGAATTCATAGAATCAGGCTAAATCTAGAACTTATTTTCACCAAATTAAAAAAAAAAAAAATGTGCTGGAAAACCAAGATTTGGATTCTGAAATCAAATAATCAATTAACCATAAAAATGTAAATGTAAATGTAGAATTCCAAGAGTATAGTAAGGACATTCCCATGAAACCAACTGGAGTTTCTTCATTATCAGTACTGATGTGAAAAATGTTTTCTGTGGTTTTAAAGGCAGATTGGCTCTTTGCTAATCCTGAAAATAGCATCATACCAAAGAAAAAGAATTTTTCCTCAAAGGTGGGTATAGAGTCAGTAAATTCTGAGATCTACAATTTTTTTGAGACCTATTTGTGTAATGAATTTGTTACTTTTTTTTTTTTAGTTTCAATACCTAACTCTGAGCTTCCCCAATCTCTAATTATTTCAACAAAGATCAATGAGCTATAGCTTTTTGCTTTTGCTCTACAGTTTCTTTAAAAAACCTGCTTTACATCTGTCTTTTTCTCTTTATAAATTTTTAAGATAGTTTTTATAAATGCCTCTATTGGAAACAAATTTTCATTGAAGGTGAGGTATTATCCTTTAGATTTTGAAATTTTCTATTAATTCTTCATTAAAAAAAAAAGTCATCCACTAGAAACAAATTGTTAGACAAATGTAAAACACTTAGAAAATGTATGTTGGTCACATTTACACATCTTGTTTCTTTAAAGGAATATAATTACCTTTGATAAAGAAAATGACAACTGTCTTGCTACATCTATGAAGCTTTGTGTTGTGAGAAGCATTCAGTGGTGTCAACAAGGACTTACTGGGAGTAAGTGTCATAATGGATGACACTAAACTAAGAATATGGGACTTAGTGATTTAGTGGTAGAATTTTTTACTTCCATGTGGAAAACCTGGTTTGATTCCTGGTCAATTCACGTCATCACAACCACCACCCTTCCATGTGTGGAGATGTGAATTTTGCTATGATCCTGAACAGGTTTCAACATATCTTCCAGACTAAAATAGACTAGGAAGAAAAGCCTAGTAACCTACTTCTGAAAACCACCCAGTGAAAACCCTATTGTCCAAAACTGTATCATTCACAAGTGATTATGGGGATGGCTCAGGACCAAGAAGTGTTTCATTTCATTCCATTATGCATAGGGTCACTATGAGTTGGGCACCAACTCATTGCAGCTAACAATAGAAACAAAATATAAATAACTGATAGCGACCACTCCTTGGGTTTCTGAGGTGATATCACTACAGAAATAGATTGCCCAATCTTCCTTCTGAGGAGTGGCTGGTGAGTTTGAATCACCAGGCTTCTGGATAGCAGTCAAATGCCTTAGGCACTACACACCAGAGCTCCTATAAATAACAGTGACAGTTAATAAGCACCTCAAGCATAAGCAAAGTATTTCATTTACCACATCTCTGATTTTTACACCAGCCTGGTAATTTGGCATTATCCCATTTTACAGGTAAAGAAAAATCTAAATAATTTGTCTTCAACCCAATACACCTAAAGTGAAGTAAAAAAATATGTGTCCAATACTCAACAGTAAATTTCAAGTCCATAAGATGCTATTTCTTTGAGTAAGTTGTTAGAGATATCTAAAATGAAAACATATGTTGAATGGAGGAATCACACATTATCTCATTGTAACCACTAACACTTTTATGAGATTTAGTTTATTCAATTAGAAGTGACTTTGCTGAGATTTGGAACCAAACAACTATGATATATGCAACCACTTACTCCTCCCTTCCTTAAAACAAACAAACAAAAAACTCCAATATCTTTTACTTTCTCCTATAACAAGGAGAAATGCTTAACAATTTATGTATAGTTTGTTTATTTGTTAAATCATCTATTCCTTTTGAAGTTAGTAGTGATTCTTGTTGTCTTCTTTATGGTAATTCTACCTCTTTCCCCTCATTTCTTCAATACATCCTCCTCCTCCCCCTTACCTCAGCTCATTTCATGTGTTACTTTCCGTAGGAAACTTTCCTGATCTAAGACAAAATCAAGTTCTCTTGCAGGTGCCAGTGCCTAGTGCTGTAGACTTGTTCTTCTAAATATATAACACAATTATACTTAGTTGTATATTTCAACATGAATATTAATGAGCCTTCAAGGCTTTCTCTTTCTTCACCTTCACACTCTTGGGGCCTTCCCTTGTGTTGATCCAAGCATTGGGTGAATTTTCAGAGAACATGTGAAATTATAGGTATTTATGACCATAGAAAGAGAGAAGAAAGAGCATGAGAATCTGAATTATAAAGTAAATAGGGAAAAATGTTTTTAAAAATGGTAAAGATAAGATGAGTTCTGGTTAAATGGCTGAATAGGCAGACAAACTCCACAGAAACTCTTCAACAAAGAAAAGGGAAACCAATTAACACAGATAGGGAAGATAATCTAGGAACCCTGTGCTTTTAAGGGAAGGATATAGAAGTTGACTTAACTCCAACTTGTAGAAGAACTTGCATGAAAACACCAAAAAAGGACACATATGGAGCTGTGGTTTCTCAGAGATCCTGATGGCCCAGACAGCTTGGATATTGCCAAATGGTGTTAGGACCTAAGAATTAACCTAAAAGTCAACCTGGTAGCCAGGGGTTGCACGGAGGACTGTATGACGGCTGGTGAATAAAACAGGAAACAGTGAAGAGGAAGTCAGGCTGACCTGTGGACTTTTGCCTGTCTGGAGGGCACAGCCATTTTGAATGTTTAAAAAGACTTCAACTATTTTGGATATTTAAAGCAACAGCATTCTTTCATATTCCAGGGACTTAGCAATAGGCTCCACTTGCCAGGAACTACAAGGATACTCTGGGCACTAGTGACCGGAAAGGTGTGATATTCTCTTTGTCATTCTTATACCCCACATGCTCCTGGTGAACAGAGGTGCGGCCATCCCTCACTCATGCCGACCTTCTGAGCCAGCAGGGATTCCATTCCAGTATGTGTGCTTGGATGGAGTGGGTGCCCTGTCCCACCTTGCCCAGATATTTTTCCCCCTTTTTTTTAGTTTGTTTGTTTTTGTCTGTTTTAACATTATTATTATTATCATGTCCTCTTGAGAACAGGAACTAGACAAGGATGCCCACTATCACCACTTCTATTCAACATTGTACTGGAAGTCCTAGCCAGGGCCATAAGGCAAGAAAGGGAAATCAAAGGCATC
>NW_006921591.1:26720668-26737307 GCF_000298275.1 Orycteropus afer afer
AAGCTGCCATCTAGATGCAACAACGGGTCTCTCCTCGTCAAGAAGAAAGAAGAAAACCAAAATTAATGGAAACAATCAGTCCTAGCGACTGGTATACCATCTGATCTGCAACCTATACAACTATGAGACCAGAAGAGCCTGACTCACCTTTAACTGCTCTTCATAAACAGTAAACAGGGATCTAAATACAACAACATCACAATGTCTCAGAGAAAACAGACAAGAGTTCACACAAAGAAGCAAGATAAAGTTGTAAAAACAAAGGATATGACCCAGAACACATCCCTGAGGAAGAAGCAGCATTGGAACTCCCTGATAAGAAATTCAAAAGAATTATATTTAAGTATCTTCACAGGATTGACAGACAGATCAAGGAAAACATTGACAAAATTAAGGAAAACACAGATTAGACCCTAGAAGAATTTTGGAGAAAATACAAGAACAAAATGACAAAATAAATGAAAAATTAGAAATGATACAAAATCTACAGATAGAATAATACAGAAGATTAATACTAAATTTTCTGAAATAGATAACACATTGAAAGGGGAGAGGAGTAGAACCAAACCAATGGAAAATAGAATTCATGAGATTGAAGACAAATATCTGAATACATCTTTGGAAAGGGATCAATCAGAAAAAATATCAAAAGAAAATGAAGAAAGCCTAATGTTCATGGGTCATAACATCAAAAGGAATAACCTAGATGTCATCAGAATTCCAGAACATGAAGAGAAAAAAAAAAAAAAACTGAGAAAATTGTCCAAGATTTATTGAATGAGAACTTCCCTGATATGATTAAAGATGAGAATATATTCATTCAGGAAGTCCAGCAAACCCCAAACAGGATGGAACCCAAGAGAAATTCACCAAGACATATCATCAAACTCATCTAAACCAAATACAACGAATCATGAAAACAGCACAGGAAAAAAGGAAAAGTTATTTAGAAAGGACAACCAATAAAAATAAGCCCTGATTTTTCAGCAGAAACCATGCAAGCAAGAAGACAATGGGATGGTACATATAAAACCTTGAAAGAGAAAAATTTCCAGCCAAGAATTATATACCTGGCAAAATTGTCCCTCAAATATGATGGTAAAATTAGAAGATTTCCAGGTAAGCAAAAAATTCAGGGAATTTGTTAAAACCAGACCAATCTTACAAGAGATACTAAAGGGAGTCCTTTGAACAGAGAACCAATAATAGCAAACAACAGCTGACCATTAATACACAACATGGCATAACCCAGAAACTAACACAGCTATGAACATATCCAAAGAAAATAAACTTACAAGATTGTAATCAAGGAATCAGAGATATCAATTAGCAAATGAGGACAACTACAAATCAAGTGAGGGAAAAAACAGTGCAGTTACAAAACTTCTAAATGGTGAGGAAGTCAAGAGAGTTGCAAGATAGAATGGATTATTCTAAACTCTGGGAGAAAATTACAAGCCACAGGGTAACCTCAAAGAAAAATGATAAACCTTCACATCACAATAAAAAAGGCCCAGCACAAATATCTAGCAAAAACTAAATAGCAACAAAGGAAATGATAACATGAGTCATAAACATAATGAGGTCAGCACAGAAAATTATTTGGAACAAAGAAAGCAGGAACTCCATGAAGAAACACATAACAAAATGACAGCAACCAATTTATACTTGTCAATTACACTGAATGTTAATGGATTAAATGCACCACTCAACAGACAGAGAGTTGCAGAATGGATAAGAAAACAAAACCCATCAATACGCTGTCTACAAGAGACACACCTTAGAGAGAGAGACAAAATAGACTAAAAATCAAGGGTTAGGAAGAGATATATCAAGCAAATGTCAACCATAAAAGAACAGGAGTGGCAGTATTAATTTCTGATCAAATTGACTTAAAGACAAAAACCACCATATGAGAAAAAGAAGGACATTATATAATGATTAAAGGATCCATTGAAGAAGACGTAATCATAATTAATATATATTTCCCCAATGAAAGAGACCCAAAATACATAAATCAGACTTTAAAAGAGTTGAAAAAGCAAATAGATGACTGCACAGTCATAGATGGAGACTTTAGTACACCACTTTCCATGAAAGATAGAAGTACTGGAAAGAAACTCAATAAAGACTCAGAAGAGCTAAACAATACAATCCACCAACTTGACCTTACAGACCTCTACAAAGCACTTCACCCAACAGCAACACAATATATCTTCTTTTCCAGTGCACATGGAACATTCTCCATGATAGCCATATGTTAGGCCACAGAGCAAGACTTCATAAATTTAAAAACATTGAAATACTGCAAAGCATCTACTTAGATCACAATGCTATCAAATTAGTAATAAACTGTAGGAAGATCAATGGAAAAAGAGCAAACACATGGAAACTCAACAACACCCTCCTTAAAAAAAGACTGGGTAAGAGAAGAAATAAAAAAGGAAATTCAAAAATTCCTAGAATCAAAAGAGAATAAAAACATGACATATCAAAATCTGTGGGACAGAGCAAAAGCAGGGATCACAGGCCAATTTATAGCAATAAATGCACATATCAAAAAAGAAGAAAGAGCAAAAATCAACACTTTAAACCAACATCTCTAACATTAGAAAAAGAACAGCAAGCAAAGCCCACAGTCACCAGAAGAAATGAAATAATAAAGATTCAAACAGAAATCAATGAAACAGAAAATAAAAAGACAATAGAAAAAATCAACTACAAGTTGGTTTTTTGAAAAGATTAATCAGATTGGCAAACCACTGGCAAATTTAACAAAGGAAAAGAGGGAGAGAACACAAATAACATGAATAAATAATGAAGTGGGTGACATTACAACAGAACCACCTGAAATAAAAAGGACAATATCAGGATAGTATAAAGAACTATATTCCAAAAAATTTGAAAATCTGGAAGAAATGGACAGAATTTTTAGAAACATACCACTTACCCAAACTAACACAGACTTATGTGAAAATGTTGATCAGATTCATAACAAAAGAAGAAATTGAATAGGTCATAAAAAATTACCAACTAAAAATGTCCTGGCCCAGGCAGTTTGACTGGACAATTCTACCAAATATTCAGAAAACAACTGACATCAATCCTACTCAAACTATTCCAAAACGTAGAAAGAGATGGAATCCTCCCAAATTCATTTTATGAAGCAAACATAACCTTGATACCACAACCAGGCAAAGACATCACTCCAGAGGAAAACTACAGACCAATATCTCTCATGAATATAGATGCAAAAATCTTCAACAAAATCCTAGCCAATAGACTCCAACAATATATCAAGAAAATCACTTTATTATGACCAAGTTGGGTTCATATCAGGTATGCAAGGATAGTTCTACATTAGAAAAACAATCAACACCATCCACCACATAAACAAAACAAAGGAGAAGAACCACATGATCATATGAATTGATGCAGAAAAGGCATTTGATAAAATTCAACACCCGTTCCTGATGAAAATTTTCAGCAAAACAGGAATAGAAGGGACATTTCTCAACATAATAAAGGGCATCTATGCAAAACGAACAACCAACATTATTCTCAGTGGAGGGAGACTGAAACTATTCTCCTTGTGAACAGGAACCACACAAGGATGTCCTCTATCACCACTTCTATTCAGCATTGTATTGGAAGTTCTAGCCAGGACAATAAGGCAAGAAAGGGAAATCAAAGGCTTCTCAATTGGGAAGGAACAATCAAACTTCCGTAGTGATACTGCCTTGGAAACCCAAGGAGGGGTCGCTATGAGTCGGGGCCGACTCGACGGCACATAACAACAACATAACAAAATATATGGTGTAAACAGACTATCAAGCATAACCCAAAATGCACAAGCAGCAAAAGATCAACTACATGAATGAGACTTTCTAAAAATTAAATTTTTATGTGCTTCCAATGACTTCTCCAAAAGAATCCAAAGAGAACCTACAGATTGGGAAAAAGTATCTGGCAATAACATATCTGACAAGGAACTTATCTCTAGAATTTATAGAGAACTCTACCTTAACAACAAAAAGACAAATAATTTAATTTAATAAATGGGCAGAAGACATGAATAGAAACTTCACCAAAGAGCATATGCAGGCAGTCAACAAATATATGAAGAAATGCTCATGATCATTAGCCACCACAGAGATGCAAATCAAAACAACAATGAGATACCATCTGGCCCCAGCACTAGTAGCAAAGTTCAACAAGACAGAAAATAACAAATGCTGGTGAGGATGCAGAGTTTGAGACTCTCATACACTGCTGTTGGGACTGTAAAATGATATAATCACTGTGGAAAGCAGTATGGCGATTCCTTAAGAAGCTGAAATTAGTGATATCATTTGACCCAGCCATTTCATTACTAGGTATATATCCTATTGAAGTGAGAGCCAAGACAAGAACAGATATATGCACACCCTTGTTAATCACAGCACTATTACAATAGCCAAAAGATGGAAGCAACCTAGTTGTCCATCAGCTGAAGAAGAGATAACCAAACTGTGGTACATACACACAATGGAATACCATGCAACCCTAAAGAATAATGTAGAATCTGCAAAACACTGTGTAATGTGGATGAACTTGGAGGACATTATACTGAGTGAAATAAGTCAATCACGGTACAAATATTGTATTGGTCCATTATTGTAAGAAGTCAAGGTTAGTAAGCAACAAAGAAAATTTCCTTCTATATAGTTTTTTTTTGTTGGTTACCAAGGGTGGGAGGGGAGAGGAAGGAACACTGTCACATAGGTAGAGACAAGTATTGATTTGGGTGAAGAAAAGGGCAATGTACCAAATGTGAGTGATCAACACAGTGGCATTGAGGAAGAAGACGGCGTAGAGAGGTGCACGGGAAGTACAGAGAAGCAAGACAAACCCTTTTGCACATACAGGACTGCATTTTCCATGAAGGCAAATATGGATATACGCATGGATAGATGGGTGGAAAGGCTAAACTATTAGGTATGTCTATGCAGGGGAGAGTGTGCTCAAGACCATGTATACGTTTGGCAGACAATGTTTCTACAAGTATATTGGTATGTTCTATAAGAATTCCTAAGTATATAGTAGAGCTGACAAGGCACGAGGTTGTAGTAACCTTTTGCCCACAACCAGCTACCCAGAGAGAGCGAGTAGTTGTACCTGTGGGCTCAGGACCATAGTCACAGGGTACATAAAACTCAATTGGCATAACTACTACACAAACCATTTTTCCACATCCTACTTTGTTGAGTAGTGACAGGGATCTTAAAAGCTTTCAAGCAGCCATCTAGATGCAACGATGGGTCTCTCCTCATTCAGAGCAAAAAAGAATGATGAAAACCAAAGACACATGGAAACAATTAGTCCAAGCAACTTATAGACCATGTGATCCTCAGCTATACAACTATCAGGCCAGAACTAGATCATGCCAGGTTACAACTATCAACAATTTGAAGAGGGATCTATGTGGAGATCCTGGATATAGCGGGAGAACAATGTGGAACAAAACTCAAAATCTTTAAGAAAGAAAAAAATGACCAGGTTTGCTGGTCTGATAGAGCCTCGTGGAACTACTGAGACTATGGCCCCTAGCTGCCTTTCAGGTCTGGAATTGAACTCACTCCTATGGCTTCCAGCCACACAAAAGACAGGCATATGAGCTGAACATTTACTTACATTAGGTAGATACACTCCTTAGAGAGAACAATCATGGGAGAATAGAAGGGCCGTGTGTGCACAGGGAGACATCTCAGGGGGCAGGAGTACATGGAAGGAAGGACACAAAGAAGAGGTAACTATGGGGAGGAAGTGGGAGGGGAGCTGTCGCACTGTGGTAAATTTTAGTCAATGTCATGAGACAAAGTGTAGTGGGCTGCCGTATGGAAAGTGAATTTGCTTTGTAAACTTTCACCTAAATCACAATTTAAAAAGAAAAGAAATGGTAAAGATAGACCCTAGGTGGTGCAATGGATAAGTACTTTGCTGCTGACTGAAAGGTTGGTGGTATGAACTCACTTAGTGGCTCCATAGGAGAAAGACCTAGTGATTTGCTATCATAGAGATTATAGCCTAGAAAACTTTACAAGAAGTTCTGCTCTGTCCTTCATGACTCAAAATAAACTTGATGACACCTAAAATCAAAAACAAAGATAAAATGCACATAGAAGTTCCCTATACTATTTTTGCATTTTTTTCTGAGGGGATGTCAAAATTTTAAAAGTTACACAACATCGCTACACAATACTGAAACACAAGAATACCCCTGCTTACCAATGCCAACCACTCAAAAACGGATCAAAACTAGAGATCCTGGTTAGACAGGGAGAAAAAATGTGGAGCAAAATTTAGAAAAGAAAACATGAAAAGACAAGATTTATTAGTCACATAGAGACTGGTGGAACTCCCAAGACTATGGACTCAAGTCACCCTTCAGGCCTGGAGTTGAACTCCCATGGCTTAACTCTCATCCAAATAGACAGGCCCAGGAACCCAACCATGGTTATGCACTCCTTAGAACAATCAACCATGGGAAATCAGTGGAGCAGCATTTGCAAGGGGAGAAAGTAGGGAGGCAGAAATGCATAGGCAAGAAGGACACAGGGAAAGGGTAACCACAGAGAGGAAGTGGGAGGTGAGCTGTTACAATGCTGGGAACATAATTAGCATCACAAAACTAAACATTGTGAACTGTTGAGCATAAAATGAATCTGCTTTGTAAAATTTCATCAAAATCATGATAAAAATTTAAATAATAATAATAATAATATATTGGCTTCTTCCCAACTGGAACATAGAAGAATGAAGAAAATCAAAGACACACGGACAAAAAATTAGTCCATAGGATTAATGGACCATGCATACCTCAGCTGCTATTACCATGAGACCAGAAGAACTAGATGGTACTTGGCTACCATTACCCACTACTCTGAAAGGAATTTTATTTGAAGGTCCAGGGTAGAGTGGGAAAAAACCATAGAACAAAACTCAAAATCATAAAAAAAGACAGGCTTGTTGGTCTGATTGAGACTGGAAAAACTCCAAGACTATGGCCCTCTGTCACTGTTCAAGCCTGGAACTGAACTCACTCACGAGGCTCAACTTTTAGCCAAACAATAGCTCTATAAGGTGAGCAATAACACTAGAGAGGTACACGTTACTTAGAACAATCAATTATTTGAGATAAAAAAAGGCAGCATTTGCCCTAAGACAACGTTCTAAGGAAGGAAGGGGTAAGAACGAAAGAGCAAGGGGAAGAGAAAACACAGGAACTAAATTAAATGCTATGCAGTCCTATGCCATCCCCATGATCAGTTGTGGACAGACTTTTCTGATGTATAGGGTTTTCAATGGCTGATTTTCAGAAGTAGATAACCAGGCATTTCTTCATAGTCTATCTTAGTCTGAAAATTCTACTAAAATCTGTTCAGCATCATCGCAACACATAAGTGTCCATTGACAAACCGGTGGTAGCTGCCCATGAGATGTGTTGGCCTTAAATCTAAGTCAGGGCTCCTGCAATGGAAGTAAGAATTCTAATACTGAATTTCCAATGTTTAATTCTGTATTTCTAAGGAAAGTGAATTGGGTAATACTTTGAAAACCCAAACTCAATTCACTCAGTATAAATTATTTCAACACACTATAATTTGAATCAATAAGTCAACGTACACTGACTTTCCATTGCAAGGCTTCAGAGATCAGTTTTTAATCTACATATTCCACAGTATCTGTCATGTCAAAAGTTCTTAATAAGAAAAATTCTGAATGGATGGCTAAACCTTATTGGGATCTCCATTGTGTAGCACTTCTGTACTATATCTTTAGTTCTTGTGTTACACTTAGTGGACTATACAGGGGTCAGAATGCTTTTTTTCGGTAAGAGCCATATAGTGAATAATTTAGGCTCTGCCAGCAACATGTTTTCCGTGGCAATGTCTCAACTCAGCAAATACAGTGTGGAAAGTACCCTTAGATTTTATAAAAACAGAAAAGCAGGGGTGTGTTAAGAAAACGACTTTGGAACACTGAAATTAAAGTTCATGTAACTTGCGTGTTTCACAAAATATAAAAGTATTATCGTCTTCATGATACTTTTCAACAATTGAAGGAAAAAAAAAAAAAAAGAAGTCATTCATAGCCCAAAATCTGTACAAAAGCAGGCAGTGTGGGCCAAGAATTGCAGGCCCCTGGTCCATATTTATTTATTTATTTACTTTGCTTCTTTGTTTATACACCAGTTCACTGTTCACTCTCTAAAACTGAGTAAAAGTTGAGAGAACATATTGTGCATGTACTCCTAGCATCTTGTCATAAGTTGTCAGATTTATAATGTTGTTGTGCCTAACATTATGTTAGATGCCATCAAGTTGGCTCCGCTCATAATGAGCTTTTTGCACACAGAATGAAACACTGCCTGGTCGTACTCCATCCCCATAATCCTTGCTGTGCTTGAGCTAATGGTTGCTGCTACTGAATCAATCCATCTTGTTGAGGATCTTCCCCTTTTCCCTGAAGCTCTACTCTACCAAGAATGATATCCATCTCCAGGGAGTCATACCTTCTGACAACATGATGAGATGGAGTAGATGAGATGGAGTCTGGTCATTCTACCTTATAAGGAGCACTCCCTTTGCACACTTCTAGGACAGATTTGTGTGTTCTTCTGACAGTCCCTGGTATTTTCAGTATTTGTCTCAAATACCACAATTCAAATGCATCCAATATTCCTCAGTCTTTCTTATTCACTGTTCAGCTTCCATGAGCATTTGAGGTGATTGAAAACACGAAGGCTTGGGTTATGAGCACCTTAGTCTTCAAAGTGACACCTTTGCTCTTTAACATTTTAAAGAGGGCTTTTGCAACAGATTTGCCCAGTGCAATATGAATCTGATCTCTTGACTACAGCTTCCATGGGTATTGATTGTGGATCCAAGTAAAATGAAATCCCTGATATTTTCAATCTTTTCTCCATTTATCATGATGTTGCTTTTTCTCCCAGTTGTGATGATTTTTGTCTTCCTTATGTTGATGTGTAATCCATATTGAACACTATGGACCTTGATCTTTCTTCATCAGTAAGTGTGTCAAGTCATCTTCACTTTTAGCAAGGAAGGTTGTGTCATCTATATATCACAGGTTGTTAATGAGTCTTCCTCCAATCCTGATGCTATGTTCTTTTTCATATAGTCCAGTTTTTCAGATTATTTGCATAGCATAAAGATTGAATAATACGGTGGAAGCATACAACCCTGACTCACATTCTTCCTGATTTTTTAAGTGTACAGTATCCCCTGTTCTTAAGACAGCCTCTTGGCCCATGTACAGGTTTCTCATGAGCAGAAGTATTCTGGAATTATCACTTGTTTCGGTCTTCTTGTGCTGCTCTAAAGGAAATACCACAAATGGATAGCTTCAAAAAACAGGGATTTATTGTCTTATAGTTTAAGAACCTAGAAGTCCAGGTTCAAAGTGTCAGCTCTAGGGGCTGCATGAAAGCTTCAGCTCTGCCCCTTGTTCCTGGCCCACCGAAGCTGGAGATGGAAGCTGCTGGCTGCTGAGGCTGACAAATCCAAGGTTGACAAGTCAAATTACAAAGCAATATAGCAGGCCACTAATGCAAGTCATTTAATAGTCCCAAGATCGGCAGACAATATGGCAGGCTACTGAGATGAAGACTTGGCTACACACTGGGTCCAAGTGTACCAAAAAAGCTCCAAGACCTTTAAGATCTGGCTGCCTAGCCACTCAAAAGCAGCCAAGATGACATACAACCTTAACTACCACACCATTCTTTGCAATATTATCCATAATTTGTTATGATCCACACAGTCAAATGTTTTATATAATCAATAAAACACTGGTAAACATATTTCTGGTAATCCTTGCATTTAGCCAAGATCCATCTGATATCAGCAATGATATCCCATGCCCTCTTCTGAATCCTGCTTGAATATCTGACAATTCTATATCACTATACTGCTGTAATCATTTTTGAATTATCTTAAACAAATTTTTACTTACGTGTGATATTAATGATATTGTTAGATACATTAATTCCTGCATTCTGTTAGATCATCTTTCTTTAGAATGGGCATAAATATGGATCTCTTTCAGTCTATCTTCCAGGTAGCTGTCTTCCAACTTTCTTGGCATAAATGAATAAGCTCCTCTAGTGCTGTATCTCTTTGTTGAAACATCTAAGTGAGTATTCCATTAGTTCCTGGAGCCTTGTTTTCCACTAATTCCTTCATTGCTGCTTGGACTTCTTCCTATAATTACTTTGGTTCTTCATCATATACTACCTCCTGAAATGGCAGGATGTCAAGCAATTGTTTTTGGTGCAATGACTCTATATTTTTTCCATCTTCTTTTGATGCTTCCTGCAGTATTCAATAATTTTCTCATAGGATCTTTCAATATTACAACTTGAGGCTTGATTTTTTTCTCAGTTCTTTTAGCTTGAGAAATGCCAAGCATATTACTCCATTTTGGATTTCTAGCTCCAGGTCTTTTCATATTTCATCATAATATGTTACTTTGTCTTCTTGAGCTGCCCTCTGAAATTTTCTGTTCAACTCTTTTATTTCATCATTTCTTCCACTCACTTTACCTATTTTCTGTTCAAGTGCAAGTTTCAAAGTCTCTTCTGGTATCCATTTTGGTCTTCTATTTCTGTCATTTTATTGACCATTTGGTTTCTTCTTGTTCTTGATGTCACCCCACCCCTTGTCTGGTCTTCAGTCATTGCTATTTGTGGTAATTAAGTTTGTGTGTTAACTTGGCTGGACCTGGTTGAGTGGCTGGGTAGCTGGATATAGTATTCCCCATGATGAGACTGGTTCAATTCATGGTGGAATCTACTGTGAGCAGCTGAGTAGCTGCTTTAGGGATGTGATCTGCTTCCAATCATAAGAAGCAGCTTTGGGAATGGCACACTTGAACACTGCATGTAGCTGAGTTGTTTTTTAGCAGCCTTCCTTGCTCTGCTGACCATGGGACTTTCAATGGACTTGAATCAAAGTCCTGCCATGTGGTTTGGGAACATCGGGACTATGACTTTTTACTTATCAACCTTGGGCTTGTCCGTCTGAGTGAAAAAAAAAAGCCTCAAGCTTCAGTGGGGTGGGAGCAGGAGATAGAGCTAAAGTCCAAGGTTGAAGGGCTTTCACCCAGCCCCTAGAGCCTGGCACTTTAAACTCAGACTAAAAGCTTCCAAATTATAACAGAATAAACTCCTGTTTTTCAAGCCATCCACATTTGTGGTATATTCTTGTCAGAGCAGCACTAGTTAATCAAGACAGTATTCAATACATCATTTCTATTCTTCAGATTGTGTTAAATTTAGGTGAGATATAGTCAAGGTTCATAATGTTGTTATGTGTCACCAAGGAGGACCCGAGTCATAGCAAACCCTCCTTGGGTTTCTGAGGTAGTATCACTACTGGAAATGATTGTCCAACCTACCTTCTGAGCAGTGGCTGGTGGGGTTGAACCTCCAGCCTTCTGGTTAGTAGTCAAGTGCCTTAGGCGCTATGCTGCCATAATAGCATCTCTAATAGAGAAATTTTATATGAACTGAATCAAGACACACTCTACTTACTTGAACTGGCATGTCTGACTCTTACTGCAAACTTCCTTACTTTAATAATTTTGAACTGAAAAAATTTTAAGTTGTTGTTGTTATGTGCCGTCGAGTCGGACCGACTCATAGCAACCCCTTCTTGGGTTTCCAAGGTGCTATCAATACTGAAGTAGACTGCCCAACCTTCCTTCCTTGGAGTGGCTGGTGGGTTTGAACCACCAGCGTTCTAGTTAGGAGTCAAGTGCCTTCAGCACTACGCTACCAGAGCTCCTAATACTTTTTTAAGTAATACTGATTTTTTTTTTTTTCTCTTTAAAATATAGCTTCCATCATGTCAAAATAAATAAATAAATAAAAGTATAGTGCCTAAGGCATTTGACTGCTAACCAGAAGGCTGGCAGTTCAAACCCACCAGCCACTCCTCAGAAGGAAGAAGGTTGGGTAATCTTCCATAGTGATACTGCCTCAGAAACCCAAGGTAGGGTTGCTATGAGTCAGATCTGACTCAATGGCACATTAACAACAACAGCATTTAACATATAGCAATTTTGAAGATATTTTGTCTTCAATGTTCTAGCATGACTGCCTTAAAAGCACAGATTATGCCTGGTTAAGGTAATGTCCTCAGTACCTTAAATAAGGCTAACTAGGGAAAACACTTAATGAATAGTGATGATATGCCTTATATGTTGTTGTTGTTATGTGCCTTCAAGTCAGACCAAACGCATAGAAACCCCTTCTTAGGTTCCTGTGGCATTATCACTATGGAAGTAGATTGCCCAACCTTCCTTCCAAGGAGTGGCTGGTGGGTTTGAACCACCAGCCTTCTGGTTAGCAGTCAAGTGCCTTAGGCACTACGCTACCAGAGCTCTTATGGCTTATGTAGAAAATATAAATAAAAATAGAGCTATCAAAAAAAAAAAAGAAAAAAATATTGTCTATATCAATAAGTCTGAAAATATTTTTCCTAAATTGTACAGCTTGAAATGATGAAAATGAAATCAAGTTTTCTCTTAAAAAATGCAATTGACACTTTTATTTTTCATAACATCAATAATAACTAAGGTAATGCATTTGGATTATAAATGCAAACATGTTGGATTATAAATTTTATTATTTTCCATCTTCTAATTTTTTTTTTCTTAATAGATATAATGTCAGATATGTAAGTAAAAACTTTAAATATCATCAATAGATTTTATTTTATTTTCATTCTTCTGCATCCTCTTTCCACTGTCCTCTACATGAATAATAATTCAGCAATTTACAGAACATCCCAGAGTATTGTTTTAAACCTGATCTTGTTGTTGTTGTTGTTGTTTATTTGTTCTTTCCTGCTAGTCAACAAACTCTTTACTGGCTCTATGCTAACATTCTTTCCACCTTATGAAAAATGACAATAAAAATCAAATCACAGATGGTTTGAACTCTGTTTTCTATACTGATTTTAATATAAAATAGATAAAAGGACATAAATGCTAAAGATTAGGTTACATAGTTAAACAATCCTTTGAAATCAGCTTGTTTGCCTCCCAAATAATTAATTTCCTGGAAAATACACATTCTGGAATGTTAAAACATTGTAGAAGATTTTCCACAATAGCAGCTACCACAAATCTCATGTCAGCCTGACTTATTTAAAAATCAGGTGTGTGCTCAGAACAGAACAGGCTCTTGCTGCTGTTTATTAATTTTCTTTGACAAACTTAGTAATAGGATGTCAGTTTTGGAAACAGGTTTTCCCTGAGAGATAGAAGTGGGGTGTCAGTAACTCTAATGATAATTTTCTTACTAATAGAAGCCAAATTTTTGCCAGCCATACTTTAACCAAATGATCAGATTAAATACACACAAGTAGGATTTAAAGATTTAATTTCTGAGCATGTGTGCCACTTAAAAATGGCCTGAAAAAGAAATATTCTGGAATAATTTAGTCTTAGGTTTGCATCCCTGCACTTTCACTTAATACCTTTGTTCTTTGGACAAAGTTTTAAATATTAGGAGTATCAGTAT
Source organism: Orycteropus afer afer (assembly GCF_000298275.1). Lineage (NCBI taxonomy): Eukaryota > Metazoa > Chordata > Mammalia > Tubulidentata > Orycteropodidae > Orycteropus > Orycteropus afer. The sequence continues at coordinate 26,734,260 of NW_006921591.1, forward strand.
TCTTATCTGTCAAATGTAGCTCATGTTCATAAAACTTAACTCAGAATTATGTTATGAGTGCTAAAAGAGAAAACAAAGTCAAAATTTCTGATCTAGGTTAATATTTGATTAACTTTGTTGTATTTTCCTCTAGGAAATCTATCTTGCAGTAACTTAAACATTGCAGACATTTAGTGTTGTTGGTTACAGTTAGCTTAATGTTGTAATTAAGAAGCCAGGAAATGTCTCTCTTTGCTATCTGCCATCTCTTTGTCCTTGGCATGGCACTCATGTACCCAAGTGGGCTACTGCAGTTACAAACATCATGATTTCATGAGGTAATATCCATGCTGTGAGAGAAACTGCAGGGACAGAGGGTTATATTTTTGTACTGCTTTCTCCATTTTCCCAGAGAAGAAAATCTTTTCTTTCTCTTAAATTTTATTGGTGAGAACTGGGCAATATGGTAAGCACCTGTCAATCACCCTGAAAGGGGAATAGAATTGCAGTGCTAGGCTTAGTCAATCATAATTCCTTCAACAGCCTGTTTTGTAATTAAGAAAGAAGTTGGAAATAGTTGTTAATCAGGAAACCAATGATGTCTGTCACCTTGATGGATTTGAAAAACATAGCATTTAGATGCTTCATTCCTTCTGTAAGTATTCACAATGTGATGTTTGTATATATATTCAACCCACTTACAATTTATAGAAAGTGTGAGAACCTTGAAAACAGATCGGGGACCATCTATGGCATCTATTTTACAAAAAAACAATGACATAAATCTAGTCACATTGGTCTTATTCAATAATGTAATGATAGTTAATTGAATTATTGTGATGCTTTTGAGCACTAAATTATACATGCTTTCCCTAAAATGGTAAATATTTTCAGATGCTTGCACTTATTTTCACTTCAGGGATGATTAGAAAGTAAGAGAAATCCAGTGGTTATTAACTGAATACATGTCCTTTGAGTGAAAACATAACACTTATGTCATAAACTTGTATTTGTATATCAAACATATATCACATGTAAAATTCTATTCAATATAAACTAACACCTAAGCTGGAAGTTAAAACAATTTACAGTTTAGAGGTAAGGAAATTATATCTCAAAGAGACCACATTATAGTCTTAAGGTTCATATTTGGTAGGCTACAAAAACAAGAATAAAATTTGAGGTTTTTGATTCTAAGCTTAGAACTCTTTTCATTAAACCACTCCAAAAAATTTCTCCTGCCAAAGTGATTTATATCACAAGTGACTTCTTGGCGATTGTAGTCAAGACTGCTTCCAGAGTCAGAAATAAATGGAAAAAAAAAATCCTTTTTGGCATTTGTTTCTGGACTTGGCATAGCTGGGTTTATACAAATATAAATATGCAGACACTTGGTGGGGTCTCTCCACCAAGATAAATCCAAGTATTAAAGAAAGATGTGGTGAAGAGCTATCAAGATATTATCACAAACTTAATTCTTATTGATTTTTCATAGAGCTGATATCTTGATTTTCAAGATAAGTAAGGATAAATGTCCTCAAAGGATTTTTTGCATTCTGGTGGGAGAGGTGAATCAAGAGTGGGGGGATAGTGACCTCTGTAAAAGATTTGACAAGTCTATTCCACAGAAGGAAGATGGGGCAATCTACTTCTGTGAAGATTTCAGTCTTGGAAATCCAATGAGGGTTGCTATGAATCAGAATCAAGAATCAACTGAAGGGCAGTGAGGTTTTTTTTTTTTTTTTTTGGAAGCTCTGGTGGCATAGTGCTAAAGACATTTGACTGCAACCAAGAAGGTTTGAACCGCCAGCCACTCATCAGAAGGAAGTTTGGGAGATCTACTTCCCTAGTGATATTGCCTCGGAAGCCCAAGGAGGGGCCGCTATGAGTTGGATCCAACTCAATGGCAGTGAGGTTGTTTTCGAGTTTTACTGGCAGGAGGAAGATGATAAACATGTCTAGTTATGATGCCTAGGGTGAGTATTGTGGTGGCAAGATTGAGTTTGAGCTAGAACTAAGCAGAAAATTGATACAGATATGTTTGTGTGATTATTTTTCCCATCAGTACTGCGCTGAAACCCATTGGCCTAAACTGAAAATCCACTGTTTTGCATAAGTAGATTCCTGCCTTTGGTATCCTAAGACTTGACTTTCTTGTTAGGGCAAATACACCCAACCAGAGTTGTCCTGAATTACAAGGTTCATAGACAAGGGTGACTCAAATCCCTTTACTCCCAAAGAAATGCAGAACTGATTTATCATGGCAAGAGCAAGGTTCCCTTCCCAGATGAAATAATCTTTTCAACTTAAAACATTCTATAGCATTTACTATCTGAGTCATTTGGCATAAAACACAAGCTAACTTTTAGTGTTATTTTTTTAATGACATTATACCTTATTTCCCCAAATTGATTTTAGCTCAATGTAAGCATAGTTTTTTTTTTGTTTTGTTTTTTTTTTCATTTCCTATACCCTATAACTTATCACTGGCCACATTCTACATGTTTGAAAAAGAAGGAAAAAATATTTAAAAATGAAGAATGTTGAAATAAAAAAATAAATCAACTTTACCATTATTTTGAAAAACTAATTTGAAGACATGGATGTCAAAAGAAGGCAATCATTACAATAAACCATTATATTTGAAGTCAAAATAATCCAGAGTTACAGTTACTCAACACAGAGCAGCCTACGTTCACCATACATGTAATTTTCTCCCACATATCTATCCCAAATACCCATAAGTCAGAGTGAATTAACTTTCCTTTCACCTATTAGCATTCTAAAGACAAAGGATATAAGGCAGCATACTTTCATCTTCAAGTGCCATATGTATTGGAGCCATTAATTCTTTGTGACATTTAACATGTCAATATCTGTCCCTGGTTAGGATCCCAGCTATAAAATGGAGATAAACAAATGTACCTTCTATATTCCTTACAAGTTGTTGTTGTTGTTATGTGCCGTCAAGTCAGACCCAACTCATGGCGACCCCTCCTTGGGTTTCCGAGGCAGTATCACTACGGAAGTAGATTGCCCCATCTTCCTTCCAAGGAGTGGCTGGTGGGT
>NW_006921591.1:26746257-26797420 GCF_000298275.1 Orycteropus afer afer
GATTATCTTCTGTGTCTGTGTTAATTGGTTTCCCTTTTCTTTGTTGAAGAGGGTCTGTGCAATCCTTCTGCCTAGTCCGCCATCTTGCCCCGCCTCTGTATATGAACTTTTGAATGGAAAATGAGTTTGCTCTGTAACCTCTCAGTCAAATCACAATAAAAAGTTTTAAAATAAAATTACAGAGAAAGAAAGAAAATCAAAAGAATCTCAATTCTATCCATTTAAGATTTCAGATGGAAATTTCATAGATGTTCAGATTGTCCTTCTAAAATGTAAACATTTTAGGATTTCATTTATCCATTTCCCCCCTTTTGTGTATTAGTATTCAATCTACTCTGTATCTGGAGAAATTTTAAGCCTCTGCAAAATAAGGTGATCTAAAAATAAAAGTCATTTTTCTGTATGAAGGAAATATGGAAAGAAAAGAGAGATTACTCAGTTTCTATTCTAGAACTTGGAAGGTGGATTTATCAGACTAGAAAGTTTACAAAAGAACTTCAATAGATAAATATCAGTCTGAAACAGTATTGATAATGATTAATAATGTATTGCTAATGAAAACTTGCTGGCAAAATGCCCTTGAAAGATGATATTGTTTACACTATATTGTCTAAGAGGAACAGATGTTTACCTCTCACTACATTCAGAGCTACAATAGTCATACTGAAATGTTAATACATCTTAGACAAATCTGCTGTATAAGGCTCAAAGTTGATCTAAGAATAGGTGTGTTTGAGAGAAAGAAAAAAATTACAACTATAAATAGGACTTGAAATGAGGTATAATTTACTTTCTATATACTGGGTTTATGTATGGACATTTTGATGACAATTCCAATATTTAGTAATAACTTGAAGATCATCCACAGTTTTGGGACTGCATGGTAACATATTTCCCTGGTTGTTTTTTAATATATATTCCAAGCCCAAATATGTGTGTATATATATATATACACACACACACGCACACACACACATACACACATATATATGTGTATGTGTATATATATATATATATATATGTATGTATGTATGTATCTATGGTTATATTTACATATAGTTATATATATGTATACGTGTATGTGTATATATACGTATACATATAGATAGAGGAGCTCAGGTGGCGTAGTGCCTAAGTCATTTGACTGCTAACCAGAAGGCTGGCTGTTCAAACCCACCAGCCACTCCTCAGAAAGTATATTGGTCAATCTACTTCTGTAGTGATACCACCTCAGAAACCCTAGGAGGGGTCGCTATGAATCAACTTGACTCGATGGCAGTGAGTGTGAGTTATTTATTTATTTTTTATTTTATATATATAACAAAAAACAAGCTCACTACCATTGAGTTGATTCTGACTCATGTCAACCCCCACTGGGTTTTTAAGGCTGTAAATCTATATGGAAGCAGACTGCCTTATCTTTCTTCCACAGAGCAGCTGGTTTAAAACATTAACCTTCTGGTGGACAACCAAATGTATTAACCACACTACCAGTGTGTGTGTGTGTGTGTGTATACATATCTATATATGTATCTATATAAGTATGTATGTATACCCATACAGAATGCTCCTTAGAAACAGGAATGGCCAGACATCTTATCTCATACTTTGGTCATGTTGTCAGGAGGTTACCAATCCCTGGAGAAGGATATCACCATGCCTGGTAAACTAGAGGGTCAGCAAAGAAGGGAAAGATCCTCAATGAGATAGATTGACACAATGGTGACAATGATAGCAGCAATTGTGAGCATGGTGGAGAACTGGGTAGTTTTGGTAGTTTCTTTCTATTGTACATTGAGTCGCTATAAGTTGGAACTGACTGGATGGCAACTAACACCACCACCAACATGGCACATATAGGTTCATTTTAATACATTCTGTCAGAAAATGAAGCCAATGTCTTCTATAACTTTTTAGATATTTTATTTACCTACAGGCCTTTGAAGGGGGGTAGAAGGTGGGATAATATATTAGGACACTAAACTTGAAGACAAAGGACTTAGATTCTCTAGGTACAATTTTATAATTTATAAAAAGAGGTCTGACATGATGATAAAGATGTAGAGCTAGGGGAAAGCTCAGATAATGCTGGGGGAGTGTGAATTGGTACACAATTTTATGGAGTAACTGGCAATACCTAGTAAAGCTGAAAAATAAGCATTTCCTATTGTTTTGGTTATCTAGTGCTGCTGTAACCGAAATACCACAAGTGATGACTTTAACAAGGGGATTTATTTTTACACTTTAGAAGACCAGAAGTCTGAGTTCATTGTGCCAGCTATAGGGGCTAGATGAAAGCCCCTCAACATTGGCTTTAGGACTGCCTCTTGTTCCTGGCCCACTGAAGCTGGAGGGCTCTCTTAACTCAGACAGCTGTTGCCTGCTGAGGCTGACAAACCCAAGGTCGACAAGTAAAATGGCACAGTCCCACAATTATCAAGCAACGTAGCAGACCACTCGTTCAAGTCTAGAAACAATCACAAGTTTGGCAGACAACATGGCAGGCCATTGAGATGAAGACTTAGCCAAATGCAGGATCCAGGTTTGCCAAAAGTTCAAGACCTTCCTTAAAACTTCTTCTTACATACTGGAAGCAGACCACATCCCTAAGGCTGCCCATAGTAGATTCCACCTTGGAGCTAATTACCAATCTCATCATGTGGAATAACTACATCTGGCAGCCAAGCAACTCAAAACCAAGCCCAGCCAAGGTGACACACAACCGTAACTACCACACCTATGATCCAGAAATTCATCTCCTAAATATATATCTGAGAAAAATTAGAAGATGGCTAAAAGATTATATTGTTTGTATCAGGGGAAAAATGGAAATCTATGGGATAGGCTCATAAACAGAAGAATTGATGAGTAAGTTGTGATATCTTCATAAAATAAAATGCAATACAGCATTAAAATAACTATGACCACATGCATCCATAAAGCGTAATGTTGAGCAAATTGCAAGATGCAAAATAAAACAGTATAATACTTCTTTATATTGCTTAAAATAATCAAAGTAAATTGTTTAAGGATGAACATGCATGTAGTAAAATATAAAAACATTATTATAGAAATGATACTCAGCAAATTGGTAAAATGTTTACCTCTAGGTATGGTGAAACAAGAATGAGACTGGATAAGAATGCAAAGGTGTTTAAATTATTTGTGATACTTTATTTCTTTTAAAAATATCTAAGTTTGACAGAATTGACAAAAGTGGCATTGTGAGTCATTATCTTTTCTCTAGATTTTCTGGTATGATTATACTAGACAGATAAGTGCTGTATAATCTGTGATCCTCAGAGGCCATAGGTTGTCTGGAAAATTTCAAGGCCCTAGCCCAAACCACTAGTGGCTAAGGCACTTGACTACTCACCAGATGGCTGGTGGTTCAAACCCATCAGCCACTCCTCAGAAGGAAGGTTGGGCAATCCTACTTCCGTGGTGATACTGCCTCGGAAACCCAAGGAGGGGTCGCTATGAGTCAGGGCTGACTCGACGGCACATAACAACAACAACAACAAGCCCAAACCACCAGTACCCTCTTGCCCAAACCACTTGCCAACAGGTTCGATATTTTGCTCTGCTTGGATATTTTGCAATTCATTATTTCTTGGACATAGCCTTTTCCCCACAACTAAAGCTTCTGCTGGCAAAATCTTTGGGGTTGCATAAGGATTTAGTGATTTATACCATTTTTTTTTTTTCCCAGTTAGAAGCTTAGAGGCAAGAGGGGCATTCACTTAAGTGTAAGAGGACCCTCAGAATTATTTCTTCTCTAATAAATAAATGAAGGCACCAATCTAATTTCCATTCAACAGTCTTTCAGTATTCCAATGATGGGAGTTCAGCTCTAATTTAACCAACACTTTTTCTGAAACCAAGCAGTATTAGCAGGATAGCTGCTGAAGACCAGGTATTGTCTGGAATCTATAGTGTAAAATAAGTCTGTATAACTGTGACTACTGTGCTCAGGGAAAGGCAGTGGAGGCAGTGGACATCGAGTTCCTCTGAAATGGCCCTCTATCATGATTGCAACCTTCATATTAGGAGAAATCATTATAGTCCCTCATTTTGTTAAAGTTGGACAGCATCCTGATAGTTTCCAATAAAAACAAGATAAGTTGATGTGTGGAAAATGAGGAGATCCCCAGATATATATTAGAAGCCAAAGACAGAACCAAGGTTTTTAATAGGAAGACTCTAGGAAGAAATCAAAATATCTCTTTTCGCTCATATTTTAAATTTAAATGCCTCAAGCTGAGTCTTCAGATTTCCAATGCCTTCACCCAGTCCAAGCCCCCACTCTGACTCTCCTCAGTACCCACACAATTGTTCTTTACCCTTTTTCTTTCTCTTTTGGGCACCAGGATTCAGAACTCAAAGCACTAAGCACCTTGCAGTGCTTGCCCAAAGCAACGTACTAACAGCAAGGAAAGCGACGCAGTCATTGAATGTGGGTTAAAGGAGGAGTGATGGAAATAGGGTTAGGGGTCGGGAAATCTAGGAGACTGGACATAATATCAAGCAGCTAAATCATATATCCAACAATGTCAATACTCATCACCCTTCCTTACTAGGGAAAAACGCAGGGGAAATTAAATTGAATAATTCAAGCCTTACTTCCCAGTCCCTTACCCCCCCCCGCCCCCTCCAAAAAACAAACAAAAAACTCGTTAGCTCATTAAAAAGCTTTCCGTGGGAAATTTCTTCTGCCTATTGCATTCAGTCTTCCAACTCCTCTTAGTATCCATTCAGCAGCATTCTCTTATAACTTGATTTAAATTTCAATACCTTTACTCATTCCCCTAAATGAGGCGGGGAGAAGAGAAAGAGGATTGAGTAGAGGAGAAAGGAGAGGGAGAGGCAGAGAGAGAGTTTCTTTTCCCTTCCAGGTAGGCAAGCGAACAGTAGCAGCCGCGGCAGCTGGGTGAGGACCCGCCCAAGAGCCTCTTTTAGGTGAGTGCCGGGCGGGCCTGGCTGGGGGCGGTGCCTCGCGGCCCCACTCGCCTATAAGGAGCTGTCCGCCTCTCGGGTGCTGATTCCAGCTCTCGCGCCGGCTGAGGAGGATTTGGCAGCCCGTCGAGCTCCGCGATTGTAGCAATTGGATTTAAATTTGCATCTTTAAGAAGGGAGGAAGAGGAGCAAAAGGCGGGCAAGGAAGGCTAGTGAAACGAGTGCGTGTTGCAGGGACTCTAGCTTCAGCCACCGTGCCAGTGGAGCCCCCCGCCACTGTTTCGGCGGAGCGTCTGGGAGCGGGATGGAGTGAAGCAGCGAGTGCCTCTCGAAGGGGGGGTGGGAGGGGATCAGGTGGTGCGGAGGAGAGAAAGAGAGAGAAGAAGAAGCCTCTGCTGGCGCCTGCGAATTTGGGATTCGATTGGGAGGTACCACTTACTCCAGGAAAATGGATTCTCTACTACGGCTGACCAGCGTTTTGACTTTGCTGTTTTCGGGCTTGTGGCATTTAGGATTAACGGCGACAAATTGTGAGTACCAGGAACTGGGGGAGGGTAGGGAAGGTGAGAAAGGCTAGCAATAGAAAAAACACTCAGCTGTATTCAATTGTTTCTCAACGGGGGGCAGGGAGAGAGGAAATAATTGCTGATTGGTGTGGTACCATCACCCCCAACCCTTCCAAAAGTTAGCAGAGCTCGGATGAGCTAGCCCGCTGGATTCTCTGTCCTTCTACCCGAATAGCAAAGTTGGTGGGAGACGGGCAGATTGTCCTCCTGCAGCCTCCCGCTAGCTGTGCTTGGGCTTTTCCTGAGAGAGGCAAGAGGTTCAGGCAGTACATACAGGCTGGAGCTGAGATTTTAGCAATAGAGATGTTCCCAATACCCATGCTTGGTGACAGAGGCTCATCACTGAATGCCACTGCTTCAGATTTGCAGTATGCCCAGCCTCCCACAATGCATGGCTTCTAGCTCTTCCTTAGGCAATAGGCTCTAGTTGGGGTATCTTGCAACCAGTGGGTATCAGTTTAACAGGATTGAGACTTTTGGCCTAGGCGTCATGGCCCGGTGTAGTCAAACCACAAGATCAATGGCTGCCCCTGTTACAGGAGGCAGTACCTCTATGTACTCCCCACCCCCGAAACCTTTGTACCAAAGAACACATAAGGAGTATGCCATAAATGTACACTGTGCCCAAGTTCTAACCTCCATAACAGCAGGGTATTTAATTTAATAGGAAGGCTGGACACCCTGGGATCGACACCTTGCACTGTGTAAAGAACCTAGTTCGTCAAACTTGAATAAATCGCTGAGTGATCATAGGTTCAACCACAATTGTTCATACGCCTCTCTAGGCAGAGGAGGGAAGTTTTCTGGTTTGTTTGTTTGTTTGTTTGTTTTCCTTCCTAGGTCTGGTATCTCCTAAATGAGAAGGAATGCAATTAAGCCATTTGTGTTTTTTCCAAAGATGGTTTATCAAGGTTCCTCAAGTTTCTGGACTCACTCTCTTATCCCTCATCCCCTCCCTGAAACCCAGAAAGATTAGGCATACTGAAACAGTTTTATTTTATTTTTGCTATCTATACAATAACCATTAGAAAGAACAGAAATACTGCTTACTCTTTAAGAGTCTTTCTACCTCACTCACAAACTCCCAGACATATGGAACAACATCTCTTCTACTTTAAAGGAACATGCTTAGACAAATTTTATATGCTGAAAATGGCCCAAAACCTAACTTGTGTTTCTCTCTGTGATTGGAAGTTTTGGGAGTCTAGAATCTATAGTTAGCAATGATACATTATAAGGTTTATTATTATTATTAAAGTTTATATTCTTAAAGAAGAAGATAAATGGGTCAACTGCTCTAAAAGGGAAGACACAAAGCCCCTTAGTTTAGAAATTATTTTAGCAAACAGGAAAGAACAGGTTAAAGTCTAATATATTTGCCCCCCCCCCTTTTTTTTTTTCCTAAGTGAAGTTGTTCCCATGGAGCTTTAATAAAACATTTAAGTTTAGAATGAAGTTAGGTATGGTAGTGAGGTAGTTTCTCTACCTTCTGGAACACTAGAGGTCAGTATTGCACTAATGATGTAAAGGTGTGGCAGCAAAAACTAGCTGTGTTTTCAGAATACCACATTTACTTAATCTGAAGAGAGTGAATACTTTAAAGATCCACAAAGATGGGGAGTGAAGAATAAAGGTGAGATAGATAGAAGATCTGTAGGAATATGATTTGAGCTTCTTCATGGTGCACCTTTTCTTAAGGGACAAGATGTAAATAAATTTTAGAATACTAATTTCTCTAAATTAATTGAATTAGAGTTAACATGTTATAATAATATTCATAAAATCTAAATTACGTGAATTTGAGGCTCATACTTATGATTATTGAAGCAACAATAAAGCTCATTCTGAACATTTAAAAGGAAACTTTGCCATAATGACCTTTAGTATTTCATCAGTGACAGTTTAGTTTCTCCATTTCCAATCAACGTTACGTTGAATGCAGGCTGCTGGCTAAATATTTGGGTCAGTGTTCATAAGGAATAATGGTAACAATTTTTTTTTTGTTTGTTTTATTTTTAAATGCTGTACAACCTGTATTATTTCAGTGAACAATGGGAGAACAGTTGGAAATTACATCTAGATCAGTACATATTAGTGGTCTAAAACCTATGATGTAGAACATCTAAGAAAAAAAAAAATTCCAAAATTCCACCAGAATTCTATTGTCCACACACTTTATCCATGAAATATAGGGCTTTGATTGACTAAGTATATATACACCATTAAAATTTATAGGCAAATATTAGGAGTAAGTGTTTCCTTTCCAATGAAATCACTGTGTACAGGTTTATGAAACATTTGGAGAAGTACTTTTTTTTTTTTTTTTCCACCTCCAGGATTAGTCTTTCTACATTTTTAAATAATATGTCAAGCCATTTTGAGGCAGTAGTCTTGAAAATGAGTTTTTTTTACCCAAGATACTTCATGATATCTAGTTATACCTGTGAACTTTGTTCAAGAAAAAATAACTTTTAATTGCTTCCATTCTTCTTATGATTATTTGTTGTTTTCTGTGAGGGAGGAGTATGTGTATGGTGTATGTGTGTGTGTGTGTGTGTGTGTTTCTCATAATCTTACCAAAACTTGGGCATTTATTTTATAAGTTTCTAATTGAACAAAATTAAAATAAAGTCAGGTTAAAAGAGCCAGCTGCAATATACATATTATGAATCTGTGCAGAGAATATAATTACTTACCAGTAATAAAAACTCCAGAAATTCCCTCACTCCAGATTTTCAGGATATTAAATAGCTACAATACTTCCTTTGGGTTTTCCCTAAGGGAATTAGTTAATTTCAAATGTAGGTATAATAGGCCAATGTTAAATGAAAAACCATTTTGCATATAATATAAACTCATTTGACACAAGAAAAAGCAAATTTAATAGTTGGTTGAAGTGATATCAGGAGATTGAAGAGCTAAGATTTCTAGCCCTACTTATGCCACAGCTAAGATTCAGAATGTCAGGTTAGGCAACATTCCTATGCTTACAGACTTGGGTATAGAACAGCAATTAAATATGAATAAACTCCAAAAAAGAGCATTATTTAACTATTTTCCTGAGAAGTTTTTCAAGTATTATGTATCTTAGAGACTGTTGTAATAGTAGAACTAGCATTCAGAAGATGATAGGAATGTGTGAGACAAATATAGAGCAACTATTCACGTAATTTTTAACAGTTAATGGAGTTGTATGATTACAAAAACCTTAATTTTGACAAAGAAATCACTTTAAATGATCTCCAAACATCTTACCTAACTTTGTTTTAAGTTGACACAGATATAACCCTGAGAGAAGACTCACAATCTGTTTACTCTAGCCCTTTTCTCATAGACAGAACTTCATTGAAAATATCCCAGATGTCAAAAATCTTCAAATATGAGATTCACTATACCTAGTTTGGGAGCTCTGGTGACATAGTGCCTAAGGCATTTGACTGCTAACCGGAAGGCTGGCGGTTCAAACCCACCAGCCACTCCTCAGAAGGAAGGTTGGGCAATCTACTTCCCTAGAGATACTGCCTTGGAAACCCAAGAAGGGGTTGCTATGAGTCAGGAACGACTCGGTGGCAGTGAGATTTTTTAGTTATACCTGGTTTAGCTTATACACTAAACCAATCAATGTTGTTGTTGTTGTTGTTGTGTTTCCCCACAGAGTGGGATCTGACTCATAGCGACCCCTCCTTGTGTTTCCGAGGCAGTAGCACTACAAAAGTAGATTGCCTACCTTGCCTTCTGAGGAGTGGCTGATGGGTTCCAACGTGCAGCCTTTTGGTTAGCAATCAAATGCCTTAGGCACTACGCCACCAGAGCTCCCCAAACTAATCAATAGGTAGTAAAGAAAGAAGAAGATTGGACTGAATTTATTATTTTTTTTAATTACGAAATGTTTTGGGAGAATTTTGTAGCATTTATAATGAACAAAATGAAGGAAAGAAGTATAATGCTCATTTGAAATGTTCCTAAATATTGTCATATGATTGAATGGGCTTATCTTTGACAATCCATAGGATCTGTCTTCTTTTTCTCTTCAGGTAGTTACCCTCCCTACCCCATTCTTTAACTCATTGGTGTTTCCACAATTGGAATATATAAATTAAGCACTACAATACGAGTTTCCACACAAGCATACAGAATTATGAGAAAATTAGCTTCCATTTGGGAAACTTAACAGAGTGAAACTCCCTCTCCTTTTTCCTCTAATGAATTGAGTTATATATGGTTTAGCTTATACACTAAACTTAGAGGATACCTAAATTACAATTTTCATTTTCCCAGATCCTCTGCTCAATTGCATTATTTTGCTTTTTGAGACCTGTTACGTTGTTGTTATGACCTAGTTTTTCTTTATTAAATTGTTTCACTTTTTTATGACTATTTGTTGTAAAACAAAGTACTCTGATGTCATTTGAAATGGTTCTAAAACCTTTAGTTGGTGGTCCAAATGACTTTAGTTCATAAGCCAGAACTCTGCTCAAATATGCTCTGTGTGTATAACACTAATTTTCCTCTGTCTGGTGAGAAGGTCAAGAGAAGGTCTAGTTATCTGAGATTTAATCTAGAGATTAAATCAACAGTTCTTTATTTTGAGGCTGCAGTGTATACACTTGGAGCTAATAGTGGCATTTTTAGTTCATAATGGATACTGTCTTCTTTCTTCAAAACTCAGCCACTTTCTGGTTAGTAACCTTAAAAAGGTGACCTGATCTATTTATCCTCATAATCTTGGTGTATTAAATAAAGGAATGGGATTCAATGATTATTAAGGTTCTATCTATCTATTCCTGAAATATTTTTGCCTTTAACTGCTTATGTTACCTATTAGTCATTCTATTTTGGTACTTCTGGGTTGATTGCACTCTGAAAGTGTTAAGAGACCATGTTTAGGATAACAGTATATTGGGAATTTAATCTTACGAATTGCTGTGATCTTTGTAGCTCTTATCTTATATACTGTGTGCACATAATTTAGCAACTCAGTATAGTCAGATAGGTTTAATTAAATTCAGTTTACAGGTGAGTAAATTTAAGGTTAATAAAAGTTAGTAATTTCTCTAAGATAACAAAACTAAGCAATTAAAAAATCAGAATTTGAACCAAAATATATCTCCAAATACCAAAGTTTTTACAAGATAAAAAATTGCCTTTTATGAGTTCTGTTAGGTTCTGTGTATGAACATCTGTAGAAAGGTGGCTAGGTTAGATTACAAAGTAGACTTTGGTAAAAGGGATGAAAGTAACAGTTCCCACCATAGCCAACTCCTGAGTCATAGCTTAATAAAACAACCAAATATTTGGACACTAGGTATGTTGAAAGATCTCAAATACAGTAATGGTCAAAGATAAAATACTTAGTACCCACAAGAGCAGCTGGTACTTTATTTTTCTTTTACGTATTTTGATAAAAATATTGATAAGGAAAATACACTGACTTACTGAAGACTTGTCAAGATCCCTTCCACATATAAACAAACAAATATCAGAAAAGGCATCAGTGTTTATTCCATGTCTTGGAAGTCTATAAGTGTCAAGAAAAGGAATATTTATTAAATGTCCAATGCAAACTCCCAGGAGAAAGATAGGCCTGATGTAGCTTTGTCTAGTTCCCTTTATCACTCCCCCAGGATCTCCTAATTTCCAATTTTGTGGAACTCTTTCACCTACCCCAAGCAAACCATGCTGTCTCAAACCTCTTACATTTATTTGTATATGCTGCTGCTTTGTCTGAAAAATCCTTACCCGTTTTTATTTTGTCTTGTTTCTCCTAACACCTTGGAAACCCGGTGGGGGTCACTATGAATCAGGGTCAACTGAATAGCAGCGGGTTTTTTTGGTTTCTCCCAACCAGCTTTGCAAGCACGCATGTACATAAACACATATTTTCCCCAAGTGACCCATATATGATATTTCCATAGCATTTTTTGATAATCCCTGGCTCCTCAATTATATATACAATTCAGTGAACACCATATTTCATTTGAATGTCTATATGCAACACCTAAAACATTAGGCAAATGAATAAATGATTTTTTTTAACTAAGAATTTTTATTTCTAAACTAAAATTCATCCATGGCCCTGTTGCTAGTCTTATTTTTGTACTTAATTTTTAAATTTACTTTTGTAAAATTAATGTGTATTACTTATTATTGTCTTGGGAATGCCAAGGAGATGTTAGAATGTGAGCTGTGAAATGAAAAAGCAAAATTTGGATCACTTGATTAGATTGAGATCTGGAAAATGATCTCCCAAATCTACACAGGCCTTATTATTTCCATGACTACATTGCTGAGATAATCTTATTTATATGTTAAATAACCAGTTGTTCCTAAAAAAAGAAAATTTCTCCATCTGACCTCAGTACCAAGTTTGAACTAATTTTATTAACTTGCTTTATGCAGTTTTAATGAATGTTTCTTATATAGTCTGACAAATACAGAAGCATATGCTGGTTGTTTTTTTTTTTCATAGCTTACGATTTTATATAAGAAAAAGTTTAGATCTCATTCAGTAGGAGAAATATTTTATTGCAAACTTAAAGCATTAACCTGAAAATGTTATGAGGCTCCCATGTTTACTTTTTAAGGAAAAAGCAGTATTAATAGTTTTTGTGTGTCACTCTTCCCAATTCAAGGATCTCTTTTCTCAGCACAAGTTTTTCTATGAAACTAGAGAAATAAAGATAACTTAGAATCTATAATCCATGAACTAAAGGAACTATAAACACCAGGGAAGCCAAGTAAATGACAAATACTCTTACAAAGATATGCACAGGGTGCATTGTAAAGCTTAAAATGAGCATTTCAAACCAGCTGGGGCCTTAAGGTAGACTTGTTGAGGAAAGTGCAATATAAGCTAATGCTTAAACAAATTCAGACTTAACAAGGTGGAGAAATGGGGGAAAGTTAATTACAGGCTTCCACTATTAAGGTATAAGAGAGAGCATTATGTTGCAGTGACTACTAGTATGAAAGGTTCACAAGCATGGGAATGAATAAAGACACTAAATAAATAGGAAATCATGGAAGTCTTATTTTTATTTTTAAAGCTATGGAGAGTCATTGAAGCATTTTATACCTGTAATATTTTCATTATTTTAAAAAATCACTGTGGTTTGCCCACTGGAAAGGGCAAAGACAGGTGATAAGAAAACCAGTTAAGAGATTATGACAATATGCAGATGGTGATTACTAAGGACCTACAGAAGGAAGTTTCAGAAGCTGCAGGAATTACACACTATCATCCAGAAAATAATGGCTGAGTAAATTCAAGACATAGGGATATATGACTTAGTAAATTCACAGAAGGCACACATTTGTGCTTGAAATGTATTCTATAGCTGTTTCCATTGTTTTTGACAAATGAGAAACTTAGATGCTAGAAAAGTGCTCTGTTCTCTGAAATGAAGTTCTTCTCTGAGAATATCAAACAACCATATTCTCAGTGCAATATATTTCATATTTGCATGACATCCTATAGCATATGCTGTCTATATCCATCATCCTGATGCATCTTCTAGTCTGTAAATTATACTGGTTTTTGTCAGCAGAGAGAGAACTAGTCATTAAGGAATGTGTAATTAAGCATCAACATTCTTGATCCCATCCCCACTCTGGCAGTGAGGTAAACCAGAGCATCATTACTACTATCAGCAGCTGCTCAGTGGAAAGAAAAATAAGGGTGTCACGTTGATTTGCTATCATTGGTAATTGATTTGCTGGCATAAATTCCATGTCTCTACATTTTTGACTGCTTTTGTACATATTCTTGGGGGTTGATTAATGCCATCTGTTCACTGGATCAGTTGAATTGATTGAATTTTAAAGGATGACAACAGTAATGTTGAAGATAGAAAGCAAGTGAAAGGAAGTGCCAAGACAATGCTGGTGATGTATATTTTTAACTACCCACCTTAGGCAGCAGAAATATCCTTTGAAGATATTCCAAAGCAAATATCAGACTAACAAAATTTACCTAACAGACAGATGTTATGTAGGTGTTAGTCTAGGCCACTGTTAACTGAATATATATACGCTTTTTCTCTCACTCTTACTCCCTCCCTTCCCCTCTCCTTTCCTTTCTCTCTTCTCTACTTCTGTCTGTGATTTGACTATATATTTTATGTATTACCATTGGCTTCTGCCTGAGCTTATGATTGTGTTAAAGATACAAGAGGAGGGGAGTAAAAAGTATGTGCAGTACAAGCAATGCCTTGCTAAACTCTGTTGAGTTTAAATGTGAAATCTCCAAACAAGACACATGATAAGGGCGGTCCTGCTATGAATCTACCACTCACATGGCATTTAGAAAACTACCAATTTGATTAATCCCCTGAATTCAGTTAAGATTTAAAAAGGACTTTCAATTCATAGTAATAAGCTGTAAGATACTAATTCCTGCTGAGAAAGGAAAAGATAGGAATGTAAACATACTGAATTGTAATTGACTGAAAAAAACTGAATTTGTCCAGAAAAAAAATATTTATAGAGGAGACAGTACTGGAGGAGGATAAGAGGATGTTCTGTAGAAAGGGATTACTTTTGGGAGTAGATCACCAAGCCTATCTTCCTTTCTTCCAAGTCTGCCTTAGCCTGTGGTCGTGGTGGTGCACTAGTAAGATGCTCACATTCCATGTGGGAGACGTGGGTTCAATTCCTGACCAATGTACTTCATTCATAGCCACCACCTGTCTGTCAGTAGACACTTACATATTGTTATGTGTGGAGCAGGTTTTAATAGAGCATCCTGACTAAGGATAACATAGTTACTGTGTATAAATGCACATAATGTGGGTATTCAAAAATTATATCTGTCATTATAATTACTAATGACTTTCAATATGGATTTTCTTAAAAAAAAAAAAAAAACTAATAATACAGAGTAGAGCAAGGACAACTGCATTTCCATTCTTAGGCCAACGTAGAGTGACTTACTCTATAAATGATCAAGGCAAATGAAAACCTGTTGTCATTTTAACTCTTATGTCAAAGAGGCTGTGGTCAGAGTCAGCCTCTACCTGACAGAGAAATGTGACATTTCTGGATTCCTCACTTTGTTCCTGGGCTCTGTCATATTACAGTCACTGCTTCTGGGCCTTGCTTAATAAAACTGCTTGCTCACAAACCCATAAAGGGAACCTTAAAATAGAGTAGGGAAAAGAGCTTCATCTAGATAGGTAACAGGTTAACCTTCTCCAGAAAACTGAGGAGACCCGTGCAGAAAATGTCAGCATGATGGGAGAAGAAAGATCTGTGAACAGACCTTATAAAACCAGTGAATCTGGGAACTCATATATATGACATGTCCTCGGTTCCCTAAGTCTTCCATTTGCCATATACTTAGGCAGTTGGAGTCCCTGGGTGTGGTAGTTAAAGTTACCTGTCAACTTGGTTGGGCTTAGTTTTGAGTGGCTGGGCAGCTGGATGTAGTTATTCTCATGATGACACTGGTAATCAACTCCATGACTGCATCTACTGTGAGTAGCTGAGTAGCTGCCTTAGGGATATGGTCTGCTTCCAGCACATAAGAAAATGTTTTGAGAAAGGTCTTGAGCTTCTTGGCACATTTGGATCCTTCATTTATCTGAGTCATCAGTGAGTATCCTGCCATGTTGTCTGCTGATCTTGGGACTGTTTCTGGACTTGAGCTACCAGTCTGCTACGTTGCTTGATAATCTTGGGACTGTGCCATTCTAGTTGTTGACCTTGGGTTTACCAGCCTCAGCAGTCAGCAGCTGCCTGAGTTAAGAAATGGCTCCAGCTCCAGTGGGCCAGAAGAAAAAGGCAGAGCTGAAGCCCAAGGCTAAGGGGCTTTCACCCAGCCCCTAGAGTTGGCACTTGAACTCAGACTTCTAGCTTCCTAAACTGTAAGAGAATAAATCCTTGTTTGTTCATGCCATCTCTGCTTGTAGTACTCCTTTTAGAGCAGCACTAGAGGACCAAACACTGGGTGAGATAAATGATTTAAGTGTGTAACTACTAACTAAAATGTTATTGGTTTGAACTCAGCCAGAGGTTGGATCACAGTAGAAAGTCCTGGTAATCTACTTCTGAAAGATCATAGCCATTAAAAACCCTATGGAACACACCTATACTCTGATACACAGGGGTTCCTATGAGTTGGGGTCAACTCAGCAACTGGTTTTGTTTTGTTTAGGCAGGTGTGGGTAAAATTGGGGGAGAAAAGGTGTTTCCTTTCTGTATACTGCTGAAGCTGCTTTTGATGAGTAAATAGGAGAAGGGCTCTTCTGATCTTATTGATTTAGAGTTAAAAATCAGGTGTTGATTACAATGAATATTTTATTTATGTATTCATTCATTTAAGTATCACATTCATGTATTCATTCATTCAACAAATATTTATAAAATGCCTACTGTGTATTCACTTCCCTGTACATTCATGAAAGCTTATTTTTCATGACAAAACAGTCAACGGGAGGAAACATAATGATGGTTTGTCAATATAACTTCAAAAACAAAAATAACCAAAGATACCAGTATTGCTTTACCATCAACATACCTACTTTTTTCTTGCTAAATTTATTAAGCACCCCTTTCCTAATTCTTAAGTCTTTTCTCTCTGCTTCCTTATCTCCAAAATGTCTTCTCCTTCACTGAAATTTGCCTTCTTTCTGATCCTCTGTCCTTTTCATTTTCTTCCCTCTCTTTCCTATCTTCTATTATTTTCCTCTTATTTTCTCTTGTCCTCAGCTCTTTGTCTCATTTCTGTCTTCTTTATCTTATTCTAGTTGTTTCAATGAACTTTTGCTAAATGACTTGTTTTTATGTTTTATGACCCAAACTAATAAATTTAAAAGTTTTCTACCAAAGTGCACTTATGAGAGATAGAAGTGTCAGAGAACCTAGGAGAATTTGAGAGTTCAGCTTAAAGTAGCTTGTTGTTGTTGTTGTTATTTGCCATCGAGTCGGCCCGACTCATAGCGACCCCTCCTTGGGTTTCTGAGGCAGTTATCACTACGGAAGTAGGATTGCCCAACCTTCCTTCCTAGGAGTGGCTAGTGAAATATAAAATTTTAAAATTTTTATCCTAAACGGGGAAATTTGCATGGTGCTCCATATTGCATTCATGTTTATATTATAGTAAAAATATTTCCCCAGAATCTTCAGTTAAAGTTGATAAGTCAAATTAATTCAATAACCCATGGCTGAGGTAATTGTCCCATGCTCAGGGACATAGGCCTAATTTTTCAGCTCTTTCTCTCCATTAATGCTCTCCTGGATTCCCATATAAAAGAGCCCAACTTCACTGCTTCTCTCCTCCACTTGGAAAAACCACCATCACCACAGTCACTGTCCAGACAACTTCAATTCATTATGAACCTAGTTGAACTGTGCCCCATAGCATTTTCAATGGCTGTAATCTCCCAGAAATAGATTGCCAGGCCTTTTCTCTGAGGCAATGTGGAGAGGACTGGAACTACCAGTCTTTTGGCTGAGCACTTAACCATTTGTACCCAGAGATTCCACTTGGAAAGCAGATTGCCTTATATCCCATTGTCAACTCTAACTGATCCATAGACTACAGATTATGACTGATCAATAATACAAAGTGAGAAGAATTTATGAACTAACAGGAGAAAAGGAAACCCACATGCCTAAACTGCAAAGAAACCTCTTAGGAAGGGCTGTGGGCAAGAAGTATAACTACCATTGCTCCAAATCTACACTGCCCAATTGCCGTCCCCTCATAGTACACTGCCAAATCCATAGTCTTCACTTTTAAGTGAATGAGTTCTGTCACTTTACAGAACTGGGGTCAATGAAGGCAGATTTAGTTTAGTGGGAGAGGGGCTGAAACCACTGGGATATTAAAAGAGAGACTAATGCTTCTCATTTTACAACAATTGGGAATCATTTGACACACACACACACACACACACACACGAACTGGTAGACTGTAGTGTTGGACCACTCAAGATTGCAGATAAAGTTAAGCGATGTTCTTCTTCCTTGTCAGGGTTTCAAACCTATACCCCATGGCAGTGGTGGCACTTGATGTGGTCTCATTCTATTTCTTGCCATAGTCCAATGAAGGAGCTATTTTTGTCCCCATTTTAGAATGTGGAAGTGCTGGCTAGTTCATATGGTTAGGTCATTTACCCAAGATAAATAGCTAGTAAGTTGTGGCATTGGGATTTTAAATCATTTCTCCCTGATTTCAAAGCCCATACTTTTCCCACTCTACCTGCTGATTCATTGAACTCAAAGCTAAAGGTGAACTATTCTTAAACTCTGAGGTGTTCACCTTTGCAGGTTTGTCATTCTCTCTTATCAAGAGTGAGGTTTTATCTGTCTAGAAGTATGCATGCCAACTTAATGTAACTTTGCAGGTAGTCCTCATTTCCTGAAGTTTCTGTGGAAACCAGTGCCTGTAGGACTAACCATTTTAGAAAGTTGTTTGTATTATTCATTAAATCTTGGTCCCTTCAACTCTTCCTGACCAAGCTCTGTGTCTATCACTAATGGCCTTGTGGAGTCTATGATCAATGCCCATTATTGGCATGTTTGTTTCTGTTTTATGTTCTCTAGAGTATTTCCTCATGAAATGGAAGATTTCTTCACTACACTGTACTGCCCCACCCACTATAATTTGTTGGATGGATGTTTTCTTTTATTTAAAATTTAGAAATGAAGAAAATCCTATTCAAAATACTTAGATTACAGGGTCAAACTAAACAAGGATTGAATGCTATTTGGATCTAGGTTTTATCTCTCCTCTCTGTTCTCTCTTCAGGTTGCTCTCTGTTCTCTCTTCAGGTTGCAGATTTCTTCTCTAAAACCAGGTCATCACCTCCTTTCACTCAGTGGTGATAATTGGGAAGGTGGGTTCTGACAAGTACCTCAAAACAAAAACCAAACTCACTGCTGTCGCATTGGATCCTACTCATAGTGACCCCTCCTTGGGTTTCTGAGGCTGTATTGCTATGGGAATAGATTGCCCAATCTTCCTTCTGAGGAGTGGCTGGGGGGTTTGAACCACCAGCCTTCTGATTAGCAGTCAAATGCTTTTGGCACTACACCACCAGAGTTCCTGACAAGTGCATATCTAATATAATTATTCTACACCACCAACAAGGTACAGTGCTGAGCACCTGCCCTGCTGACCTCATTGTATCCATTTGATGGAGAAGTACCTCCTCATGTTTAAAACTCTCTTCATCATAAGATTCATGAAAAGCCAGGCCAAAGGTCTGGTCTGAGTTTTGGCTGAGTTGTAAAGTCTGTCCTTTGTGTCTCCTTTGTCTTCTTGCTGAGCTGTTTTTATGACTCAGCGTACCTTCTTGCAACATGTGTTAGATGACCAGTGTCCTTATAATCTTGTATCTCTCCCCTTATAAAGCACAAAGAGAGTCCTGAAGTAGTTCATACTGAGGCAATCAATAAATGCTGTGTAAAACACTGGATCTCCAAAAGAGTGATCATTTTAAGGATTATGGTCTTAAATATTTAAACTTTATTTTAGGAGAAGAACCTTTTGATTTCCTAAATTAAATCTTGCATAGAATTTCAGTATATAAATTACAAAGAAAGTAACTGGTGAAAATGAGAAGAGGTTCAGAATCCCACCACTCTGCTTATTCTTGCCCCTTTGATTTTTCAGAAGGGCACAATGAGAAGATATTTGCAGTAATCTAAAATGTGATAATTTTATCCAAAAGTAATTAATTATAAAAATATTTTGGGGAGGTGTCGGTATGACACTCTTAGTCAAAGCCAATACTTGTGTTGGCCACACTGGGAGTTCCACCGATGTCTGTTTCAGTTTTCCAGTGACCTGCTATCTAGATTATTAAATATTTTGAATATGATCTCTGTCTTAAATCACACTAAATAAACAGATGCCTATTTCTAACCCTTGGTAACTCTATCTTTTCTTACTGTGATTTTATATAAATCACAGAACAAAATAATCTTGTTGAAAACACATATTTCCTTATGTTTATCTCCTTAGTTTAGTTAATGACAATTTTTATATTAAAGAGGAATAATCTTGTGCAACCCCTTGAATTATCTATGTCTAACCCAGACCTTCTATTGGGATCTCCTTAAAAGAAGGAATGTCATGTTGTACTTAAATTACCAGTGTGTAGCACAATGAGTAGAAAATAGCTACTTGATAAATTGAATTAAATCTCAGAGAGTTTTAACTGACAACCAAACACAAACAGTAAGCCTGGATTAGGGACAATGCAGGGACCTGAGTGTTCCCTCTATAACCTCATACTACTGTCTTTTAACTTCCATGGAAGTAATGGACATTTGGCCTCCATCAGGTAGTCCCTCTTAGTGCCTCTTAATGTTAATTTAGGAACTCTGGTAGCATAGTGCCTAAGGCACTTGACTGCTAACCAGAAGGCTGGTGGTTCAAACCCACCAGCCACTCCTCAGAAGTAAGGTTGGGCAATCCTACTTCTGTAGTGATGCTGCCTCGGAAACTCAAGGAGGGGTCGCTATGAGTCAGGGCTGACTCAATGGCACATAAACAACAACAATGTTAACTTAGTGATTGTTGCTGTTGTTGTTGTTATGTGCCCTTGAGTTGGACCCAACTCATAGTAACCCCTCCTTGGGTTTCCGAGGTAGTATCACTATGGAAGTAGATTGTCCAACCTTCCTTCTGAGGAGTAGCTGGTGGGTTTGAACCGCCAGTCTTCTGATTAGCAGTCAAGTGCCTTAGGCACTACTCTCCTGTCAAATCGGCCCCTGATTCATGGTGAGACCATGCTGAACCTTACAAAACAGAAAAACGTTACAAAAAAGCTTCCAGATTCTGCACTATCCCCATAATCAGTTGCAGATAGCACATTTGTGATCCATAAGGTATTCCTTGGCTGATTTTCTGAACTGGAAAACCAGGCCTTTCTTCCTACTCCAGGTTAGTCTGGAAGCTCTACTGAAACTTGTTTAGCGTCATAACAACATGGGCAGCCACTGACATATTTATAGTGGCTGCCGTTGGAATTTATTGGCCTGAAATTGAACCCAAGGTATCCCACATGGAAAGCAAGAATTCTATCATCAAATTAGCACTGCTCTCAGCTACTATGACTAGAAGGAGAGAAAGTACCCATATTAAATTAAACTATTATACGTTTTAATCTTGGTTTCATAATCTGCTTGGACTGTTAATTTTAATCACACTCTTGAATGTTTTCATGGAGTACTACCCATCGGGAAATCCTTACATTTAGATCTACATTGTTCTCACATACAAAAATAAACCCCTGACACAATCCAAACTCATCCTTCCTCTACATTTTTAATAAATTTTGATAGAAAAGATAACATAAGATAAAACATGTTGTTGTTGTTGTTATGTGCCATTAAGTTGGACCCGACTTGTAGTGACCCCTCCTTGGTTTGCCGAGGCAGTATCACTACGGAAGTAGATTGCCCAACCTTCGTTCCAAGGAGTGGCTGGTGGGTTTGAACTGCCAGCCTTCTGGTTAGCAGTCAAGTACCTTAGGTACTATGCTACCAGAGCCTATATATATATACACACACACACACTAATGTATATGCATAATGTGTTGTTGTTGTATGCCATTGAGTTGATTCCAACTCATCATGACCCTACAGGACAGAATAGAACTAGTCCATAGAGTTATCTAGGATGTAATCTGCACTCTAGGCCTTTTCTCCCACAATGTATACACGTATGTTTTATAATATATGTGTTATATAAGTCTATATAATTGATAGATTATATTATGTATACATTTAGTATTTATATATGTAACTATTTGATAATACATTGTCTTTTTCCATGCTCCATACGCCTATTAGAATTGTTCCTATGAATATCATTTATGTGAAAGTCTTGTTCTGGAAAATATCAAGATTTATTATTCCCTTAGGACAATATTGACTTCGGTGTCACATTTGTGGATATTTTCCTCTCTAGATAATCAATTGTAATGGGCATTTGGATGGAAATTAATATCTATTTTTATATGAAATTGAATGTTTTGCCAAGAGTATATAGATAGATGATGTTGGGAGGTATGCAGAAATGTTCCACTGTGCCTGCCTCTGTTCCAGGGTGGTATTTGTAAGGATTTGTCCCATTCTGATTTACTACCATTATTTTTTATAGCTCTTTACTATTGCTCTTTTACCTAATAGACAGAATTAAAAATTTCAAAAATATCCAACCTGACATTTCAGAAACATAATCAAGAGATGTGATACTTTAGCATATGGATAATAAGTATACATTTGATTAATTAGCACTTTGTCCTTGGAATTTATTTAGGCCAACCTGAGAACAAAAAGCTTCAACAATGATGTAATTAAGTGAAGAATACAGGAAGAGATATAATATTACGAAGTGGTTCTTTTGGTTTGGAGATATTTCTTTGTTGTTTTGAAATAACCTTATGGCATGGCATGTGATTGGAGACATGGTATGTGTGCTTGTGTGTGTGTGTTTGTTTCTTTAAACAGTGCTCACATTTTTATTAGCAAACTAGTACTACACGTTTAAATATTTTTAATATGTCAAACCTAGTTGAAATTCT
Organism: Orycteropus afer afer; assembly: GCF_000298275.1. Classification (NCBI taxonomy): domain Eukaryota; kingdom Metazoa; phylum Chordata; class Mammalia; order Tubulidentata; family Orycteropodidae; genus Orycteropus; species Orycteropus afer. The sequence goes on from NW_006921591.1 coordinate 26,768,318, forward strand.
TTCTAAATTTGTGATTCTATAATAGAAATATATCCCATTGCTCTTGTCATTACTCTCGATTTTGAGTATTGAGTAACAATACATACGCATTAAGTAATGTTCTGGCTTAAAAAGAATTGATAAAAAATTTAAATAAAAATATAATTATAGCAGGTACTGTGTGTTGTTATATTTGCATGGAATGTATATATTTTATGCAGATATTCACAAACATTTCATTCTTGATATTGTTCTTTATAAGCAAGACAGATTAGTTTAGCTGTCATCTTAGTAAATATTTTCCAGCCATTAATGATCTGATAAAAGACTTGAATTTAGGAAAGAATATCATAATTAAGCACAGACTGTGGCTTAGTAGTCAAGGGAATAAACTACTGTGAAAATTCATTAGTAAAGTTAATCCAAGAAATATCTGAGCAAGTAAAACAAAATCAATCCAGTGGGAGAATATGTAACTTTTTGATGTTCCCACCCTTCTTCATACAATGTTTGGTGTAAAAATTTCTATGTTTTCTGTATGAAAGTCATTTTTTGTTGGAAAATTCCATTTGACTTACTGGGTTCCTATTAACTAAGTGTTTTATGATTTCATTGCGGAAAATGATGTCATTTTGTGTAAGAGGGAGTAAAAATACTTCACTTGATGGCCAATGAAAGTCTTGTTTTACATGCTGTGTAATCATTTAGATTAGAAACTAAAGTCAAGATAGTATTTTTACATTTGTGTGCAGAGAAGGGTGCTGAAAAAGTCAATGATGTGTGAGGTTTCCTTTTCTATCATTTGATTGCTCATGTACATATTGTACATATATGGATACACACAAGTACATCCACACACACACACACACACACACACATAGTGTCATTTGTCTTTTCAATGGAAATGGGATGTTTCATTTTGGCCTCCATTGGATATCTCCTTTTTTAAACAAGCAGGTTATATAAATTAGAACTCAGAGGCTACAGAGTTAGCAAAAGAAACTTTGGAATTTATGTAGTCCGACCATAACATGTACAATCAAGGTCGTTGTTGTTGGCTTCCTTGAGTCGGCCCCCAACTCATGGCAACCCTATGCAGAGTGAGATTGGATCTGTGTGATCCTTGTTGTCGTTCTTGTTATCTGCCATCGAGTCAGACCCAACTCATGGCGACCCCTTCTTGAGTTTCTGAGGTTTTAATCACTACGGAAGTAGATTGTCCCATCTTCCTTCCGAGGAGTGGCTGGTGGGTTTGAACTACCAGCCTTCTGGTTAGCAGTCAAGTATCTTAGCCACTACACTACCAGAGCTCCCATATGATCCTTCGGGCATTTTAAACCCTTAGTTACACACTGTCTTTTTATGATCTCTGTTTTACTTTTCACTCAGAATTTGTGCAACTACACTTCAATGCTAAGAATCACATGCATAGTCTCTGTCTATGGTAATAGGAGCTACTATTACTGACCACTTATCATGTGCCAGACCTCATCATTTGTATACTTCGTTATTGATCAGCCTCACATCTCTATGTAGTTAATATCATTATATTTCATTTTTAAAAGAAGAAACTTAGTTTTTTGGTACAAAGATACTTAGTGCCTTGCTGAAGCCCATACAATTTTCAGGGGATAGACATGAAAGCCAAAATGGTGTCTATGATTCCAAAGATCTAGGTCATTTACACTGAGGAAAAAGTTTTCAGAACCTGGTTTGGAGATGAGTACATAACATATTCACAATATACTAGCCTAGTTTATTGAAGGAGATTATATCCATATCACAAATATTCACTGATATCAGTTAAAAACTAGAAATTCATCTTTGTTTAATTGATCTTAGTCATTAATTCTCCTCTGTGCTTTTACCCTTACTTAAATTTTTCATAAAGCCATATGGTTGCTCATATCCCTCCAACTGCCATGACAGTGGATGCTGTGAAATTACCAGAGCTTGCTGGGGGACACATATCCTTCAGAACTATCTTTTCTCAGAATCTCTGAAGCCAGAGATTGTACCTTTGTTTTTTTTTTAATTGTGATTTGGGTGAAAATTTACAGAGCAAATTCACTTTCCATATAGCAGTTCACATATACTTTGTCTCATGACATTGACTACAATTTACCATAGTGAAACAGCTCCCCTCCTAGTCCCTCCTGATAGTTACCTCTTCCCTGTGTCCAGCACTCCATCCACTCCTGCCCCCTGAGCTGTCTCCCTGTACATAAACAGCCCTTCTTTCTCCCATGATTGTTCTCTCCAGGGAATGTATCTACCTCAGGTAAATATTCAACTCATAGGCCTGTCTTTTGTTTGGCTGGAAGCCATAGGTGTGGGTTCAATTCCAGACCTGAAGGACAGATAGGGTCCATAGTCTTAGTGGTTACTTCAGGCTCTGTCAGACCAGCAAACCTGGTCCTCCCCCCCCTTTTTTTTTCCAAATGATTTTGAGTTTTGTTAAACATTGCTCTCCCTGTCTATCCAGGATCTCTCAATTGTAGCTTTAATACCTTGTCTACCACAGAAGTGAGCAATGATAATCAGGAAACACACACACACACACTAGTGAGCATGAACCACTTTCTTCTTTTTTTTCTTTTTAATTGTGATTTGGGTGAAAATTTACAGAGCAATTTCACTTTTCATACGGCAGTTCACAAACACTTTGTCTCATGACATTGACTACAATTTACCACAATGCAACAGCTCCCCTCCCACTTCCTCCCTATAGTTACCTCTTCCTTGTGTCCTTCCCTCCATCCACTCCTGCCCCCTGAGCTGTCTCCCTGTGCATAAAGACCCCTTCTTTCTCCCATGATTGTTCTCTCCAAGAAGTGTATCTACTTCAAGTAAATGTTCAACTCATATACCTCTCTTTTGTTTGGCTGGAAGCCACACATGTGGGTTCAGTTCCAGATCTGAAGGGCAGCTAGAATCCATGGTCTCAGTGGTTCCACCAGGCTCTATCAGACCAGCAAACCTGGTCCCCCTTTTCTTTTTTTCTTCCCAAATGATTTTGAAGTTTGTTCCACATTCTTCTCCCTCTCTATCCAGGATCTCATACATAGATCCCCCTCTTGAGTGGTTGAAAGTGGTAGCCAGGCACCATCTAATTCTTCTGGTCTCATAGTCACATAGGCTGCAGATTGCATTGTGTACCAGTCACTAGGACTGATTATTTCCATGAATCTTTGGTTTTCTTCATTCTTCTTTGCTCTGGACAAGGAGAGACCCATCATTGCATCTAGATGACTGCTTGGAAACTTTTAAGATCCCAGTCTCTACTCGCCAAAGTAAGAGGTGGAACAGTATTTTGTAGTATGTTATGCCAATTGAGCTTGATGTTCCCTGAGACTATGGTCCTGAGCCCACAGGTTCAACTACTTGGTCCTTCTGGATAGCTGGTAGTGACCAATAAGTGACTACAACCTTGTCCCTTGTCAGCTCTACTATATACCTGGGAAATTCAAATCATACAAATACACTTATAGGACCATTGTCTGCCAACCCTATACATGGTCTTGGGTACACTCCCTGCTTCATAGCCATACCTACTAGTTCAGCCTGTCCACCCATCTATCCACCCATATACCCATGTTTGCCTTCACTGACAATGCTGTGCTATATGTACAAAAGGTTTCATCTTTGTTGACTGTACCTCCCATGTACCTCTCTATGTCTTCCTCTTCCTCAGTGCCACCATGTTGATCACTCAAATTTGATGAACTGTCTTCTTAGAGCATTCCTTTAATCCAAAGGTTAGGAAAATTATTTTTATATTAAATCAAATATAGATATGTTCTGGAGGAGAACATAAATCCTGTAGCATTAGCAAATAGAAAATGAGATTTCAAACGTGTCTTGCTTCGCAATGGTGACTTCAAAATACTTGGAAGCATTAGGTTAGTAAGTTCAGTCTTCTTTGACTTAAGATCACTTGAGAAAAAACTTTGTGAAGAGCAGCACTCTTATCAGTTTCTGTGGGCCTACCTTTCAAGGGTGCTTGCAATTGAAAATGTCTTTCTCCACTTTTTTTTTTTTGTACTTTGCCACTAACAAAATGCGACATTGCAAAGCACAGCTGTCGAGTCCGATCTGACTCATAGCGACCCCTCCTTGGGTTTCTGAGGCTGTATCACTATGGAAGTAGGTCTCGCAACCTTCCTTCTCAGGAGTGGCAGACTGACGTTAAAAACACAGACTGATGTTATTGTTGTGCATGTGTTATTTCTTAGCACTCTCTGATTAATAATAAAAAGGAAAAGAAAAGAAAAAAAAACACTGTTTAGACAATAGTAATATTAATGTATTAATGCCCACTTTTTTTTGTTGTTGTTCTGATGCATGTTATTCAGGTACATCTCATTGATTTTGGAGCTTGGAAGAAAAGGGCATACAGTGATTTTGATAGAAGATCCATTCTTCTGTGTCCACCCTACTTTTCCCTGCCTTCTGACACAAAGTCTTGCCTGGGTACTGCATTCCGATGCTAAAAGTTTCCATTCTGGGTTTAAGAGTTGGTGTAAAGTCCCTGAAAATTTTCACACACTACTACAGATGTATGTGCATCTGTACATTTCAGAGGGATAAAGGTCCTCACATTTCAAGAGGTTTCCAAAGTAGTTCCATGACCCAGAAAAGATGAAGATGAAAAGAGAGGTAAATAACCCCTCTAGTCCTTAGGGAGGGTAGAAGTGAATAGTTATAATTTAGATGCTAGTGATTTTTATCTAAGTCTGAATGAGCTGCAAATCATCTAGTTCCTGCAAGTATTGTTAAGAGCTCTGGGAGGGGGAAATGGAGACAAAGTGGAGTGGGAAGGAGCTCCCTAATAGTCAATCAGGTATGTAGAATATCAAAGTCAAAGACAAGAAAAGGGAAAATTTGGAGATTTCACAGATTTGCCAATAATTAAATCTACATATTGCAAACAATCTGAAATTAATAGAAATTTTTTAATACATTTTTTTAATAATGAGATTTTCCTTAAATTGCTCAGAGCCTGCCTTTTATCTTCTCCTCCCCTCCCCTGCAAACTCCTTAAAGAAGAGAAAAACAGAGACAAGAATAACTTACTCTGTAGAATTTTCAAGTGTCTAAATATCCACCAGAGAACAGCTGCCCCCTACTGAGAAACAACTGAACCATAATCATTTTCTATTCTATTAGAATGAAGATGGCTGAGGGATCCATTTTCCCCTTCAAATGCCAGATATCCATAGCAATTAACTAATCACATTTGTACCAGGTCAAGTTACAAGATGAGGCCCATTTCATACAAGGAAAGAAGACATTTGTTAAAGTTGTTAAGTGCTAAGGGTATGTTCTCAAAAAGGAAAGAGAAGTAAAAGGATTTTTCACAAGAGGCAAAAGCCCCTCTAGTGACCCCCCATCCCCTGAGCAATTCCACAACTACCCAGAGGAGGCTAAGAGGCTGTGTTTGGTCTGTGGAGGAAGATGGCTGCTTGGGTATACATTTCCCCTTTAGGTTGCTACTGGAATGGCCTTTAAAATCTCTGATTTTAAGAAATTTTGTGATACTGACATTTCAAAAATCCCTAAACCTGTCCTTGAGAAGCAGGTTATTCAAATCATTGTTCTTTGGTATCTATCATAGCCAAAGAATATACAATTCAGTGCCTACTATGTGATAGCAATAGTAAGAACTAGAATAATGACAAGACGCAGGTCTAACATCAGTAGAACATTTATTTTACACCAGGAGCTATTCTAAGGCATTCACATCATTAATCATCATAATAACTATAAATGGTAAGTATATTTGAACTCAAGGAGCTCTGGTAGTGTAGTGCCTAAGGCATTTGACTGCTAACCAGAAGGCTGGTGGTTCAAACCCACCAGCCACTCCTCAGAAGGAAAGGTGGACAATCTACTTCCATAGTGATACTGCCTTGGAAATCCAAGGAGGGGTCGCTATGATGGCACATAACAACAACAACAACATATTTGAACTCCAGCTTACAGAAAAAGAAATAGAGGCACAGAGAGGTAAAGTCACTTATCTAGGTCACATAGCTCGATAGTGGAAGAGTCAAGTCAGGTAGTCTGGCTTCAGGGCCCATGATCTTCATGTCAGAAGTCTGGTGGTAGGGTTCTCATTTTTAAGAGAAGTAAATGAGGTAGTCCAGGTAAATAACTCCACCCACAGACAAATCACTGCTATGAACTAAAGCTTGGCTTTGACTCTAGGTCTGACTGCAAAACCCTTATCCCTTGCTCCATTCTATACCATTTCATCATCATCTTGCATCAGATAGAATTTGAAATTTACTCTTAGGAGGGAGACTAGTCCTTAACTTTGGTGCCTGAGCCCTAACAAGTAGTAAGGCTTCAGCCGAATTAATCTTTATTAAGCAGATTTCTCTGAGAACACATTATGCTTCATGACATTGTCCTCTGAGTCACTCTTCTCTAGTTTTCTCTTGTATCCTTGATTCGTTTAAGTATTGTCAGTAGTGCTCAATCTTTAAAGGTATTAAGTGTAGGCTCCTTGCTCTGAAATTCAATTTTCCTTAAGCTAGCCCCTCACTCCCTGTTCAGCTATAGCTAGCCATTGTATACCTTCTATTACAGAGTGTGGTATATGAGACAGACTAGTACAGAGTACAGATCCTGACCTCATGGCACTCCTAGAAGAAGCCAATTTTAGAGAGAGACATTGAGCATGTTTCTGGTGCCATTCTTTTCATATTGTTCTTGTCCCCTTCCTGCTCTATCATACATGTAACACACACAGTACACACTCACACATATATATACACAATCATACAGTCACACACACCTCACAAGTCAAGGATTTCTCAATCATAGCCATACCCAAGCCTGGACTAAAATTTGCATTTTTTTTTTTTTTCATATAGTTCTGTTTCTCTGTGTCACTAATGTATTCTTCTATCTTACTAATTTTCTTATAAATGCCTGTTTCTATCCTCTCCCAATAGATTACTCCTTGAAGCTAAAGGCCACATCTACCCATCTCTGTTGTTCCCATTAAACTAGTAGCATAGAGTCGTAGGGGCATGTTTTTTAGAGTGAGACAGAGCAGGGATACCATACTAGCTCAACTTGGGGAATGTAGCCTTAGGAAACCTTTTATCCACTTTTTTCCATCAGCAAAATGGGAATTATTCTTCTTTTTAGTATTTGTAAGCATATTACTTCCATATACAATATTTACATGTCATTTAATGGCTGTTTTTTCTTTCTCTGCATTTAGTAAATGATAAGGAATTTTATTGGTTCTTCCTAAGATATTAACTGATAGGAATCTAAATATTCTTGTTTACCCATGATGAATGTTTGTTTAGGGGTTTACTAGCTGTGGGTAGTGGGATCTATGGACACCTAGGCATGATTGTAAACCTCCTTAAATTATTTGCAAAATTGTGTGTCCTGTTGCATTCATCATACTTTTAAATGGGGTATAAGTAAATAAATGACAAAATTAACAAGCCTCTATCATGTTTTGTTTGTAATTTTATTTTCCATTTTAGGCAATTTACATTCCCAGAGAGGGAGATGTTGACAGATGACAAAGCCCAAGTTTATTTTGGTCTCCTAAGAATCTAAAAGGAGCTCTGGTAGCATAGCGCCTAAGGCACTCGACTGCTAACCAGAAGACTGGCGGTTCAAACCCACCAGCCACTCCTCGGAAGGAAGGTTGGGCATTCCTACTTCCGTAGTGATACTGCCTCGGAAACCCAAGGAGGGGTCGCTATGAGTTGGTGCCGACTCAATGGCAAATAACAACAACAGCAAGAACAAGAATCTAAAACTTTTTGAATGGCCTAATAATCCTAAAGAAGAAATGTAAAGTAATTTTTCTTAGCGCATGTCACTAAAGCAAATATGTTTATATATAAGTGCTATGCAAAAATGTTTTTTTTTTTTTCTTTAGTGGAAGGATTTCTCCAAGTTTTTGATATACAGATGTGCAAAGGAGCAGGAATAGAGTAATGTTTCCCCAATTTCCTTAGTTTTATGTCTCAGTTGCCAGGATTACTGTTTTATAGAGGACACTTTCAGAAACACTGAATTGAAGGCATTTTAATTTTCTGTGTTACTGCCCCTGTGATTTCCTTTCTCCAGTGCCACCATGAGCCTCTGAGTTTTGATCACTTTCAGTGTCCTACAGAACACCTAAGGCTCCCTACAGAATGTAGTATTTCATTTATTTCCATCAGTGAACCCTCATCTAACTCTTTGATCTCTAGAGGCAAGCAATGCCCTAAAGGTTCTAGAAGGTCCAGAGTTTTATTTGCATGCCCCAGAGACAAGCAGAGAAAATGAGAGTTCATGTTCTCATAAGTAATGTTCTCACAAAGAATGAGTCTGCATGCATTTTCAAAATGAATGGATAAATGCCTGATGCATAATTTTGAATGACTTTTCAATTTAACAAATAAAACAAACAGGCAAAAACTAGTTCCTATTCTGTTGATTCCAACTCATGACCACCCTATTTATGCAGAGTAGAACTGCACTCCATAGTATTTTCAAGGCTGTGACCTTTCAAAAGTAGATTGACCAATTTTTCTTCTAAGGTGCCTCTGGGTGGGTTTAAACCACCAACCTTTAGTTTCATATACAAGTGCTTAATTGAATATACCACTCTGGGTATACTTTCAGTGTACAGACCTATATTTTTAAACCAGAATAATATTATTAGACCTGCTGTTCTTCTTCTTAGAATAATACATGGGAAAAAAAAAAAAAAAAAGGTTTGGTACTAGTTGGTTATGAATTTAAATATAGGCTTTATCACTCACTCACTGATCTGGGCCTTATTACCTACTCTACCTGTGCTTCAGTTTCTTTATAAGATGATGATAATAATACCTACTCTCTAGATTAAGGTGAGGTTTACAGGAGTTAAGTTTACATTGCATCTTAAATACACTGCTTAATATCTAGTAAGTATTCACCACTCACCTGTCAGTTTGTCGTATGGTGATAGTTTGCCTGTTGCTGTGATTCTGGAAACTATATCACTGATATTTAAAATACCCATGGTGGACAGGTTTCAATGGAGCTTTTAGACTAAAAAAGACTAGGAAAGAGGGCCCAGATATCTACTTCTGAAAAAACTGGCCAGTGAAAACTTTATGAGTAGCAGTAGAACGTTGTCTGTTATACTTCCAGATGAGATCTTCAGGATGGAATGTACACACAACATACCTGGGGAAGAGCTGCCTCCTCAAACTATGTTTGTTTTTGTTATTATATGCTATCGAGTCAGACTTGACTCATAGCAACCCTTCCTTGGGTTTCTGAGGTGGTATCACTATAGAAGTAGATTACCCAACCTTCCTTATGAGGAGTGGCTGGTGGGTTTGAACCACCAGCCTTCTAGTTAGCAGTTAAGTGCCTTAGGCATTACACTACCAGAGTTCCTTCCTCAAACTATAGTCAACCTTAATGACATCAATACAATAAAGCTTTTAGGACCTTCACTTGCTGATAAGGCATGTTTCAAAATGAAAATAAACACTTATAAATATTCATTAATAATTGGAACGTGGAATGTAAAATGTATGAATAGAGGGAAATTAAAAGTTGTCAAAAATGAAATGGAATGCATAAAGGCTGTGAGTGGACCGGTATTAGCTATATCAGATCAGCCAATCACATGATCTACTATGCTGAGAATGACAAATTGAGGAGAAATGGTGCTACAGTCATCTTCAGACAGAACATTCAATATGTGTCCTAATGTAGAATACTGTCAGTGGTAGACTAATATCCATATACTTAACAAGGAAATCAGTTAATATGACTATTATTCCAATTTACACACTAACCAATAGTGATAAAGAAATTGAAGATTGTTATCAACTTCTGAAGTCTGAATTGGATCAAACATGAAATCAAAATGTTTGATAATTACTGATGATAGGAGTGTGAAAGTTGGAAGAAAGGAAAGATTGGTCATTGGAAAATATGGTCTTGGTGATAGAAACAACACCAGAGATCATATGATAGAATTTTGTAAGACCGACACTTATTCATTTTAAATACCTTTTTTCAAAGACATAAACGATGACTACACACATGGACTTCACCAATTGGAATATACAGCAATCAAGTTGATTATATCTGTGGAAAGAGACAATGGTGGAAATTCAATATCATCAGTCAGAATAAGGCCAGGGGCTGACTGCAGAACAGGACATCAATTTGTCATATGCATGTTCAAGTTGAAGCTGAAGAAAATTACACAAGTCCATGAGAGCCAAAATACAACCTTGATTATATACCACAGAATTTAGATACCATCTCAAAGACAGATTTTTTAAAATAACTTTTTATTGTGCTTTGGATGGAAGTTTACACATCAAATTAGTTTTCCATTCATACTCAATTTTGTTTTGTGGTATTTATTGCAAACCTCACACTATATGAGGTTTCCACTTCCTTTCTGTTTACTAATTCCTTTTGTCATTCTTTTCTATCTCTTCTTGCCTTTTGAACTTTATTCCTGGGCAAATGCTGCCCTTTTGATCTATGGTTGATTGCTCTAAGGATTGTACACTTCCCTGATGTTATTGTTCAGCTTATGGACCTGTCTATTGTTTGTCTGAAAGTTGAGCCATGAGAGTGAGTTCAACTTCAAGCTTGAAGTGTATCTAAGGGCCATGTATAAGGTTCTACCAGTCTCTGTCAGACCAGTAAATCTGGTCTTTTTAATTATTTTGAATTGTTTTTCACAGTTTGCTCCCACTCTCTCCAGGACCTCCTATTGTGATCCCAATCAAAGTGGTCAACAAAGTTAGCTGGGTACCCCTAGGTCTTCTGGTCTCAAGGTCATGGAGTCTGGGTTTGAAATGGTTTATTTGTCCTTTGGACTAACTTTATCCTTACATTTTTTTTTAATTACTTCTCTCTCCATTCCTCTAGATGGGGAGACTCCAATAGTTTGTACCTTAGATGGAGCTCCTCACAAGTTTTTAGGACCTCAGTCACTACTCACCAAAATAGAATGTAAACCAATGTCTTTATGGCCTATGTTATACCAAATGATCTTGATGTCCTCCAAAACAATGATCCTAAGATCCTAATTCCAGTAACTCATTCCCTCAAGGTGTTTAGTTGTGGCCAAGAAGTTTTCATGAGTTTGCATTTGTCCTTTGTATTATATCTATGAATGAATTTGCAGCACATATAGATACATATATATATATATATATATAAATATTCTCTGTCTGAGCTATGTATGAGAAGATCTAGTCATGCATCATTTAAATCATTTGGTTGATAACCAGCAAGATGACTGTTAGAATCCACCAGATGTTTCATAGGAGAAAGATGAAGCAGCATACTTTCATAAAGATTTACAGGCTTGGATACCCGATGAGGCAGTTCTACTCTGTCCCATAGGTTCAGTATCAGTTGGAATTGACTGGATGGCAGTGGGTTAGAAGCTATATATGTTTGTGGGTATAATCCCATTCACTTTCCCATATCTTTCTAGCTTGTGTATCTCTCTGTGTGTCTACTTGGAGATTATTATTATTACTGTTACTGTAGGATTGTGATCTTGATAATTTTGTGTTGACCTCCACCTTATTGTATATTGCCTTTAAGGTCACGCAAATGAATATGTGTCTATCCTCTAATCAATGACTTCCCCTTTCTTCCCTTCCCTTCACTGATTACCTTCAAAGAATTTTTCTTTCTGTGTGTAAACCTTTTTTGTCTTTTTACAGTAGTGGTCTCAAAAAATATTTGTTCTTTTCAGATTGAATAGTTTCATTCAGCATAATGTCTTCGAGGTTCATCCATGTTATAAAATATTTTACACATTCATCATTATCCTTTAATGTTGTGTGTAATATTCATTGTGCATATATACTATAGTTTATCCATTCATCCCCTGATGGACACTTAGGTTGTTTCCATCATTTTGCTATTGTCAATAATGCTATGTTTAACATATATACATTCATGACACTTCTCTTATTTGTCTAGGATATATCCCTAGTAGTGGAGTTGCTGGATCATATGGTATTTCTATTTCTGATTTTTTAAGGAAGTGCCATACTGTTTTCCACAGTGGTTGTACCATTTTACAGTCCCACCAGAAATGTATGAGGGTTCCAGTCTTTCCACACCCTCACCAACATTTGTTGTTTTCTCTTGTTTTGAGTTTTAGTACTAATACTGGGGTGAGATGATATCTCATTGTTGTATTGATTTGCATCTCTCTAATGACTAATGATTATGAGCATGTCTTCTTGTGTTTGTTGGCCATCCGAATGTCTTCTTTGCTTAAATGTATGTTTATGTCATCTGCCCATTTTTTAATTGGGATGTTTGCCTTTTTGTTGTTGTATTGTTGAAGTTGTCTGTATATTTTAGATATTAGTCTCTTGTCTGATGTATTGATGCCAAATATTTTTGTTTTCTCCAGTGTGTAGCTTCTCCTTTTACTCTTTTATTGAAATCTTTTGATTCACACAAATGTTTGATATTTGAGAGATCCCTATCATGTAGTATTTCTCCTAGTGTTTGTGTATTTTTAGTCATATTTGTAAGTCTATTTATGCCATGCATTAAGGCCCCTAAGTTTGCCCCTATTTTTTCTTTGATGATATGAATAATTTTTGTTTTACATTTAGGTCTTTTATCCATCTTGAATTAGTATTTGTGTATAGTGAGAGACATGGATCCTGATTCATGTTTCTGTAAATTGATACCCAGTTTTGTCAGCACCACTTGTCTCTTCCCCATTTAATAGGTTTCAGCCCTTTTCATAAGTCAACTGTGAATAGGTAGATTGATTTACATCTTGGTTCTCAATTCTGTTCCATTGATCTATGTGTCGATCATTGTACCAATACCAGGCTGTTTTGACTACTACAGCTATATAGTAGATTTTGAGATCAGAGAGTGTGAGACTTCCTACTTTTATTTATTTATTTATTTATTTCCTTCTTTAGTAGTGCTTTGCTTATCAGGGGTCACTTTCCTTTCAAAATAAAATTGTTGATTAATTTTTCCATCTCCCTAAAGAATGATAAAGAATCTAGATTGGGGATGTGTTGTATCTCTAGATAGCTTTAGTGATGATATTTTAAAAGTATTAAATCTTTCTATCCATGAACATGATATATCCTTCCATTTATGTAGGTCTCTTGGTTTCTTGGAGTAGTAGTTTGAAATTTTCTTTATATAATTATTTTGAAGCTCTGGTTAGATTTATTCCTAAGTGCTTCATTTTTTTTTAGGTGGTTATTTTTAGTGGTATCGTTTTCCTGATTTCCATTTCAGAGATTTCTTTGTTAGTTTAGAAGGATATGGCTGATTTTTGTATGTTGCACTTGTACTCTGTCACTTTGCTGAATCCTTTTATTAGCTTCAGCAGTTCAATTGTTGATTCTCTGGATTTTCTGTGTATGTATGTTGTTGTTGTTATATGCCGTGGAGTCGGATCCGACTCATAGCGACCCCTCCTTGGGTTTCTGAGGCAGTATCACTATGGAAGTAGATTGCCCCATAGGAACCTATCATCTCTAAATAGAGCTAGTTTTACTTCTGCTTTGCCAATTTAGATGCTGTTTACTCCCTTTCCTATTGCTTTATTGCTCTTGGTAGGAATTTCAATACGATATTGAATAGTAGTGATGATAAAGGGTTTCCTTGTCTGGTTCCCATTTACAAGGGGAATGTTTTCCATCTCTCGCCACTAAGAATAACATTGGTTGCTGGTTTTGTGTATATGCCCTTCCTTTTTTTTAAGGGATTTCTCTCCTATTCCAATTTTCCTGATCATTTTTATCAAGAATGGATGTTGAATTTTATGGTTTCCTGCATCAATTGAGGTAGCATCGTGCCTAAGGCATTTGACTGCTAACAAGAAGGCTGGAGGTTTAAATCCACCAGCCACACCTCTGAAGGAAGATGGGGCAGTCTACTTCTGTAGTGATACTGCCTTGGAAACCCAAGGAGGGGTCTCTGTGAATAGGATCTTACTCAATAGCAATGAGTTTGGTTTGTTTTTTGGTTGTTGATAAGATCACGTGGTTCTTTTGTTTTATTTATGTGGTGGGTTACTTTGATTGTTTCCTTAATTTGAACCATTTTTGCATACCTGCTATGAATCCCTATTGGTCATGATTTGTTATCTTTTTGAAATATTGTTGGATTCTATCAGCTAAGATCCTGTTGAAATTTTTTGATCTATGTTCATAAGGGGCACTGGTTTATAATTTTCTTTTTTAGTGGGGTCTTTGCCTTGTCCTGGTATCAGGGTTATACTTATTTCATAGAATGAGATTGGGAGCATTCCATTGTTTTCTATGTTTTGGGATAATTTTAGTACATTTTGCGTCAGCTCTTCTCTAAATATTTGGTAGAATTCTTCTATGGAGCAGTCTGGGCTAGGACTTTATTTTATTGGGATTATTTTTATAACCTGGTCATTTTTTTTCTTTTATGATGGATCTCTTCAGATTTTCTCCATAAAATGGTTTTATTTTGGGTAGGAGAAATTTGTCCATTTCTCCTAGGTTTTCAAATTTGTTGGAGTGCAGTTCTTCATTCTTCATAGTGTTCTGTTATTATCCTTTTTATATCATTTGGTTCTATCATGACATCATTTATTTCTTTCCTGATTCAAATCATTTTCATCTTCTTTTCCTTTATTAAATTTTCCAGTGGGTTGTCACTTTTATCAATCTTCAAAGAACCAACTTCTAGTCTTGTTGATTCTTTGTATTGTTTTTCTGCTTTATCTTTTATTTGTTTCTTTTCTTCAGGTGACTGTAGATTTATTTTGCTGTTGATTTTCTATTTTTTGGGGCTGTTGGGTGTAACTGTTGACTTGGTTCTTTCTTCTTTTTTGATGTGTGCATTTATTGCTATAAATTACTCTCGGATGAGTGCTGTTTTTGCTCTGTCCTAAAGATTTTGGTATGTTGTATTTTCATTCTCATTTGATTTAAGGAATGTTTTACTTTCATTATGTATCTCCTCTATTACTCAGTAGTTTTTATTGAGATCTGAGAAGATAGTTTTTAGTATTTCAAAAACTAGAAAAACTAGAACAAAAACTAGTTTTTCTATCCTTCACCGAAAATGGCATATTAAAGAATCTTACTATTATTGTGGAGTTGTCTATTTCACTTTTCAATTCTGTTAAAGATTGATTCATATATTTTGGGTCTCTTTCACTGAATACATAGACATAGATTATGGTCATGTGTTCTTGTTGGATGGATTCTTCTATCATTATATAATGTCCTTCCTTGTCTATTTTGCTTATTTTGGCCTTACAGTTTTTATTTATTTATTTATTTATTAATCAGAAATTAATATTGCCACTCATACTTCTTTTTGGTTGGCATTTATTTCCTATATGTTTTTCCATCCTCTGAACTTTAGTTTTGTGTCTAAGATGTGTTTGAAGCCAGCCTATTGATGGGTCATATTTTCTTATACATTCTGCTACTCCCAGTATCTTGACTGGTGCATTTAATCCATTTTCAGTCAGTGTAATTATCAATAGTCATGAATTCACTGCTGCCCACTATGCTGCTTTGTGTGTTTGTGTGTGTGTAGGGTTGGTGGTTTCTTTGCTCAATTTTCTGTCCTGAGTTAAATTTATTAATGAATTTTCTTAGCATTACCTTTCTTGTAATTGTTCTAGTGTTTTCTGAGATTTCATGATTTCCTTCTTTTTTATTTTGGTAAGAAGGTTTATTAGTTTTCTTTGAGGTTACCCAGTTATTTATTGTTTTATTTTACAAATTTAAAGCAATATATTCTATCTTTATATCATCTAGACTTCTTCTCCATTTGAAATTCTGTAACTATATCATTTATTCCCTTTGTTTTCTTTCTAGTTATCATCATTTACAAATTGACATCTCTCCATATTTTCAGACTCATGAGTTTGTTTTACTTTTGATACTTCTATACCTGTGTTGATTTTCAGGTAATGTTGTCATATGTCATAATTTCTGGTTGTTGTCTGCCATTGCTGGTTCTTTCTCCGAAGGACTCCCTGTAGCATTTTTTGTAAGGTGTTTCTGTTTTTGCAAATTCCCTTAGTTTTTGTTTATCTGGGAACATTCTAATTTCACCATCATACTTGAGAGACAATTTTGCTTTCTATATATAAGGAGCTCTGGTAGCACAGTGCCTAAGGCATCTGACTGCTAACTAGAAGGTTGGTGGTTCAAACCCACCAGCCATTCTGTCGAAGCAAGACTGGACAATCTACATCTGTAATGATTTCCCACCTCAGAAGCCCAATGGAGGTCACTAAGAGTTACAATCTACTTGACGGCAGTGAGTTTGGTTTAGATAATTCTTGGATGGGATTTTTTTCTTTCTTTCTTTCAGGATATTATGTCATCCTATTTTTTTCTTGCCTGCATGGATTGTGCTGAGAAATCAGAGCTTAGTCTTATTGCTGCTCCTTTATAGGTGACTTTTCATTTTTCCTGAGCTATTTTTGGAATTCTTTCTTAGTCTTTGGTTTTAGAAAGTTTGAATACGATATGTCTTGGTGATTTTTTTTTGAGGCCTATTCTATTTGGGTTTCATTGAGTTTCCTGAATATATATTACCTCATCTTTCATGATATTAGGGAAGTTTTCTTTCAACAAACTTCAACAGTTTTTCTCTTTCTGTTCTGGAATTCCAATCAGACACTAAATTATCCATCTGGATGGTGACCCACATGATTCTTTGGTTTTCTTCATTTTTATTTTAATTACTTTTTGTGGTTGCTCCTCTACTAGATTAGTGTTGAGAGATTTGTCTTTTATCTCACTAATTTTGTGCTCCATTGATTCAATTATATTATTTTTTCCTTCCAATGTCCTTATCTGTTTTTGAAATTTCAGTATTAATGTTCTGGATTTCCATTTGCTATTTTTGTATGGTTTCTATTTTCCATTTATTTTGTCAATTTACTCTTTTCTTTTTTAATTTCTCTACAGTTTTTCCTTGTTTTCCTTGATTCCATCCATTTTTATTTTTATTTTTATTTTTATTTATTTTTTTAAATCTTTATTTCAATTTGTTGAAGGTACCAAACATAATTATTTTGAAATACTTATCAGATAGCTCAAGTAACATTTCTTCCTTTGAAAAATTTCCTGTTTCTATGTTTTGTTGAGTTTCTTGAGCTTTGTTGTTCTATTTATTTGATGTCTGTAGTCTCTGGTACATTATGGTTTTGTATTTATTTGTTGATACAATATTGGGTTTTTGTATGGCTTTATTTTCAAATATTTTAGCAACAGGGTACACATGGTACTGTGGTTGCTAATTTGGCAGTAGTGGGTCTCTCTTCACCAGTCTCTGGTGGTGGGTGGGCATTTTGGCATGAGTCTCTGATCACTTGTCATGTAGAAAAACTGAGGACTGGCTGCGTATGTGTTGCCTGCTATGTGTGCACAGATCTTGTGGTGCTGGAGCAGCTGGATGATGCCACAGGTGTGGTAAGTACAGCTCGATAGTATAGTTGGCTCCCAACTTGAGGAAAAAAAGAAAAAAGGGGGGGAGGGGCAAAGAAAGGGAGAAGAGGAAAACCCAAGAAGAAAGAAAAAGAGAAAAGAAAAATAATGTGACACATTATGGGGAAAAAACTTGCCATGAAACATGACTGGGGCAGGAATGCAGTGATCACTGCCTTGTAGCACACACTGCTTTATGTGGAAGGATGGAGATGAGCACTATAACACACTACAAGATTAAAAAAAAAAAAGAAAAGAAAAGAATGGGAAAAGGATGGGGAGAGGAAGAAAAAAGGAAAAACAATCAAGAACAGGAAAAGGGAAGAAATAAGAAAGTACAGAGAAAAAAGTGTTATAGTACTGGTACAAGTGTTAGCTGCCAAAAAAATGGCTGTACCAGGATTGTGGCACTTAGTTTTTCTCCAGTGGGAGAAAAACCAAAAACCAAACTCATTGCCATGGAGTTGATTCTGACTCACAGCAACCCCTATTGGGTTTCCAAAGAGGTAAATCTTTATGGAAGTAGTTTGCTCCATCTTCCTTCTGCCGAGCAGCTCATTGGTTTGAGCCACCAACTTTCTAGTTAGCAGTCAAATGACTTAGGCACTGCTCCATCATAGCTCTACAGTCTCTGTGGGAGAGTGCACTGCAATATCTGGCGGGGAGGAGCAAATGCTGTTGAATGTGCAAAGTACTGCTCCATAGGATCAAAAATAAATAAAAGACAAATGGGGAGAAAAGGAAGAAAAAAAGAGAAAAGATAAAAACAAGAGGAAGAGAGGAAAGACTAAGAAGAAAGGAAAAAGCAAAAAAAAAATCAAAGTAGTGGTTCAAGTGTTAGCTGCTACAAAGGACTGCAACAGAAACATAGAAGTCAATTTATTGGAACATGCACTGCCATCTGCAGAACAGCAGGGGTGGCCATTGCTCACCTCAGAATTGCTAGGGGATGGGCACCAACTCTGTGGGATCAAAAAAAAAAAAAAAAACCTAAGGAGAAGTAAGAGGAATGAGAAAAAAAGGGGGGTGGAGAGTGAAGAACTAAGAAGAAAGAAAAAGAAAAAAAGCAACAGAATACTGATGAAAGCACTTACTTCCAAACGTGACTGCAGCAGGACCACAGCTCACAACAATGACCAGGGAGGGGCAGTAGTGGACACTGAGGACTGGGGTTGTCACTAGGGACAGGACACCTGCTCTGCAGGATGAATAAAAAGGGAGTGGGGAGAGAAAGCAAAAAAGATAAAGAAAATGGTTGGAAGAGAGAAAAAGTAAGATAAAACATAAAGAGAACAGAAACAACAACAATAACAAAAACAACAAATAACTGGCAATGGGTGGGTTTTGACTGTCCACCTGTTGAGTCAAGTTAGGACACTGTACCTCCAGTACTTGGGAGATTGTGGAGGTAAGGGGAATTCACATACCTCTGGTGCTGATCACCAATGTGGATGCTGATGCAGTCCTGGGTGAACAGAGTTGGTTATCTGGTTCTTGCCATGATCAGAATGCTGCTTCCAATAATTCAAATTGGCTGTGCTGGGCTACTCTGAATCTCACCACTCCATATGCCTCCTTGTTTGGTATGTTTGTTGAGTCTCTTCCTCTAATTAGTGTTTGATTTACCTCTTTATACTTTCTTTCAAGCTTTAGGTTCCAGGTTTAGTGTATCCATTTCACTTGGTTTCCCAGGTCTTTGTTTCAGACGGTCTGGATTGTATATCTGCCTAGTCTGCCATTTTGAATTTTTCCCTCAACAATAGATTTGACAAATTGAACACTAATGACTGAAACCTGATGAGCTGTACAGTAACATCAAGGACATTATATGAAGAAAGCAAAAGGTTATTTAAAAAAAATAAGAAAGAAAACACTAACATGGATGTCAGAAGAGACTCTGAAACCTGCTCTTGAAGATAGAGTAGCTAAAGCAAATGGAAGAAATAATTAAGTAAAAGAGGTGAATTTATGATTTCAAAGGGCAACTCAAGAAGATGAAGTAGTATAATGAAATGGGCAAAGACCTGAAGTTAGAAAACCAAAAGTAAAGAATACATTCAGAGTTTCTCAAGCCCAAGTAACTGAAGAAAATATTTGAGAATTCTGTTGCAGTAGTGACATATTCTATGGGCAAAATATTGATGATGGAAGCATTAAAAAGGAAGATGGAAGGAACACACAGTCATTACACTAAAAACAATTGGTCATGAGTGGATACATAGATAAACATGCAATCTGAACAGGAGTGGGGAGATGAGTGGAACTACACCATTGATTATATATAAGTTTGACAGGGACTATTTCTACATATATATTTGTATGTGCTGCAAATATATCCATGCATATGGGTCAAAGTTATGAAAACTTCTTAGCCATAACCTAACACCTTGAGGGAATGATTCACTGGGTGTGGAGGCTTAGGACCATGGTCTCAGAAGACATCAAGTTCAATTGGCATTACATAGCCCACAAATCAAAAATGAGCTCTTGTGGTATTGTGGGTAAGGCATTTGGCTGCTAACCAAAAGGTCAGTGGTTTTCACCCACCAGCTCCTCCAAGAAGGAAAAATAAGGCAGTCTACTTCCATAAGAATTTACAGCCTTGGAAACCCAATAAGGGTTGCTATGAGTTGGAATCTACTCAATGGCAATGTGGTTTTGGTTTTTTTGAATCACATAAACAATGATCTACATCTTTTGATGAGTAGTGACTGGGGTCTAAATATCTTGTGAGTGGCCATCTGAGGTACAACTATTGATCTCTCCCTGTGTGGAGGAAGGAATTATGAAGAAATTCTAAGACTCAAGGAAATAATTAGTCCAAAGGACTAATGGATAATGAGAACCCCAGCATCCATGATCCTGAAGCAGAACTAGATGGTGCCTCACTACAACTACTGACCATTCTGAAGTGGATTACAGTAGGAGGTCCTGGATAGAGTAAGAAAAATGTGAAATACAACTCAAAATCATTAAAAAGACCAGACTTACTGGTCTAGTAGAAACTAGTGGAAACCCTGAGCCTGGGGCCTTTATACACCATTCAAGCCTGGAGTTGGACTCTTCCCATGCCTCAACTTTCAGTCAAACAATAGACAGGTCTATAAATGAAATATTAATACCAGGGAGGTTTGTACTCCTTAGAAGGACAATACCAGGGGGATATGCACTCCTTAGATATACCAACCTTAAAAGATCAAAGATGCAGCATTTCCCTAGAGATAAAGCTCAGAAAGCAGGAAGGAAATGGAAATAAGAATGGAAATCCTAAAAACAGGGAGTGAGTGAGAAGAATGCTGATACAGTGTCATGGATTGAAAGGTGGTTGAATTGTTGAATGGACAATGAATTAGCTCTGTAAACTTTCACCCAAAGCCCAATAAAAAAGTAAAAAAAAAAAAAAAAAGTTAAGATTCAGTCATTTCAGATGCAGAATAAATTTGAAACCCGTTGTATTGAAAGAAGAAGTCCAAGCTGGACTGAAGGCTTTGCCAAAAAACAAAACTTCAGGAATTCACAGAATACAATTTGGGATGTTTCAACAGACAGATCCAATGCTAAGAGCCAAGAAATTTGGAAGCCAAGAATTTCTGTGCCCCCAAATTTGGAAGACAGCTACCTTGACCAACTGGAAGTAGAATCTATATCTGTGCTCATTCCAAAGAAGTAACACAAGATAATGCAGAAATTATCAAGCTATATCATTAATACCACATACTATTAAACTTTTGCTGAAGGTAATTAAGAAAATAGTTTCAGCAGTGCATTGAGAGGGAGCTGCCAGAAATTAAAGCTGGATACAGAAGAGAACATAGAATGAGGGACATCATTGCTGATGTCAGATGGATCTTGGCTGAAAGCAGAGAATACTGGAAAGATATTTATCTGTTTTATTTATTGTCCAAAGGCATTCAACTTTGTGGACCCTAACAAATTATGGATAACATAGTGAAGTATGGGAATTCCAGAACACTTAACTGTGTTCATGTGGAACCTCTACATAGACCAAGAAACAGTCATTAAAAGAAAAAAAAGGAATACTGCATGTTTTGAAATCAGTGAAAGTCCACATCAGGGTTGTATCTTTTCACCATATTTATTCATTCTGTGTCCTGAGAAAATAATGCAAGATATTGGATTATATGAAGAATAGTGGTGCATTAGGATTGGAAGAAGACTCATCACCAACCTGTGTTATGCAGTGACATAACCTTGCTTACTTAAAGAAAAGAATGCTTGAAGAACTTACTGATGAAGATCAAAGCCTATAGCTTTAAGTATAGATTCAGTCTTAACATAAGGAAATCAAAAAGCCTCACAACTGCACCAATAAGCAAGATTATGATGAACAGAGAAAAGATTAAAATTGCCAAGGATTTAATTTACTTAGATCCCAGTCAATACCTGTGGTAGCAGCAGTCAAGAAATCAAATTAGAGATTTAACACTCTTTAAAGTATTAAAAAGTAAAGATAACACTATGAGAACTAAGGTGTGCTTGACCCAAGCCATAGTATTTTCAGTCACCTCATATGTATATGAAAGCTGAACAATGAATAAGGAAGCCTGAAGAAGAATTGATGCATTTGAATTATGTGTTGGCAAAAAACACTGAATAACAAATATGTCTTGGAAGAAGTGCAGCCAGGATGATCCTTAGAAGGAGGATGGTGAGACTTCATCTCATGTGCTTTGGACATGGTATCAGAAGGGACCAGTGCCTGGAGAAGGACATCATACTTGATAGAGTAGAAGGTCAGTGTAAAAGAGAAAAAACCTCAATGAGATGGATTGACAGTGGCTACAATTGACAGTGGTTCAAATCTAGCAAAGATTGTGAGGATTGCACAGGACTGTATTGTGTTTCTTTCGTTTTTTTGTACATAAGGTCACTATGAGTCAGAAATGACTTGAAGATGGCATAGTGCCTAAGGCATTTGACTGCTAACCAGAAGGCTGGTGGTTCAAACCCACCAGACACTCCTCTGGAAGGAAGATTGGGCGATCTACTTCCCTAGAGATACCTCTTCAGAAACCCAAGGAAGGGGTCGCTATGAGTTAAATCTACTTGATGGCAGTGAGTTTGTTTTTTGGTTTTAACAATTAACAGCAAAAACCTAATCAATGATTAATATTCTTAGTACTGGTATGTTGTTCAAAATAAAGGAATAATCATATTTATTTAGCCAGAAAGCAAGAAGACAGAGAGAGGCAAGAAGGATAAGTCAAATGTTCAGTAACTATACCTTTGGATTTTCTGAGGTTGTCATGATTTTCAGTCCACTGTGTCATGTGGTCTTATTCCATCTGGTCTTGCTGTTTGTGCAACTCCCTTACCTGATGTGGGGACTTGGACAAACTTGCAGAATTTTGGGATTTCAGGGTATAGTTCTTCACTTAGATGGAAAATGCATTAGACTGAATTTCAATTTCTCTTAAATATCAATCTCATAAATTGTTTGCAGCTCTGGTTACACTTAGCATACTCTGCTCGGGGCACTGGCAAGCAATGAAATGTAATTTATAATGGAGACCAGAGCAAAACAATGTGTTAGTTCTGAATGAAATTGTTACAGGAAGAATATTTATAGTGACTAATCTCAGAGGTATGGAGAGTTCTTCTAGATTGTTGCATGTAAAGTGTTCATGATTAAAATCTAAAACAAAAGTGCAGCACTCAATTGTTCACTTAACCTGAGGTTAGCATTAGGTAGGATCAGATCTCAGAAAATTACATAAGAGAAAATGTTTCCTGGAAATATTACAGCACTCTTATTCCTATATGCTTTCCTATATGAGGAGCTCTGGTAGTGTAGTGCCTAAGGCATTTGACTGCTAATCAGAAGGCTGGCGATTCAAACCCACCATCCACTGCTTGGAAGGAAGATTGGGCAGTCTACTTCCATAGTGATACCACTTCGAAAATCCAAAGAGGGGTTGCTATGAGTTGGGTCCAACTCAACGGCAGTGAGTTTGTTTTTTTGGTTTTATTTTCCTACATGAGACCTGAAAAATTAGAAACCTAGTTTTATTTCCATATCTTACTTCTTTTTGTCAAAATACACAAACATACACATAGTTCTCATAGATAAAAGCAAAATTTCCCATTAGATACAAAGAAGTGGTCTAAGATTTAATTCTTTCTAGATAATGGTCTGATATAAAGAACCCTCCATAATAGTAATTGTGGGCTTCTTGAAAGAGGACCATCACTTGTTAATTCCTGAGTAATTGTTGCTGCTGTTTACATAGAAGGAAGCATTTTAAAAGCAAGGGCAAGCCTAGGGTACCAATAAGCCAGAAACTACTGAAAATCATGATTGCCTCCATTGCTTTTCTAGGGATTATGGACATTAAAAGTATCATATGATATGGACTCTTAACATAATGAAATTCTCATCTCTTGAAGAAGGCAAGCTATTAATGCATAAATTGTATGCTCTGTAGCAAGTTATATGTAGTATTCATTTTTGGATTACATGGATTTGAGGGTGAATGACAACCTGATAATCTACATGTACTTTCCCAGCCCCAGTTTTCTCATTTGCAAAATGGCTAGAATAATGTCCAGCTCACAGAGTTTTGGTAAAAATCTAGTGAGCAAGTTTACTGCCAGATACATAGCAGGTACTCAAACAATGCCAGAGCTTTTCTGCTTTGTTTAGTTGTCTCAAGTTATTTCATAAACTAGAGCTATATTTCTCAAACTATTTGTAGTAATGGACTATTATTATTCTCTTTCTCTGACCCCATCCATTATGTACAATAATTTTGTAAAATATAATAAAATGAACCTATTAAAGAGTAGAATGAAGGGGAAATACCAGCTACATATAAAGTGCAAACCAAATTTTTTATTCTTAGTTCCAACATGGATAAAATTATACTGACAGATTGCTATAGGTCTGTATGTGCCAACAAACAAATTCTGCCTTGTTTTTGTATCTTGTACTTGTAGCAAAAGTTCCCTGGACCCCCTCACCCTGCACTGGTCTGCATGTCATACTTTGATTAACACTAACAGAAAGTCAATGATTTGGTTCTTAAATTATATCTGATTTTAATTTGAAATCATGGAATTACTCTATTTTCAGCCCTTACTCCAGGCAAATATCATTAGTAAGACCAACCATTGTTTGTAAATGAGAAGTTTAAAAAAAACTCTGACTCAAGGAAAGAATCATGCATGTCCTGACACAGAAGACACTAGCATGCATATTTCCAGATGAAGTTTCATAAAAGACCCAGAACTAAAGATGAAGGAATTAGAGGTGGCAAAGACATTCTCCTTTGTCTCTCTCAACCAAGTTTCCACTATTTTTTTGTTGTTGCCATGTGCCGTCAAGTTGGATCCAACTCATAGCAACCCCTCCTTGGGTTTCTGAGGCGATATCACTATGGAAGTAGATTGTCCAACCTTCCTTCCAAGGAGTGGCTGGTGGGTTTGAACTGCCAGACTTCTGCTTAGCAGTCAAGTGCCTTAGGCACTATGCTACCAGAGCTCCCATCCCACTATTTATAGCATAAAGGAAAGGAAATTAATGCAATAATTTTGCTCTGTAGAACTTTTTCCATTTTATAAATTTTCATTTCATAGTTTATGTTCAGTGATCATTAATGCATCCTTTGCTATCCTGAAAGGTGATGATCATTGTCTTTGTGCTCAGAATTACCATCTCTTCTCTCACTGCATCTTCTGCCTGAGTTCAGAATAATCTATATAAAATATGTACGTGTACATGTCGCTCTCCTTCATGAGGCATATGAGACCATCTTTGGCCTGGTTCTGGTTAATGTCTCTGAACTCAGTTCTTCTTCTTACCTCTGCAATTAGTCTCACATTTTATATTCTAATTATTCTGAACTCTTGGCAGTTCCTTGCCCACATCTCACTTTTTCACACCTCTGTGCTTTGCTTTGCTTTGCTCATTCAGTTTCCTCTGCTTCTACCAACATGTCCCACTCCTTGCCTCGCTAACTGCTATATATCTTTCAATAATTAGTTCAGATGTCCTCCAGAAAGTCTTCTTGACCTTTCCTCCCCCAGGCTGTGCTTTCCTTGTTGTCGAATTGGACCCAACTTACAGCTACCCCACCTTGGGTTTCCAAGGTGGTATCACCACAGAAGTAGATTGCCCAGTCTTCCTTCTGAGGAGTGGCTGGTGGGTATGAACCACCAGCCTTCTGGTTTGCAGTCAGACTGGGCTAGATGACCCTTTTCTGTGTGACTATACTTTTCTCTGCATACTTTGACCACTGAACCAGCCCTGTTTTTCTGAAACCATCTGTGTGTACTAATTTCTTCTTCTTGTTGTTGTTAGGTGTCAGTAAGTTGATTCCAACATGTAGTGACCCTATGTACAACAGAATGAAACTCTATCTGATGCTGCGCCATCCTCATAAGTCTTGCTATGCTTGAGACCATAGTTACATGCACTGTGTCAATCCATCTCATTGAGTCATCCTCTTTTTCATTGACCTTCTGTTTTACCAAGTATGAAATCCTTCTCCAGGGACTGGTCCCTTATGACCACATGACCAAAGTAGGTAAGCCAAAGTCTGACCATTCTTCTAAGGAGCATTCCGGCTGCAATTCCTCCAGGATGTATTTGTTTGTTCTTCTAGCACTCCATGGTATTTTTAGTGTTGTTCAGCAACACCACATACAATTCAAAGCATCAAGTCTTTTTTCAGTCTTCCTTATTCATTGTCCAGCTTTCACATATATATGAGGTATATGAAAAGACTATGGCTTGGGTCCAAACAGAAAAAAAAAAAAAAAAAAAAAAAAAAATATATATATATAACCAAACAAAACTCACTGCAGGTAAATAGAATCTGATTCATAGCAACCCCTCCTTGGCTTTCTGAGGTGGTATCACTATGGAAGTAGATTGACCAATCTTCCTTCTGAGGAGTGACTGTGGTGTGTTTGAACCACCAGCATCTGGTTAGCAGTCAAATACATTAGGCACTATGCACCTTAATCTTCAGAGTGACATTTTTGCTCCTTAACACATTAAATAAGTCTTTTGCAGCAGATCTGCCAAGTGTAGTATCTGATTTCTTGACTGCTGCTTCCATGAGTGTTGATTTTAGATCCAAGTAAAATGAAATCTCTGACAACCTTAATCTTTTCTCCATTTATCACGACAGTATGAATTGGTCCAACTGTAAGGATTTTTGTTTTCTTTATTTTGAGGTGAAATCCATACTGAAGACTGTAACCTTTGATATTCATCAGTAATTGCTTCAAGTCTTCTTCACTTTCAACAGGCAAGATTGTGCCATCTTAATATAATAGGCTATTATATTAAGTCTTTCCAAATCCTAATGCAGCATTCTTCTTCACATACTATAGTTTACCAGATTATTTTGCTCAGCCTAAAAATTGAATAAGTATGGTGAAAGAATACAACCCCGACACACATTTCCTGATTTTAAGCTATGCAGTATCTCTTTGTTCTGTTTAAATGACTTTTGCTCTATGTACATGTTCCTTGTGAATACAATTAAATATTCTGTAATTCCCATTCTTTGCAATGTTATCCATAATTTATTATGATCCACACAATCGAATGTCTTTGCATAATCAATAAAATACAGGTGAACATCTTTCTGATATACCTTGCTTCCAGCCAAGATACACCTGAGATCAGCAATGATATCCCTCATTCCACATCCTCTTCTGAATCCAGCTTGAATTTTTGGCAATTCTTTCTCCATATACTGCTACAACTGGTTTTTAATTATCTTCAGTAAAATTTTACCTGTGCGTCAGTTTGTTGTACTGTTGTGGTTTGCATGTTACTGTGAGGCTGGAGGCTATGTTCCTGGTATTTGAAATACCACCAGGTTCTTCCATACTGGACAGGTTTCAGCAGAGTTTCCAAACTAAGACAGAAGGGGAAGAATGAGGGTGCCATTCACTTCTGAAAAAAAATGGCCACTTAAAACCTCATTTCTATTCATCAGCAAATGCCCAATGAATGTTTGAGAACTGATGATAAAACTGAGATAGCTGTCATGGTTGCCTTGAGTGGCACTGAAGAATAGACCTGTACACTGATATGCATAAATCAAAATATATTGTTGTGGTGGTTATACTTGTGTGTGAACTTGTTTGGGCCTGATTGAGTGTCTGGGAAGGTGGTGGTAGTTATTCCCCTGACAATCAACTCCATGGTGGGATCTACCACAAGCAGCTGAGTAGCTGCTTTGGGTATGTGATCTGCTTCCTGTATATAAGGAGAAGCCTTTGGGAATGGTCCCTAGTCTATGGCATGCTTGGACCCTGAATGTAGCCATTGTTGTTCAGCAGTCTGCAATGCTCTGCTGACCTTGGGACTTACAATGGACTTAAATTAATGGTCTGCCGTGTGGTTTGGCAACATCAGGACTGTGCCTTTTTACTTGTCAACCTTGGGCTTCTCAGCCTCAGCAGCCTGCAGCTGTCTGAGTGAAGAAACACCTCTAGCTCCAGTGGGCTGGGATTAGGAGGCAGAGCTGGACCCCAAGGTTGAGGGGCTTTCAACAAGCCCCTAGAGCAAGGCTCTTTGAACTCAGACTTAAAGCCTCCAAACTGTGAGAGAATAAACTCCTTTTTGTTTAAGCCATCTCATTTGTGGTATATTCTTGTCAGAGTGGCACTAGGTAACCAGAACAATTGTACAAATCTGACTGAGGTAAAGCAGAGCCAAAGATCATCAGTCCATTAACCAGTAAAATGAGAAATGTATTATCAAATAAATCTGTATTTCTTTGATCTTAGTCCCTTTTGATGTAAATTAAATCTTATACATACATTTAAAATGCAAACATGAGTGCCATAAGCCATCATGATTAAGGTCTCCACTTAGAGAAAGCAAATAGCATGAGGGCCATGTGGTCCAATCTCAAATAATGGACAGAGAGCACCAGGTTTAAACTGGAATTTGGGGCTTGTTACTTACTAGCTCAATATATTGTTAACCTTCCTGATTCTAGTTTCTTCATCAGAAAAACTATGATGATAGCCTACATCATACTATTATTTTAAGAGTTACATGGCATAATTTACATAAACATAAAGTACAGTGTCAGGTGCAATAAATGGTAGCTATATGATCAGAGGCATCTATTTGTATTGTATTAAAATGTTGCTTATTGTGACTGCTGTGTAATTTTTCACAGCCTAATGTTGCATTACCAGGAAATAATACCTGGGATGATGCACTCTACAAGGTCCATCAAAGCATAACCTTATTTATGCAAAACCCCTTTCTACAAATTAAAGCAAGTATCTGATTTGAGCAGGTGTTTCTTAGCCTTGTTCTGTGTCACAAAGATGTTGAAAAGTCTGAATTTTTCCAAATCATGGCAGGTCTTGAACCTATCCTGAAGATTTAAGATGAAACAAAATAAAACCAAGGGAAGATGTCAAAATCATTTACTTGGGGGAAGTGACTTTGTTTTGGCAATAGAGAGTAGTGTAGATTAGATGGGGATACACTTAATGTAGTTACAGATAACGAAGTACTTCAACCAGCTTATAGTAGAACTATAGAGTTATGCCAAGAGATTTGGAAGACAGCTACCTGGCCAACTGACTGGAAGAGATCCATATTTGTGCCCATTCCAAAGAAAGGTGATCCCACAGA
>NW_006921591.1:26798600-26805062 GCF_000298275.1 Orycteropus afer afer
TGCGATGATGGGCTCAAGTATAGCAGGGATTGTGGGGCTGGCGCGGGATCGGGCAGTGTTTCGTTCTGCTGTGCATGGGGTCGCTATGAGTTGGAAAAAACTCGATGGCACTTTACAACAACAACAACAACACTAGTAGAACTAAAGAAACAATGCACAGGGCCAAATATCCCTCAATTTGACCATTACAAAAAAGATAACTCTCTCTGCCATGGCCCAAGAAATAATGTATTCTCAGATTTTTTCCCCCAAATGTTTGGGTAGATTGTCTTTTTAAGACACACACACACACACACACACACACACACACACACATATATATATGTCAAAACAAAATGTTCCCTCCCTCCTTCCTAGTTCTATTCCTGGGCAAATGCTGTCCCATTGATCTCATACACTTGATTGTTCTAAGTCATGCATACTGTTTTGGTATTAGTGGTCACTTTATGTTGTTGTTGTTTTTATGTGCCACTGAGTCAGATCTGACTCATAGCAACCCCTCCTTGCATTTCCAAGGTGGTATCTCTATGGAAGTACATTGCCCAGCCTTCCTTCTGAGGAGTGGCTGGTGGGTTTGAACCGTCAGTCTTCTGGTTAGCAATTAAGTGCCTTAGGTACTACACTACCAGAGCCTGTCTATTGTTTGACTGAAAGTTGAGTCACAGGGGTTAAGTTCAATTCCTAGCTTGAAGAGTGTCTAAGGACCATAGTCTTGAGGTTACCACCAGTCTTCGTCAGACAAATAAGCCTAGCCTTTTTATTATTATTATTATTTTGAGTTTTGTTCCATAATTATCCTCATGTGCTCAATTAATCCTTTGGACTAATTGTTTCTTACCATCTTTGATTTTTTTCACTCTTCTTTGTTTTGTATAGGGAGAGACCAATAGTTGCACCTTAGATGACCACTCACAAGTTTTTGAGACCCCAGTCACCACTCACCACAGTAGGATGTAGAACATTGTCTTTGTGGTCTATATTATACTAGTTGACCTTGGTGTCTCCCAAAACCATGATCCTGAGCATCAATGGCCAGTGATTCATTCCCTCAAGGTGTTTGGTTATAATGAAACATTTTTCATAAATTTGCCCCCTGTATGTTCTGTTACATTCATGGATACATATGTAGCACATATGAATTAATAAGTAAAGGTATCCCCTGCCAAACCTATAGTTATTCATTTGCCTTCCAACACTGTTCAGATTGAGTGTCTATCTATGTATCCACTAGTAAATCAGTATCATTACTATTATTGCAGGATTGTGTATGTAAATAGTATTCATCTTTGTAAGCTTTATCTCTTGTGCTGCACCCTTTGTCTTCCACTGCCTTCATCATTTTGTGCTGACCTCCCCCTTATTGTGTATTGCCTTTCCCTTCACCCAAGTTAACATGTATCTACCCTCTAATGGGTAATTTACCTTTCCTTCCCTCCCATCCCTGGTAAACTTCAAAGAATGTTTCTGAGTGTAACCCTTTGCTTAACTTTTTACAATAATGGTTTCATACAATATTGTCATTTTGTGATTGACTAATTTTATTCAGCATAATGTCCTCTAGGTTCATCCATGTTATGAGGTGTTTCACAGAGTCATTATTCTTTAATGCTGTACAGTGTTGTACTGTGCATTTCATTAATCCATTCTTCCGTTGATGGACACTAAGATTGTTTCCCATCTTTTTGCTATTGTGAAAAATGCTGCAATGAGAATGTGTGTCCATATATCTGTGTCCCAGCTCTTATTTCTCTAGGATATATACCTAGTTAATAGGAAATATTGGCATTTGAGTTGTGGAAAAATGCTTGTAGTTTTCCTAGGAATGTGATGGAAAAAATAAGCAATGTTACAAATCCTGAAGAGCACATAAGAGCTGATGTATTAGGGTCCTTAAAATATGCTTCAAAACAGCGTAGGTTACAGTTACGAGTCCACTTAGCCCTATTATGGCATATATCCCCCACCAATATTGTCAGCCTCTCAAATTCTTAGAAAGCTGCTATTCTAGTTGTAGTGTGTCCTTCCACCTGTAAAACTGCATGAATCTGAAGAAACAGATCACATCTCACCAATCTTACCCCAGAGTTTGCTTGGCACATACGTGTCCCATATAATTGTATCAAAATACATTTTACCTGAATTTGTTTTTACTTTATTTCAGCATACTTTCCATTACTGAATTCATATTTTATCAACAAAAAATCAAAGGATAAAATAGTTGTGTCATGAAAGGTTTTGAGCAGTTGGCAATGGTACCACTCCATCTTCAGTAGCCTGTTTGAAAGTTATTGGAGGCAAGACCTATGAAAATACGAGGAGGAATAAGCATGAATGATGGAGGAAAGTATGAAAAAATAAATAGTTCTTTATGGCATAGTGCCTAAGGCAATTGACTGCTAACCAGAAGGCTGGTGGTTCAAATGGAAGTAGATTGCCCCATATTCCTTCCATGGAGCAGCTATTGGGTTTGACCCATCGACCTTCTGGTTAGCAGTCAAGTGTCTCTTTTAGTAGGAAGCCAATCCTCAGAAGGAAGACTGGGCAATCTATTTCTGTAGAGATACTGCCTTGGGAACCCAAGAAGGGGTCACTATGAGTAGGGATTGACTCGACGGCAGTGAGTTTGGTTTTGGGTTTTTATAGTTGTATGCTTGTTCCAATTCTAGACTTATTGCAGCAGATCCTGGCTGTACACTTTGAGAGTTCATGACTATCCTTTTCATAACTTTGGGCATTATAGAAATTATATAACATATTGGACCCAAATTCTATTTGTTCCTTGTAAAATTTCCTTCCTTTATCTGCCCTTGGTGAAAAAACAAAACAAAACAAAACAAAACTTGTCTTTTCTCTTTCTTCCCTGTCACAGCCCCAGAATGTGTCTTTTTATTTCCAAAAACAATTCCTACTAAGAGAGACATTTGACTGATAACCAGAAGGTTGATGGGTCAAACCCAATAGCTGCTCCATGGAAGGAATATGGGGCAATCTACTTCCATAAAGATTTACTGCCTTGAAAACACAATGGTGGTTACTTTGAATTGAAATTGATTGGAAAGCACTGCAGGTTTTTGTTTTTGTTTTTAAGAGAACAGAAAAAGAACATTTTCTTGTTTACACAGAAAGGGGCCCTTATTAGAAAGTGAAACTTTCTGCATTACCACAAATTATGTCCCTAAAAGACTGTATGATATGGAATCAATAGGGGAGAGTGTGGATTCTGACCTATCCAATTCCTATCTTTGTGACTTTAGTCAGAATGGAGATAATACACACTTTGTACAGTGTGTGAAGATTAGGCATAATATATGTAAAGTACCTTTTCAACCCAATGAACATCATGAAGTACAGCTGGATATGAGCATCTGAATGTCTAAAGAAAGATGTTTAATTAAGGTACAATGACTTTCTGCTTTTAAAACATTTCACAAAATATTAACTCTGACTTCTTCAGTCTTCTTGGTGTGAAGATCCCTCCAAAGACAGAAAGTTGTCTAAATTGATTTTCCAGCATCCTCCCAAAACAGTCCTCTACACCTCGTCATCTCCTCAAACACCCCCATGTTAATTCACAGCCTTCAGATAATGCTTTACAAGTTTTTAATTTACAAATTTGACTTGGGATGTTCTTCTGCCTTCTCTCTACCATTTGTATCCAGTTCAAATTTTATAGTCTACTTCAAGCCTAATATCTTTCATGAATCCTTCTGAGAATGTACTGATCAAGAGGTTCCTAACCATTGATATATGATCTGCTTGGTGGAACAGAAAAGTTGACTATACTGGATATAAGTTTTCCATTAGTTCCCAAAAGTTTCCCAACAATGGAAATTTGTAGCATTCCATGTCCATGTTCCCCATCATGTGCTGGATCATTCAAATTGTGTAGCCATGTTACTACATGATTTTTGTCACCTGCCACACCCATCCTCTAAGGGAATATTCAAGTTTTATTTTCCTTTTATTCAACCCATATTTTCCTACAAACTCCTATTATTTTCAACGTATGTTCTCATCTTCTCCAAAACAAAAATCAAAATCATTGCTATTGAGTTAATTCTGACTCATAGCGACCCCCTTTGTGTTTCTGAGGTGGTAAATCTTTACAGAAGTAGATTGCCCCATCTTCTTTCCATGGAGCAGCTGGTGGCTTTGAACTGCCAGCCTTCTGATTAGCAGTCAAATGCCTTAAGCACTTTGCCACCAGAGCTCCGTCCTCATCTTCTAGTTATCTAGAAAATCATATCCTGACAAGATTTATCTCAACTGTTCCTCTCCCCATATAACAACTTATTTCTACCCTTGAGTCCTTCTCTGTCATCTAACCAATGTCTATTTCTGTGCCTCTGAATTTGATTCCCTCCTATGACTGCAAAAACAAAAATCCCTATGCCAGTCTCTCTTGTACTTTCAACTTCTCCCTCTTGACTAGCTCTTTTCCCTTGAAGTTGAAATACAATTTTCTCCAATCTCACATTTTTATCTCATGACTCCTTAAATTCCAGTGACAATGTTTTAGACAGAATTACTAATATTCAAACAAAACAAAACAAAAATAAAACAAAACCCATTGCCATCTAGTCAACTCCAACTCATAGTGACTCTATAAGACAGAGTAGAACTGTTCCATAGGGTTTCCCAGGCTGTACATCTTAACAGAAGCAGACTATCTCATCTTTTTCCCACAGAGCAGCTGGTGGGTTGGCACCTGCGACCTTTGGCTAACAGTCAAATGCCTTAATTGCTGGGCTACCAGTGTTCCTACCTTCATTTTATTACCTGTCATTTACTCTTCCATTTACTGGAAATGAGTTCACTGAAACTTCTCTCACTCAAGTTTTTGTGAAGCCACTGTATGATAGAGAAAGAGATATAAGTTTGGGAACTAGGCAAAATTGGAACTGAAATTGAGCTTCCCTTGGCATTAGTCACATGAATTTAAGGTGTTGAACAAGTCTCTTTGTGTCTCAGCATCATCTTTTGTAAATTTAGGGAAACTATCTGTGCAATGAAGTCATGGTGAGAATACAAAGCATTACCATACCAAGTATTATATGTATAGGCCATTAACATGTTGAGTCTATCAATCTGACATCCCAGTGACAATTACAAGCAAATCCCTCTTTCCTCAAACTCACTTTGCTGCCTTCAGTGACACTTCTGTCTCCTGATTTCCCTCTCGTCTTTCTCCGGCTATCCTTTCTCGCACCCTCCAAGCTTCTATCATCTGTCAAATGTCATGTACTCAAAATCTTTGCTTTTTCTCTTTATTTCTCTAAACTCTAACTTTAGCCAACATGAATAGACTGATCTATCACCCGTTTGTTAGTTTGCCATACTGTAATGACTTACATGTTTCTATGATGCTGGAAGCTATGCTATTGGTATTTCAAATATAAGCAAGGTAACCCATGGTAGAAAGATTTTGGTGGGGATTTCTGACTAAAATAAACCTGATGATCTACTTCAGAAAATTAGCCAATGAAAACTATATGAATCACCAAAGAATATTGTCTAAATGAGTGCTAGATGAATACCACTCTGGGTTGGAAGTTTTTCAAAATACATAATGACCACAATAGACTCACACATGCCAATGCTCATGAAGATAGCAGATAGGGCAGTCTTCCATTCTGTTGAATATAAGGTCTTCATGAGTTGTAGCCAATTAATTACAACAGTTGACTGGTCATTATTAAATCTCCTTGCCCAATACTGATCTATTGGCATCTATCATCCCAAATGGACACTTCCATTTGGAATAAGTACAGGTTCACAATGCCCCTTCTATACTTACTCTGTTTCATCAATCAAGCCCACATAGTTTTCAGTATTTATTTTCTATATGGCAACACAATTATCTAGGAAGAAGTCTGAATTCTTCCCTATTTCTTGCCCCCTGAATCCAACCAATTAGGAAGTTCACCTTAACCCATGCATCTATCACATCTTAGCTGGATTGTGGCAATATTCTACTAAACCATCACATTGCCTCCATCCTCCCCAGTGTCTAATCCAATCTATATTGTACTTTGGCAGAATGAAATGTTTAAAGGACAAACATGGCCAATTCTCCCATTAAAAAACATACCCACAAACAAACAAAATTTCCAACAGTTTCTACTCAGCAGTGTCTTTTTTTTTTTTTTTTAATTGTGATTTGGGTGAAGATTTAAAGACCAAATTCACTTCCATACAGCATTTCACATATACTTTGTCTCATAACATTGACCACAGTTTACCACAATGCAACAGCTCCCCTCCCGCTTCCTCCCCCCAGTGTCCATCCCTCCGTACTCCCCTGCCCCCTGACCTGTCTCCCTTTCTCCCATGATTGTTCTCTCCAAGGAATGTATCTACTTGAGGTAAATGTTTAACTCATATACCTGTATTTTGTTTGGCTGGAAACCACAGGTGTGGGTTCAATTCCAGACCTGAAGGGCAGCTAGGGGCCATAGTCTC
>NW_006921591.1:26819478-26820572 GCF_000298275.1 Orycteropus afer afer
TTTAGGTAAGTGGTGTGTTTCTAGAAAACTTTCCATTTTCTCTATATTTTCAAATTTGTTGGAGTACATTTCTTCATAGTACCTTGATATTATCCTTTTTATTTCAGTTGGTTCTGTTGTGATGCCATCCATTTCATTTCTTATTAGTGTTATTTGTATTCTCTCCCTCTTTTCCTTTGTTAAATTTTCCAGTGGTTTGTCAATTTTATTGATCTTTTCAAAAAAACCAACTTCTGCTCTTGTTGATTTTTTCTATAGGCCTTCTCTTTTCTGTTTGATAGATTTCTGCTCAAATCTTGATTATTTCCTTTCTTCTGGTGACTGTAGGCTTTTCTTGCTGTTCTTTCTCTAATTGTTGGTGGTGTTCATTTAAAGTGTTGATTTTGGCTCTTTCTTGTTTTTTGATGTGTGCATTTATTCCTATAAAATTGGCTGATCACTGTTTTTGCTGTGTCTCAAAGATTCTGGTATGTTGTGTTTTCATTCTCATTTGATTCAAGGAATTTTTGAATTTCTATTTTTATTTCTTCTCTTACCCAGTCTTTCTCAAGGAGGGTATTGTTCAGTTTCCATGTGTTTACTCTTTTCCTGTTGATCTTCCTATAGTTGATTTCTAATTTGATAGCATTATGATCTGAGAAGATTCTTTGCAGTATTTTGATGTTTTTAAATTTATTAAGGCTTGCTTTATGGCCTAACATATGGTCTATCCTGGAAAAAGTTCTATGTGCACTGGAGAAGAATGTATATTGTGCTTCTGTTGGGTGAAGTGCTCTATAGATGTCTATAAGGCTCAACAGTGTCTTTTAAGATTGTGAACTTTGACTAACAGAAGTAAAATAGCCTGGAGAGCTAATTTAAAAAGCTGATTCCTAGACATAGATTCAGACTCCATAAATTAGACTCTAATATAATTTGGGAAATATCTAACTTTATAATAAAGACAAAATTCTTTAGAATATAAAGCTTTTCATTATCTAGCTCCTGATTGCTTCTCCCAATCTCATTGTTCACCATTCTACTTGGACTTATAAGCCAATAGTTGAGATATTTGTGTTTGTTGATGCCACCATGTCTTCATGATGCCAAAGTCC
>NW_006921591.1:26820900-26823861 GCF_000298275.1 Orycteropus afer afer
AGTTTTCCTGTGACTCATAACTCATCACCACCATTCATCCAAACTGAGGTAAATGTTCATTTTTTGTGCTTCTTTAACTTCAAATGCATCAGTAGGTTATAGTTCTTTTTTCTGTTACCTTAATGTAATACAAATCATTGAATATAAATAATTATTCTTAGTAGTTCATTTATTTGTCTTTTTCACCAGCCTAGGAGCTTTTTAGCACTTAAATATGTACACAGTGTATTAGATGTCCAAATATCACTTGTTAATTAAAGAATTATCTCTTTTTACATTGCTCTAATAGTTGTCTCCTCCAAGGTGTATAAGTCAAATCCTTTTCATCAGTAAAAGTCAGAAATTCAAATAGTAACCTGGTATGGAAGATTTTCATCCTTAAGGCTAACTCTGCTACTTCGAATCAGGTGCTTTTGAAAGCTACTTCCTGCTGATCCAATTTACTAGGATATTTAGATGCTCTGGTGCCTACTTCTCTAATATTCTGTGAGTTGAATTAGTGTCCCACCTGTTTTGATGATGGAATTATTTCTTATCTCATGCTATTTTTCTAGAAGTAAACTTATTCCAATTTCAATGTTATTGAAAGTTTAGGTACTAATGTATTTATTAGGAGCTCTGGAGCATAGTGCCTAAGTTACTTGACTGTTAACCAGAAGGCTGGTGGTTCAAACCCACCAGCTACTCCTCAGAAGGAAGGTTGAGCAATCTACTTCCTTAATGATACTGCTTCGGCAACTCAAGGAGGGGTCGCTATGTGTCGGATCTGACTCGATGGCACATAACAATAACAACAACATGTTTTAAATCATGGAAATAAGATGTATTTTCAGTAATACTACTGGATTTTTATTTACCTTTGTTTTGAACTATTACCTCAAGTAGCAAAAGCTGTCCTTAGCAGCATTACTAAATTTTTCAAGAATGAGTGGATGCATTAGATCTGTTTGTCCATTTTTTTAAGGTCACTCCCTCATTCACTCATAGCCAAATAGTCAAATCTAACTCATAGTGAACCCTCCTTGTGTTTTTGAGGCGGTATCTCTATGGAAGTAGATTGTCCAATCTTCCTTCCAAGGAGTGGCTGGTGGGTTTGAACTGCCAGCCAGAAAGCTGGCAGTCAAATGCCTTAGGTACTAAAGTATAAAATTTAATCTTATCATTGAAATTATGAGTATGTATCAAAATTCTGTGAGGAGTGATTAAAATAGCTGAAAGCCTCAAATCATATGAATGTCCTCAGACAGTTATGCTTTTCCTTTTGCTCTCCAAAACAAAGTAGTATGAAGCACTGAAATAAGTACAGACCCTAAGATCAGACTATGAATTATTACCTTTCATAAGGTATCATCTCTGATCTTGTTTTTCCTTCTGTAATTGAGGACACTAAGATGAATTTTGCAGGGCTGTGATTGTTGTTTTTAGTTGTCATTGAATCAGTTCCTACGCGTGGCAACCCTAGTTACAGCAAAAAGAAACAATGCCTGGTCCTACATCATCTTCCCAATCTTTGCTATATTGAAGCCCATCTTTGTAGCCACTGTGTCAATCCATCTCATTGAGGGTTTTCCCCTTTTTTTTGACCCTCTACTTTACCAAGCATTATATCCTTCTTCAGGGAAAAGTCCCTTCTGAAAACATGACCAGAATAGGTTTGTAAAAAAATTCTGGCCATTCTTGCTTCTAAGGAGCATTGCAGCTGTACTCCTTAGAAGACAGATTTGTTCATTCTTCTGGTAGTTCATGGTATTCTCAGTGATTTTCACCAACACCAGAATTCAAATGCATGAATTCTTCTGTGGTCATTCTTATTCATTATCCAGCTTTCACATGCATATAAGGCTATTAAAAATACCATGGCTTGAGTCAGGTGACAGCTTTGCTCTTAAGAAGTCTTTTGCAGCTGATTTACCCAATGCAGTCTGTCATCTGATTTCTTAACTTCTACTTTCATGGACATTGATTGTGGATCCAAGTAATGTGAAATTCCTGAAACATCAATCTTTTCTCTGTTTATCACAATGTCCAGTTGTGAGTTGTGGAGTTTTGTTTTCTTTATGATGAGGTATAATACACACTGAAGGCTGCAGTCCTTGATCTTTATCAGTTAAGTAATTCAAGTTCTCTTCACTTTCAGTACTGAAGACTGTGTTGACACTGCATGTTGACACAACCTTTAGTAGGTTGTTAATGAGTCTTACTGTAATCCTGATGCCACATTTTTCTTCATACAGTCATCATACAGATTGAATAAGTATGGCTAAAGGAAGCAACTCTGATACATACCTCTGGTAGCATAGTGCCTAAGGCACTTGACTGCTAACCAGAAGGCTGACGGTTCAAACCCACCAGCCACTCCTCGGAAGGAAGTTTGGGCAATCCTACTTCCTTAGTGATACTGCCTCGGAAACCCAAGGAGGGGTCGCTATGAGTCGGGGCTGACTCGACGGCAAATAACAACAACAACAACAAGGAGCTCTGGTAGCGTAGTGCCTTGGAAACTCAAGGAGGGGTCATTATGTGTTGGGTCCTACTCGGTGGCACATAACAACGACATGTACCCTTGTTCTTTGTGACTGACTGCCTCCTGGTCTATGTGCAGGTTAATTATGAGCACAATTAAGTGTTCTGGAATTCTCATTATTTCCAGTGTTATCTGTAATTTGTTATGATCCACACAGTTTATTGTATTTGCATAGTCAATAAAAGAGAGGTAAACATCTTTCTGGTTTTCTTTGCTTTCAGCCGAGATCCACCTGACATCAGCAATAATATCCCGCATTCCATGCCCTCTTCGGGATTCTGCTTGAATTTCTGGAAAAGATGTCTTCCAGTCTGTTGGCCAGTTAGCTATTTTACAAATTTCTTGCCATAAATGAGTGAGTGCCTCCAGCACTGCATCTGTTTATTGAAACATCTCAATGAATATTCTCAATTACTGTTTTTTTTTTTTTTTTTTTT
>NW_006921591.1:26824287-26863985 GCF_000298275.1 Orycteropus afer afer
CTGGAAACCACAGTTGTGGGTTCAATTCCAGACCTGAAGGGCAGCTAGGGGCCATAGCCTCAGAGGTTAAACCAGGCTCTACTGGACCAGCAAACCTGGTCCCGACCTTCTTTTTTTTTTTTTTTTTGCCTTCAAATGATTTTGAATTTTGTTCCACATTGTTCTCCCTCTCTATCATCTTTTGATGTTAAAAGCATCATTCAGTATTTTGCCCACAGAATCCTTCAATATTGCTTCTCAAGGCTTGAATTCTTTCTTCTGTTCTTTCAGCTTGAGAAATTCTGAGCCTTTTCTTCCCTTTTGCTTTTCTAATTCCAGATCTTTGCACTTTTCATTATAATACTTTATTTTGTTTTCTTAAGTGACCCTTTGAA
The DNA here is from genome assembly GCF_000298275.1 of Orycteropus afer afer. Classification (NCBI taxonomy): domain Eukaryota; kingdom Metazoa; phylum Chordata; class Mammalia; order Tubulidentata; family Orycteropodidae; genus Orycteropus; species Orycteropus afer. The sequence goes on from NW_006921591.1 coordinate 26,824,662, forward strand.
ATATTCTGTTCAGCTCTCTTATTCCATCATTTCTTCCATGCTTTGTCTACTCTGTATTCCAGAGCAAGTTTCAGTATCTCTTCTGACATCTATTTTGGTCTTTTCTTCCTTTCCTGTTTTCTTATGACCTTTTGCTTTCTTCATGTATGATGTTGTTATCATCATGATGTCCTTCATATATGGTAGGCTTATTATAATTTTTTCCATCTTAAACTTGAACTTGCATATGAGCAATTGAGGTTCTGCTCCACAGTCAGCTCCTGGGTTTATTTTAACTGATGATATTAAGCTACTCCATCACCTCATTCCACAGATGTAGTCACTTTGATCCTGTGTATCTCATCTGGCAAAATCCATGTGTATAGTTGCCATTTATGTTGTTGAAAAAAATATTTGTAAAAAGTAAGTGGTTTGGCTTGCAAAATTCTATCATGCAGACTTTATTATTATTTTTATCAACAAGGCCATATTTTCCAAACCAAATCAGTGCTCTTTTCTTTCCAACTTTTGCATTCCAATCACCAGAAATTATCAATCCATCTTGATTGCCTGTTTGGTCAATTTCAGACTGCAGAATTTGGTAAAAATATTCAATTCCTTTGTCTTTGGCTTTAGCAGTTGGTGTGAAAATTGAATAGTAGTATGAACTGGTTTTCCTTGTAGACATATGGATATTATCTTATCACTGACAGCATTGTACTTCAGGATAGATCTTGAAATGTTCTTTTAGACAATGAATCTGAAGCCATTCTTCTATCTGACATTACTGGCATAGTAAACTATATGATTGTCAGCTTTAAAATGGCCAATACTAGTCCTTTTCAGCTCATTAATTCCTAGGACATTCATTTTTATGCATTCAATTTTATTTTTGACAATTTTCATTATTCTTATATCCATATATTGTACATTCCACATTTGATTATTAACAAATATTCACAGCTGTTTCTTCCCATTGAGTTGTGCCCAATCAGCAAATGAAGGCATAGAAAGATGTACCACATCCACATCATTAAAGTTGACTTTACTTTGTGGGAGATATTTTGAATGCCTTTTAAACTGAGGGGCTTATCGCCCAGTACCGTATCACTTATTCATGAAGTTTTAAAAATATATAAGACAGTGTCTCACTGTTATTTGTATGGCTTCCAGTGGCCAATTTTTTCAAAATGGATGGTCCCATCTTTCTTACCAGTTTATTTTATTCTGGAAGTTCCACTGAAACCTAGCTACTGTGGATGACCCTGTTGGTATTTAAAACACTATAATACTGGTGGCACACCTTCCAGCAACACAGCAATATACAAGCCACCACAGTAGGACAAACTGACAGACATGTGGTGACAGGGCTGTGTGATAGAGTTAAAATAACCTGAACTGCCTATTATGACACCTGGAAAATATTTGTCACTTAGTGAATTGAATTGGTGCCTTTTTTATCTCCTTTTAATTATGGTAGGAAGCATACACACACACACACACACACACACATATATATATATATATATATATATTTTTTTTTCCCCTTTTTTGGCATAACGCCCTTAGGAAGGAATTAAAAACTGAGATCCTACTATTCTCATTTCTCTGGCATGTTGCAGACCGCATTGATTATTTATTTTCATCCCATCAATATAAAATCATTCAATATACATATATGTGACTCGGCCTTCTCAACAGGATGGCAAGTTCCTTAGGGACAAGATCCTATGAATGCCAAAATAGATTGTGTGCTCTGTAAATTCAGAAATCCAATGAATAGGGTAAAGAAAAAAAAATATATAGCTTTATATAAGAGAAATAATGTTATGATTGGGAAAATAATTTGCCCTCTCCCAAACTCAACTTTCTTAAAATTATGGAGTAAAAAAAGAAAATTTTGTAAATATTGTCCAATTCTAATAGTTTAAAGTTTTATAAGACTCCTTTTCCCTTTTCTTTCTGTAGTTTTTTTTTTTTTTTTTTTTTTAATCATGTAGGTGAGGCTGATATGTATGAATAGCTTAAGGAGAAATTTATTTTATTGTGCATAAGGTGTTCCCTTTACCTTTCCCAGACTTCCTATTTGGAACGGATAACTCAATAGAGCACACACAATGTGGAATTAAAGGCTGTGGATTTCCAGTATGCCTTGGCTGCACCAGACATCAGTCTACTATGAAAACATTTGTCGCAATTAATCAGGCTAAGCAATTCTCAATCAGGAAATGATGATTGAGTTTGTTTTGCTGCAAAGGTCTGCTTTATTCATATTAATTTGGAATGGAAGGGACAACTTACTTGGAGGAATCAGATTAAGGGTCCTATGACATTATACAGATGCTCATAAGCAGTTCTTCCTATAACCTGTAGGACAATCTATACTTACATCTGAGGCAGACAGTTACAGAAATGTCTTTTTCAAAAATTGAAATTCAGGTAGTAGAGATCATGGAATATAAGTAACTTATTTATAGGTATACTTGTGTGTACACCTGCTTATGTGGGCCTGTATAGATGTGGAAAGTCCTTCCAGTGGATTTAAAGAGAACATGAAATTTGTCATTGAGCAGACTTTCGTTTGAGCCCCAGCTATATCACGTAATGGCTATGTGAGTTTCTACAAGTCACTTAACCTCAGTTTCTCCATCTGAAAAATGGAATGATAAGCCATACTTCATAGAGTTACTATATTAATTAAGTGAAACAAAGTTCTTTCACATGTAATTGCTAAAAAATGAACAAAAAGCCACTCACACTTTCACCTCATATTGCTTCACCTCATATTGCATTTTCATCTTCCTCATAATCTTACAAAGTGTCAAAATTTTTCACCATGCTCATTTTATTTCCATAATTAAGACAAGGATACTGTTAAAATGCAGCATTTGCATCATGGGGAATATGTTATTATATTACTAAAATAATTAAAATCAGATAAATAGTTTTTGGCACCTACTATGTCTCTGATCCACCAGCCACTCCTTGGAAGGAAGTTTGGGCAATCTATTTCTGTAGTGATACTGCCTCAGAAACCCAAGGAGGGGTACCTATGAGTTGGGTCCAACTCAACAGCACACCACAACAACAACATGTGTCTGATAGAGGAGCTTAGGCTCTGTAGTGGCTGCTAACCCAAATGTTGGTAGTTTGAACCCACTAACCACTCTGTGGGAGAAAGATGAGGCGGCCTGTTTCCATGAAAATTTACAGCCTTCAAAACCATACAAGGCAGTTCTACCCTGTCCTAAAGGTAACTATGAGTTAAACATGACTCGATGGCAGTGGGTTTTAATTCTGTGTCAAGGGCTGTGTTTTGTTTGTATAGATGAGCATCCAGACTCCTTGTGACCTCAGAGAAAGGAAATGTAGGTAGTGGAAGTGAGGTCACTTTAGAGATGGAGGGGTTCTCAGTATACTGGCCTAGGGAGGGCCTAAAAGCCCCAGAGCCATTCATGATCCAGGACAGGGAGGCAGAAGGTTTATTTTTGTCCTCATTGAAAGCCTTGCTTGGACTGTCTCATTTGTGTTTCTCTCTTATGTTGCTATTTACAACTGTGTTAGATTGGGTTCTCTAGAGAAACACAAAAAAAAACCCAGCAAGGTATATATATATATATATATATATATATATATAGAGAGAGAGAGAGAGAGAGATTTTATCTTAGGTAAATGGCTCACAAGCGTATAGAAGCCGACAAGTCCAAGCTGAAAAGTCCGTCTCTGGAGGAGTTGGAGCTTGCAGCCACCTTGGTTCCCGCAAGCACAGCGGAAGAGTCCAAGCCACAAAGTCTGTCTCTGGAGGAGATGGGGCTTGGAGCCGTCTTGGTTCCCGCAAGCACAGCAGAGCCGAGAGAGTCAAGCTGGCATGCAGTATATTGGTTGTTTTTTCCAATAAAAGATGAATCCGAGACCTCCAGGGCGAGCGGTGAGCTGCTCACTCGTCCTTGGAATATCATTGCAAGCAGGCCACACCCCTAGGGAAACTCCCCTTGGGCAGACCAGCCACTCAGAACTCAGTCATCTGATCCCATCATGGGAACAACCACCCACAACTGGGGTCCAGCCAAGTTGACATACAGCTCCAACTATAACAACAACTCTGGGTTATGGGTTATGAGGAACAATGTCATCTTCAGCTTTTTTTGCAGATATTTAGAACAGGGCCTAACACAGAATAAGTTCTCACTAAATACTTGTTAAATTAGGTCAAAGTGAGTCTGTTTGCATAGAAATTTTCAAAAGAGGTCATAGCTTTATTTACTTCAGAAAATGAAAATCACAACTGAAAATGTTATTCCTAAGAGATTGGAGCAGTAAAAATTCTTATCCAGACACATGGATTGCATATATACACTTCATTTTTAATTTCATTTCCTGTGATATTATTGTCACAGATTTTTCTCAAGGCTAATGGCATAAGCTCCAAATTCCTCCTCAAGGAATGCAAGGCTTTTTAAACTGACTCTCTCCTCCAAGTATATCTGCTGCATTTTTTTCTTTTTTTCTAGCCACACTAGTATATTCATCTCCTACTTGATTGTATATATCCATAATTCAAGTCTTCGCCTATGTTTTCCCTTTGCCCAGAATGGCCTCCTTGCCCCACCTCCAGCACCAGCCTAGCCAGACCCACCCCATCACTCATGTCTTAATTATATCTAATCCTTAGTGGATTATATCACTTATATCACTGCAACCAACACAAATCTATTTCTTCACTATTATCTTTCTGTGCTTAACCAGCCCTATACTGTTCAACACATCTTCAAATTATTGCTTCCTAACTGATTTGTTCTAGGTGACTGTACCTCTCCAAATACACAATGGTAGCACATTGGGAACTTCAGTATGAACCCTGACTGATGTTCTTCCTCATTGCTTGAGCATCTCAACTGCTGAGAGTACCTTCCTGACAAAAATTCTGTTGTTGAGCATTCAAAGACCCTGGATTTTTATCTTAGATTGATAGTATTCCTCTGAGAATCATGAATTCTCATCTGACCTTTCTAGGAAAAATGTGGAAAGTAACTCTAAACCCTTTCTCATAATTAGTTCAGAGGACTAATGGACCACATGAACCAGTCTCTACTAGCCTAAGACCAAAAGAACTAGATGATGACCAACTATCCCAACCAATCACTCTGACTGAGATCATAGTAGAAGGTCTTGGCAGAGTGAGAGAAAAATATATAACAAAATTCAAAATCATAAAAACGACCAGACTTACTGTTCTGATAGAGACTGGTGGAACCCCCAAGACTATGGCACTTAGATGTGGTTCGAGCCTTGAACTGAACCTTCCACCAGCGATCACTTTTCTATAAAATGAACAATAATACTTGTGAGTAGTATAACCTTAAGAACAATTCATAAATGAGAGAAAAAGAGCAGCCTTTACCCCAAAACAAATTTCAGAAGGCAGGAACGGGCAAACAAGAAGAATGATTGGAAATGAGGAACTTAGGGAGGTAGTGGAAAGAGTACTCTTACATTGAGGTGATTGCAACTAATATCACGAACAAAAAATGTACAAGTTAATGAATGGAAAACTAATTTGCTTTGTAAACTCTCTCTCAAATCACAATAAGTTAAAAAGACACAGAGAAAGGAAAACTAAAAAGAAAAATGTCTGTACATTTGAAAAAAATGTTGGGAGGCTTTCAAGTTTTTTCAGTCTCTTTCTGCTGGAGTTAGGAATCCACAGTTACTCAGGCATCCAACAGAATGTGTAGAATCTCACAGCTACTTTAGAATCCCACAGTTAACCCAGAATCTCATGGTTACTGCAGCCCAGACTTGTAAAGTTCCATTTCAGAAGTTTCACTTCTTGATTTGTTCTCATGTCTTTTACTTTGCTCTCAATCAGAGAATGAGTTTCCAGAAAAGAAACAATTATTATATCGTCCTTGAGTGTATTTAATACAACAATAACTCCTGAACAGACACACTTAATGAACACAATAAACAGTGTATTAGTTTCCTGTGGTTATTGTAACCAAATATCACAAACATAGTAGCTTAAAATAAGACACATTGATTATTTTACAGTTCTTTGAACCAGAAGTCCAAAAGGGATCTCTTTGGGCTAAAATCAAAGTGTAAGCAGGGCTATCTTGTTCCCTTGTCTTTTCCAGCTGCTAGAGTATTCTCCATTTCTTTGCTCCTGATCCCATTCCTTCATCTTTAATGGTAGCTGAACGCCAAGTTTAGTGTTTCTCACAATGCATTTTACAAGACCCATTTTGTTGTTGTTATGTGCCGTCGAGTCGGCCCCGACTCATAGCGACCCCTCCTTGGGTTTCCGAGGCAGTATCACTACGGAAGTAGGATTGCCCAACCTTCCTTCCGACAAGACCCATATACATTATAAACCGAAAACAAACTCACTGCCATTAGCTCTATTCTGACATATAAAAACTTCCTTTTGGTTTCCAAGGCAATAATGTTTTAAGGAAGTAGATTGCCCAGTTTTCCTTCCATAGAGTGGCTGGTGGGTTTGAACTGCCAAGCTTCTGGTTAGCAGTCAAATGCCTTAGGCACTATACCACCAGAACTCCCATATATGTATTATAGCATGTTTTAATATTCCATTATTTTATAGATGAATAATATTTCCTAGTAAGGATATACAACATTTTGTTTATCCATTAATCATTGATGGACCTTGGGTTATTTCTACCTGTTGTCTATTTTGAATAGTGCTTCCATGAACATTCATGTCCAAATGTTGATTTGAATACACATTTTCAATTTTTTTGGCTGTGTACATAGGAGTAGAAAGCTGGGTCATAAAGTGATTCTATGTTTATCTTTTTAGAGAATGTCTAATCTGTTTTCTACTTCAGCTCCCCATTTTACATTCTCATTAACAATGCATGAGGGTTTCAATTTTCCACACCTTAGTCAACACTTGTTTTTCTCTCTTCCTTCTTCTTTCCCTTCCTCTTTCTTTTCTTCCATTTGTGAAATGGCTATTCTAGTGGATTTGAAGTAGTATCTCAATTTGGTTTTAATTTGCATTTTGCTAATGACTAATTGGGTTGAACTTAATTTTATGTGCTTCATTGCCCATTTGTATACCTTCATTGGAGAAATATCTATTCAAGTCCTTTGACTTTTTCAATTTGGTTGTTTATCTTTTTGTTATTGAGGTGTAAGACTTCTTTATGTATGGTAGATACTAGGCTCTTATACAGTATTCATGGTGGATTTTAGAAAGTGCCAGAAATATGTGCAGAAATGAGTTGAAGACGTAGTAGATGGACTCAGCCAATTTCAGTTCAACCTGTGTGTGAATGAGCCCCATAAGTGGTCTGTACCTGACAGTTTTGCTCTGTTGATGCTTCCATAGAAATTTGAGCACATTTCTCTTTCACTGTTTCCTGGAAATCATGTGTTAGTTGTTGCACTAGGAATCCATGTTCTCAAAGGTCAGAGAAAACTCCAGTAGAACAATGTTAGTTATGGTTCATTGTGAAATCTTCCCTGTTTCTGATTGAATGAAGCTTCAGTATTTACTTCATTACTGCATGTCTCTTTCAAAAGAGGAAAATTATTTTCTAAAGCAGAGGAGCTATTATGATTAATCTATCACTTAGTATATTTTTTGTCCTACCCAAATCTCTCAAAATTTGATTTTGTCCTTGACTGAGTGGTCAGTAAACCTTTTAGTTTACATTTGATCTCTGACTGGTGATACTCATTATTTCACTTTTTCTTATAGAAGCCACATTTACCCTAAAACTATGAGAAAAAGAAAATGAATAGGATGTAGACTCTTGAACCTATGTGTCTGCAAGGCATATTGTTAGCTGTTTTATTCAAAGAAGACCTTGGGGAAGATGTTTTTTCTAGGCACTTTTCTCTCTTTCAGAAAATGAGAGCAAAAACAAAATGTGTAAGATATATTCCATGGCTCTAATAGTTTGCAATTAGCTTGTAAATCTAAGATATAAGTATACCATGAGATACATAAGACTAGGATAGTTCAATAGCTATCTCAAGACCATCAATTGAATAATATCAGAATTGGGTTTAGAATTTTATCTCCCCAATATATCCAAAATATAACTCAGCGTTGACTTTTCCAAACCTGCTGGTCCCCAGAGTTTTCATCTCAACAACTAGCATTGTAATCCTAGATCAAGCAAATGGAAAAGTTCAAAACTATCCTTGTTCCCTCCCTCTCTTACTTTTATATTCAGTTACCATAGGTCTGGTTGATTCTACTTTCCAGATATCCCTCACATCCTACCTCTTCTGTTTATGATCTTACCTAGCCAAGAGCTTTATTTTTATCTCATATTACCACTGCATCCTAGAGGACATAAAGCTTTCAGGATGACCTTTCTTACCTCCTTGCTGAAATCCAGCCATCGTGTTTCTTGATACCTCTTTTGATTGTAAATTTGATTACGATCCTTTTTTATTTTGTTGTTGTTGTTGTTGTCATGTGCCATCGAGTTGGACCTGACTCATAGCAACCACTCCTTGGGTTTCCGAGGTGGTGTCACTACAGAAGTAGATTGCCTAACCTTCCTCCCAAGGAGTGGCTGGTTCTGTCCAATTGCTATAGGACACATATAAGTCTCCTCAGACTGGCATTTGAGACTTTTAGTGATATAGCTCATCCTTATCCATATTGTTTTTATTATAATCACCTTTTCTACACTCTTCCTTTACTTTTCTCTCTTACAACCCATGGATTAGAACTGACAAACTTATTGTAGTTTCATACACAGTTTAAGGTATTCCACTCTTTTGTGCCTTTGCTCCAACATTCCCCTTCACTTCAAATGTCCTTCTCTATTTTTGCCTAACTAACTACTATTCATCTACCTTTTAATGCTGGGCTATGAAATATTCTCCTCCAGAAAGCTGCCCCTCACTCCAGAATGGGCTTTATATTGGCTCTCTGTGATTCCCTAAATTGTGTGCATATACTGAATGGAAATCACATGCCTTCTTAAGTGACTTGCTGTTTAAAATATCACCTCACTTAAAGATGGAAACCCCATTTTAGTCTTTTCTTTTTCACCAGAGTACCTATTATAATGCCTAGCACATAGAAATATTTTCACATGACTTAATTGGGAGGGGGCACAGAATTAGAGCTAGAGGTGGGCAAAGTACTAGATTATCTGTGTGCAGTAATCTTATAGCTGAATCAGGATCCAGACAGCAGAACACAAAAAGATAGACCCTTATCCTTTGCAGGTTTTTTTTTTTTTTTTTTTTTAATTTTTCCATTGAGAGCATCAGAGTCTCTGGGAGAATGCATTATATTAATTCATTCATGAATTCATTTAATTAATAACTAGAAAGTGCTCTGATTTAATAATAAGAGATTCAGGTTGTCATTGAGATTTTTGTTTATTTCGTTTTGGTTGGATTTCTTTTTCTAGACTAATGATTGTCCCTTAATGATTGTCTTGTTTTAGTAAAAGAGATCTAAAGAATCCTACGGGCCAGAAAAAGACATATTTTATCAAAATACAAGTTCAGAAACACTAAGGTATGATCCAATTGAAATTACAATACATGGCATAAAGTCCTTCAACACTGATGGTGGAGTTAAAAGATCTAGTTATATGCCCCAGCTCTGATACATCAAATTATTTTGTCATAAGCTAATTAGCACACTTCTTTAGGTATCATTTCCTTCTCCTACAAAATGGAAATGTTTATTTAGGTAATTTTTAAGATCCCTTACAACTTTGGTGTTCTATGACATTAAATTCTGAAATTCCTCTTTAAAAGATTCCAAAGGTATTTACTGAAATCGTTATGCTTAGCAATGTTCGTCACAAAACAAGACAGTCCTTATTCTTAATCACTTATATATTAGAAAGACATGTTTAGCATACAAGAAACATTAAATAAAGATTAAGAAAGCATTTAGACTGTTTTTGACAAATAGTACTCAACACCTTTTTTTTTTTACATTCAACAAATATTCCTCGAGCCACTTTATTTGGAAGGCATTATAATAAGTGCCAGGAATATAAGAAAGAAAAAGGCAAAGTCTGCCTACAGTCTAGTAAGGGAAACAGTCATTATTCAAATGCTTGGGTATTTTATGTGTATAAGACTTACAATGAGTATATGATTTAACAAGATTATAATGTAATTGACTTCCACGGTTGCCCCTGTTGTATCTTATTATATGGAACAACTTCTCTTAAAGTAGATGAAATGAAAATTGCAACCATCACTTTCTTTTTTCTCTTTCACTGGCTGGAGATTAGTTTAAAGCCTACTCCTGGGAAGAAAGATGGGACAATCTACTTCCGTAGTGATACTGCCTTGGAAACCCAAGGAGGGGTCTCTATGAGTTGGGTCCAACTTGATGGCACATAACAACAACAACATAATTATGCAAAGGTGTAGGAAATACAGACTCTAGTTATGCAAGCCATGTGCCTGGATGAAAATCAGCATAAAAATGTTAAAGAGAAGATTAGGCAAAAAGTAGGTGACTGTAACACAGAACAATCTTAGCTTCTTGTTGTTGTTATGTGCCATCGAGTTGGTCCTGACTCATAACAACCTCTCCTTGGGTTTCTGAGGCGGTATCACTATGGAAGTAATTGCCCAACTTTCCTTCCGAGGAGTGGCTGGTGGGTTTGAACCACCAGCCTTTTGGTTAGCAGTCAATTGCCTTAGCCAATACACTACCAGAGGGTCCCATAATTAATGCAGCCGGGGAATATGGTAGCTGTGTTCAGGATCCAATAACTGAATGTGGTTAAGAGGGAGTCAGAAGAGATATAGAAAGGAAATGACCTAAGGAAAAAATACCAACTGTTGTTATTGTTGTGTGCCATCAAGTCAGACCCAACTCATAGCGACCCCTCCTTGGGTTGCCGAGGCAGTATCACTACAGAAGTAGAGTCCCCCATCTTCCTTCCTTCTGAGGAGTGGCTGGTGGGTTTGAACCACCAGCCTTCTGGTTAGCAGTCAAGTGCCTTAAGCACTATGCTACCAGAGCTCCATTAAACTGGCCCATAATCTTGGACCTAATGCACAATGTAATGAAATAATGCCTGATCCTGTGCCCTTCGCATGATTGTTTGGAGATCAAACTATTGTGAATCATAGCATTGCATTTGCCAATTTTTAAAAGTAGATCACCTTGTTTTTCTTCCTAGTCTGTCTTTGGACACTCTGCTGAAACCTGTTAAGCATCATTTGTTGCACAGAAACACAAAAATCTTCCACTGACATACAGTGATGGCTATTTATGAGGTACATTTGCTATGAATTAAACCTGGGTCTTCCTCATGGAAAGGAGAAATTCTACCACTAAATCACCAGTGCCTCAGGACACTAGTTAAGAAGCTATAAAAATCACTTAGCTGAGAGATGAAAGACATTGTTAATATGGCAGAAGATAGAATAGATCACAAGGGAAGGATGTAGATTCTGTTTCAAGACAGAATCAAATAGAAATGGACCCAAAAAGGTTTAGATGGAGAAGCTATGGACATGTCATTTCCAAATCTGACAATGTACATGGAGCTGGAGTAAGATTCAGATCCCAAGGTAGGAATGATGCTGTCAATGCAGTGAGATAAACCTGATCATAGTGTATATTGCTGCCTGAATTATGGCTGTAAGTCAGGCAAAATGTTTCCATACTCAGTGCTAGAGATTGTTTTAGGAATGTATAGATTCATGCCTATTTGGGCCAATGAAATGCTTTATTTTCTTGGAAAAATAAGCCTGGTAAAAGTCTTTAGAATTCAGACAAATAATAACAACTGACTACTGAATGTTCTTTTCGAAAATAAATCAAATGAATTGCTGGGAAATGAAGCAGATTGTCAAAAGCTGATAAGTATGTCAAAAGGGTATACATACAGCATTGGTACCATTCCTGATTCAGACCTAGGCTATGTGGTTCCTTCTGACCAATCCCAGTTTGCCCAACCTATGTCCTTCATGCTGGAGAGGTTCATGTCTACTGTCCTTGATAAAAAATGAATGGCTTTCAGGACCATAAAGAGCTGGTTTCAGATGCTAGGTCAACAAAGTTCAAGGTTGGTTACATTGGCCAGGTTTCTATATCCCCTGAGTTTCCATTTCCACATCTTCAAAATGGAACTCTTTAAAGAGTTGCATAAGGCATTGTATGAATTAGAGTAACTATAATGTCCAGCACATAGTAAGTCTAAAAGATAATGATACTTGACATTGTAATAACACAAATGATCCAAATTTAGTACGCAGGAAGGATGATGTTCCCAAGCCACAAAAATAGGAATTTATTTTAAGTCCCAAGCAATAGTGTTGTCCTCTCATGGTCAATATTCTCAGTTTAAATTTGTTGAGCTACATTCCACAAACTAGATGACTCATAATCAAAAGTGAGAGATCCAATTTAGTTCATAGTATTGTTACTAATGTTAGTCTCAGTCTGAAGGTTTATCAGCTTAAAGTCCATCTGCTTTATGTTAAAAAAGGACAATGTGTTCACAGTCTGATTTTGGATTCAAATGGAGCAATATAGAAACTTTCTGAGACTATTAAAAGTAAGTGGACATGTGATTGAGGTAGAATTTCAAAGCAGTCATTGCAGTATTCAAAGGACTGTTTCTCTGTTGCTGCCTGCCTTGGGAATTAGGTTCATGGAATATCTACACTGTGCTGGCACAGAGCATTGTGTGCATATGAGGAGATGGTGTGACAACATTTGTTGCCGTGTGTGTGTGTGTGTGTGTGTGTGTGTGTGTGTGTGTCTGTGTTGAGCACTGGCATTTAGTGGTATAGAATAAGAGAGAGAATCAGCATTTCTCTCCATCTCTTGAAGGGGATTATGGATATTCACACTCAAATTCTGGAATGCTTTATTAATTTATGGTAATATGATAATTTCATATTATCACTGAGCAGAACATAAACACATGTTCCTTTTCAAAATTACCACATTTCCTCAAAACTAAGAAAGATATTGTTTAATGTTTTAATATTTGCAAATTAAAAAAAAAGAAACTTAGAAAAGAAGGTTGTACAGCTCACAGAAAATAATCAGTGTCACTGAGCTGTACATGTAGAAACTATTCAATTGGTATAAATTCAGCTGTGCATATTCTCAACAGCAACAACAATAACAAAACAAAAACCCTTCAGATCACAACAGGAAATTGCCTGATACAGTGCTGGAAGATAGCATCCTAGGCTGGAAGGCACACAAAATACACAGTGGCTGCAACAGTGGACTCAACAATACTAACAATAATAATGATGACACTGATTAGGCACTATTTCGTTCTGTGATAAATAAGGTCACCATGAATGGGGGGCAAATTCAGTGGAAACCACCTGCCTTCAAAAACAAAACAAATAACAAAAATTCATTTGTCTTCACGTTAACTCCATCTCATGGAGACCCTGTGTGTGTCGGAGCAGAACTGTACTCCACATGGTTTTCAATGTTGGTTTTCTCAGAAGTAGACATCCAGGCTTCTCTTCTGGGCACCTCTGGGTGAATTCAGACTGCCAACTTTTCAGTTAAAAGCAAAGTGCATTAACTATTTACAGTACCAAGGAACTCCTATTTGGAAATTAGAATACGAGTACTTAATCTAATAATGAGATTTTTCCCTTGAAAACTGGTATTACATAAAAGATGTCCCATACAATCAGTGGTATCTGTGCAATGAATAAATATGTGTTCTTCTATGTATTGAAGCTTTCTGTCTTTAGAAGAAAATATAATGCTGTTATTGTCCTTGGGACTTTCCACATAGAGGTAGGTCATCTAGTTAGAGCTCTTCAGTCTTGTCTGTGTTACCTTTGCCTCCTGAATATGCTTATAAAAAGCCTGAGTGTTTGGGGCTAAAAGAGATCAAGATGATGCACAATTGTGGAGCAGGTTGAAGGTGATACATTTGTCTCCTCTGTCCAGTTAGCTAACATCTACTCTTTTCATAGTGCCAATTTGAAAACAGTTTTCTCCAATTTTATACCCATTTTTCTAAGGGAATATAAAGCTAAAGTGTTTAGAGCTCAAAAAGGAATTACTTATCATTCCAAAGATGGTGGTGCTGAAGGGGAAATTGACATAATATAGAAAAAACAACACAAGGCAGTCGGACCCATAGACTTGTCTGTGAAAGGGAGGTACATCACCCACAATCTCTGTGACTTAGGGGAAGAGTGAGCCTTTCTGAGTCTCAGTGTTCTTCTCAAAATAGTAACAAGACAAAATAAACCCATTAAACTCTCATCATTAATATCAATGAAGATTACAAGATATTTTAGTCAAAGTGATTGGGTATAGTACATTCTAAATATACATCAAGTCTCCTTATTAGGCATTGGAACATTGGGACATGGTGACATGGCCACATACTCATATACACAAAAAATAGTACTTTATTTTTTCTTTCTGCTGTTTGTTTCTTTATTTCCTTTATTTAAAACATCCAGAACTCTTTTTTTAGTGTCTCTCAATACCTATGTTCCAATCATTGTTGCAAGGAAGGTCACAGGAACAATTTATTAACTACACTTGGGTAAGCATACTTCCAAATGAGTCCCAATATATTTCTTGCTGTTTGCAAGGCATAAACAGAGAAATATATTGGGAAATTTAACTTCACTTAGAAAGAGGTCTTTGGCAGTTTGTTGTCCTCCTAAACAAAGAACCAGAGATAATATCCCAATTTCAAATCTCTGGTCTAGTTTCCTGACATGTGTGTTTTCAAAGGTTCTTGTTAGGTCTCATTTAACAACACGCTGTATGCATTTGACCCTGTAAGAGTGGTGAACGAAGCACATAAGCCAGGATATACTGACATATGTCAGCTCTGGCCTCAGCTTTTAACTATAAGTACTCCAACCTTTTGCCATGAAGGGTCAGAACTCAAATGTTTAGCCCTTATTCTTTGAGTTTGGATCTGTGTTTAATTTTCTTTCAAGTTTGTGATGCTTTGCTTTTGACTGTTCTTCCTGGCTCTCTGTCTCTGATTAACACATGCTCTGGTAGCATAGTGCCTATGGCACTTGACTGCTCACCAGAGGGCTGGTGGTTCAGGCCCACCAGCCACTCCTCGGAAGGAAGGTTGGGCAATCCTACTTCTGTAGTGATGCTGCCTCGGAAACCCAAGGAGGGGTCGCTGTGAGTCGGGGCCGACTCAATGGCAAATAACAACAACAGATGAAATTTTGGTCCCTGATAGCAGCTTTGTGGTGAAAGTGAGTAGACTCAGGAAACGTTTTCTCTGGTTTGTGATAGAGCTTGACTTAAATTAGTTCTTGGAAGCATGGAGTTTAACATTGATTTAGAGGTATTCACATTGGAAATTTGTCCTTTGCCCTGCCTAACTTTAGAAATACTTAATACAATGAGAGCATTTGGACGGCTCTCTGTTTCCTCACCAGACCCTTTTGCAAGATTTCATGGTGGGATTGAAGGAGCAATGGCTGTGGAGTCGGATGTATTATTGGTTAACTTAAAAAATCCATGTTGATTCTAAGATGAAAATATTAGAAAATGTAGAGAAGAAATTTAGATGACAATATCAAACACGGAATTTCATCTTTGAAAGGGCAACTCTTCTTCTATTTGGGGTATATAACCACAAATTATGTTTTCTATGATCATTGTTGGGTTGTTGTTGTTGTTATGTGCTGTCGAGTAGGACCCAACTCATAGCGACCCCTACTGGGGTTTCTGAGGTGGTATCACTATGGAAGTAAATTGCCCAACCTTCCTTTTGAGGAGTGGTTGGTGGGTTTGAACTGCCAGCCTTCTGGTTAGCAGTCAAGTACCTTAGGCACTATGCTATCAGAGCTCCCTCTGTGATTATATAAATGTTTATTTATTCATGTAGGTGATAGTTCTGGTTACCTAGTACTGCTCTGACAGGAAATATACCACAAATGGGATGGCCTTATCAAACAGGAGTTTATTCTCTTACAATTTGGGAGGCTAGAAGTCCAAGTTCAGAGTGCCAGGTGCTAGGGGCTAGGTAAAAGCCCCTTGACCTTAGGATTCAGCTCTGCCTCCTATTCCCAGCCCACTGGAGCTAGAGGCATTTCTTCACTTACCTGCTGGCTACTAAGTCTGACAAGGCCAAGGTCAAAAAGTAACAAGGCACAGTCCCGATGTTACCAAACCGTACAGCAGGCCATTGATTTAAGTCCAATGAAAGTCCCAAGGTAAGCAGAGCATGGCAGGCTGCTGAACAACGACAAAGCTACTTGAAGGGTTCAAGTGTGCCATAAGCTAGAGACCATTCCCAAAGCTGTTTCTTATATATAAGAAGCAGACCATATCCCTAAAGCAGCTGCTCAGCTGCTTGTGGTGGGTCCCACCATGGAGTTGATTGCCTGTCTCATCATGGGGAATAACTACCACCAGCTGCCCAGTCACTCAACTATGCCCAGCCAAGTTGACACACAAACATAACCACCACAATGATATATTTACATGTAATACTATGATTTTACATACTAAACTGCAGCTTTTTATTTTTTTAATTCACCAATATGTGTGAAAATCTTTCTATACCTGTAAAAGTATTTTCACTTTGTGAAAACCATTTCTTTATAGAGGCACAATATTTATTTATTTATTTATTTATTTATTTATTTATTTATCTTTTGCACGTCTACAATTATACTCTTCAGATAAACTTCTAGAAAAAAAATGTGGATTAAATTTTATTAAAATAGTCTAAGCAGCAGACACCTATGAACTAGCCTGGGTTTGAATCCCTACTCACCCACTTAATATATGTATTAACCTAGTTCTTAATTTCATATTATTTTTGGCTCAAAAACATTGATTTACCTTCCAATATATTATTTTTATGCTATTATATAGTCTTAACTAAAAATAATTTATAAATATTGACTATTTCTTCTGTATTAGTTTTTCCACTAGAGGTAGAACACACTTTTGTCACTTTATACTGTAAAGCACCATTAAATTGGTGTAATTACAAAAATGACCACAATTACTGGTTACACAAAATCTAGTGGAACCCCCAAGACTATGGCTCTGGGCTAGCCTTTGGGCGTAGAATTGAACTCACTCCCATGGATTGGCTCTCAGCCCAGCAGTAGAAAGACCTACATGCAGAAACTCCTACCCCAGGAGGATGTACCCACCTACTCTAGGGATATACGCCCCTTAGAGCCACTGGTCATGGGGCACCAGAGGGGCAGCATTTCCATATAAACAGAATGCTGGACAGACAGGAGTGCATAGTTAAGAAGGGCACAGGGAGTGAGTAGTCATAGGGACATGAGGAGAGGAGAGTTTGTTATGGTTGGGGTGGTAATGGAGTGTGAAATCAAATATACACGAACTGTGAAAAATAAAACAAATTTTTCTCTGTAAATTTACACCCAAAGCACAATAAAATTTAAAAATAAAATAATAACCACCATATTTGGTGGTTTAAAAAAAAGTGTAATTATTTCTTTTAATTCGTATTACTCTGATCATAGAACCGAAAGCAAGGACTTCAGTGCTTGTGGTTTATTCGAGAGTTGATCCTAGGAGTATGAGTAACAGAGTGGGGAGAGTAGGACAGGGAAGAAGAAAAATTCATTTAACAAGTATTAATATAATAAATTCTGTAGGCAACAAGGACTCTATTCCATTGGATTTCCTAGAGGGTAGAAAACAATTCCCAGATAAGAATGCCACAAAAACTCGAAGGTGGGGAATTTTCCTGCTAGTTGAAAGCTGTCTCCTTGAGCCTTAGTTTCCCTAAATGCATGTGAAGGTTCAGAAAAGGTCGTGAAGCAAGGAGACACAGGCTGGACCTCAAAGTTGGCCTCCATCAGTGTGAGTCTGAGTTGATATGGAACTCTCCAATGCAATTGTGGCTGAAATTATAAGTGGGACAGGGATTGTGACTTGGGCAGCAAAAAGTTTTGTTCCATCATCCCAGTACAACAGGCAGGAAATTTGATATAAGAGAGCTGAATTTATTTGCCCAATAACAATCAGTTTGTAATCGGTAGATATAGGCTTCCAACTCTGGTTTCCTAGGTCCATCACACATGCTTTTTCCAAAGCACCATATTGCCTCCAAGAAAGCATCAGTGCTTTGTGTTTTCATGGAAGTTCCTGGTACTCCACACTACTCCATAGATTCTCAATTTACTGTGCATCACCCATAAAATCCTAATCCTCGTATAGCCTCAGTACTTGGACATGGGAATGGCATCCTCTTCACTTTTGCAACTCCTAATTCCCCACCTAGCAAAGATGGTCCATTTTTACAGTGTGTTTCAAACTATGGATTGTAATATCTTGAAGGATTGTCATCTCCGTTTAGTCAGCCTTGACTAGCATTTTACAATAAAATAGGATCCATCATCTGCTCTCATGTGTGTGTGTATGTGTGTGCATACTAATTCTTTATGAGACATTTCTTTCATGCAGGAGTTCATAGATATGAAACTTTGAAAGTCACTCACTTTGTAGGGGCTCAACAATGTTAAAAGTGCCAGGGTTCAGATCCTACCTGAACCACACACTGGTTGGATATGTCTCAATCAGTGACCCCCTTCTTGGGTTTCCGAGGCACTATCACCATGGAAGTAGATTGCCCAATCTTCTTTATGAGGAGTGGCTGGTTGGTTTGAACCACCAGCCTTCTGGTTAACAGTAAAATGCCTTAGGTATTATGCCACCAGAGCTCCTTGGTATAATATTACTAAGCTGATAAGAAAACTGTTGAGAAAAATAAATGAATCACTACACATAGAATGCTTGGCACATAAAGAGTACTAAGTAAATGTTATTGATTATTATTGTAAAAGTATAAATTTTACATGCAGCCTTTGTTCATTATCAACAAGGGAGGTGGAAATCACCAACATTTTCAGGTGCTGAAAAGGGTTGCTATTGGGAGTGCATTAAAATTAAAATACTCTGAAATTTTCTTTGTACCTTTCCCACCCCCAATTTCCCTCTCACTAGGTCTACATATACTATATTTTTAAAATTTAAATCATTTACGGTTTTAGGAAAAGTAATGTAAACATTTTACATTAGTAATCTAAATTTCATTCCAAAAATGTATTTTGTCCAATATTGTTGAGAATAAAATAACTGTACAACATGGTCTATGCCATGAATAGTTTTACAATATAAAAAGAAAGACTCAAAATGCTATATACAAAAACAAAAATGTTCATACCAACTATTTCTGAAAGAACACTGCAATATGAGTTTCTTGACTATGGCAGTGACTTTGAAACTGTCTGAATGTGAGTATGTTCTGCTTTTGAGGAGCAGTAGTTCCTGAACTTCAGTGTATATAAAATGTATCTGGGTTACACTGAAAATCGTTTTCCAGACTCTAGAGTGGACCGATTTCATTGGAAACTCTGAGAATGTCCGCATACTCATTTTGTCCTAAGTGCTCCTAAAAAATGACAGTGGATCCAAAGATAAGTGATTTTTAGTATGCCTGGGCTAGAATTTGCTGACTGCTCATTCTTGGTTTGAAATAATGCCATGGTAATTATTTTTAGTACATCTGCAACAGTTATACAATAACCTGATTTCCAGTGTTCCTCCAAAAACAGTCACAAAACATTCATGGAGCCTAAGCTCTGGTTGTATAGTGCCTGAGGAACTTGACTGCTAACCAGGGCCTGGCAGTTCAAACTCACCAGCCACTCCTTGGAAGGAAGATGGGGCAATCTGCTTCCGTAGTGATACTGCCTCCGAAACCCAAGGAGGGGTTGCTATGAGTTGGGTCTGATTCGATGGCACATAACAACAAGAAGTTTTGAAATGTCCGAAAAGGATCTCAGAGGTCATTTGTCCAAATATCTGACCTTGATAATAATCCTTCTAGTATTCTTCCTGATATGTTTTGTTAGATCTGATTAAAGACTTCTAGCAACAAACCAGCATTTGTTTATAGTGAGGATACATTTCTGCATTCAGAGGCAAGTGTCACAATTAAAACTCCTCGATAGTTACTATGTTTTTCTTTCTAAAACATCTTTTAAAGTTAGGTGAATTTATAAAAATAATTTGAATGTTGTGCTATAAGTGGAAATTTATATTTTCAAATGCATTAGTTTTATTTTTTTTCTAATAAATGAAAGCATCATAACATGAAACATGTTAGTTTGTGTGCTACCTGAATTTATCATTATGAACCAGTCTTTTGGAAACAATGTACATGAGTGAGAGGAAATTTCTTACCCAAGAGTCTTTTAAATTCATGTACCTGCCAATATTCCCCTTCTTCAGGCTAAGTATCTGTGACTTCCTTGATGGCTCCTCCTGTGAAATGATTCCATTACTGCTCTCCATCCTTCCAAACTTCTTTATATACTTTGTAGTTTGTCAGAGTAGTTTTTTTTTTTTTTTTTTAATGTGGAAGCTTTTCTAAGGTATTCATTTATGACTGGTCTCCAGAAAATGTAACCGACCCAGTACAGATTCCTTTTCTGATCCATAGCCTCAGGTAAGGGGTTTTCTTTTGGAAAGTGTGAATGAATTAGCCAAGTTGTTGTTGTGTACTGTTCAGTCAGTTCTGACTCCTAACAATCAGACATGACAGAGCAGAACTGCCTCATAGCGCTCCTTAGAGATTACTCCTGTAATCTCTATAGGAGTAGATCACCAGAACTCTTCTCTTGGGGAGCATGTGGGTGGGTTCACCTACCTGTTAGTCAGCAGTGGAATGCTTACCCAGGGTGCCACCAGGGAGCCATGAATTAGCCATAGGAAGAAAATTTTCTTATGGTGCTTAAGTGTTGTTTGTGTTTTTTTCATAGGAAATTGAATGGTAAGTTTTTACCCATATGTGAGGACATAGGGAAAATTATCAAGGATGTAGTTTTTCCAAGGAAGACTAACAAATGTCCCATCCATCCTCCATTTTTAGTTATATTTTTAATTTTGAGATCATTGTAGATTACTGTGCAGTAGTATGAAACAATACAGTGAATATCCTTTATTCAGTTTTCCCCAGTGGTGACGACAAGCATTCAATCTTTGGTTGTAAAGTGTAATGTTAGCTGTAGATACGTGCAGATGCTGTATAACAAATTAAAGAAGTTCTACTCTATTTCTATTTTTTCACAGTGACTGATAAGATCATGTGATTTCTTGTTTTGTTGTTGTTTTTAGCTTATTGACAGTTTACATTGATTAATATTTGAATAGTGAACTAGTCTTACCCCATTGGTGAAGATCAGAGGAGGGAGTTACTAATGTTGTATAATTCTTACATTATTAAATTCTACTTGCAAAGATTTTCTTAAATATATTTGCATCTAAATCCATGAAGTATATTGCCTTGTATTTTTCCCTCCTTATATTATCTTTAATGCCTAAGGCACTTGACTGCTAACCAGAAGGCTGGTGGTTCAAACCCACCAGCCACTCCTCGGAAGGAAGATGGGGCAATCTACTTCCGTAGTGATACTGCCTCAGAAGCCCAAAGGGGGGGGTCGCTATGAGTCGGGTCTGACTTGACAGCACACAACAACAACAACAACATTATCTTTATCTTGTTTTTGTACAAGATAATATTGTTGTTGTTGTTTGCCGTCGAGTCGGACCCAACTCATAGTGACCCCTCCTTGGGTTTCCGAGGCAGTATCACTACGGAAGTAGATTGCCCCATCTTCCTTCCTAGGAGTGGCTGGTGGAATTGAACCGCCAGCCTTCTGGTTAGCAGTCAAGTGCCGTAGCCACTATGCTACCAGAGCTCCCAAGATAATAGTAGATTCATAAAATGAATTGGGAAGCATTTCCTCCTCCTCTACTTTCTGGAAGAAATTTCTTAAATGATGTTAATTCTTTTACCAATGTTTGGTAGAATTTTTTAGTGTAGCTAACTGGGTCTGCTGATTTATTTTTTTGCAGTTTTAAATTGACATTTAATTTCTAAGTAGTTATTAGCTTATTCAGATAATCTATTTCATTTTGGATGAGCTGTAATGTTAGCATTTTAAGAAATTTGTCCATTTAAGTTTCAAATTTGTGTGTGCAGTTATTGTAATATTCCCTTATTATCTTTTTGACATCTTTAGGGTCTATAGTGATATCTCCTATTTCATTCTTGGTATTGGACATTACGTCTTCTTTTTCTTTCTAAGTCATACTAAAGGTTTATCAATTGCACTGATCTTTTCAAACAATCAGCTTTTTCACTATATTTATGTTTTCTATTGCATTGATTTCTGTTCTTTATCTTTATTATTTCCTTTTGACTTTGAGCTTATTTTGCTCTTCTTTTTCAGTCTGTAGCAGTTGGAGTTTAGAAGATTGATTTGAAATAATTTCTGTGTATGCATTTAGTGCTATAAATTTCTCTTTTGACACTACATTTTGAGTGCTACAGATTTCAAATTTTTAAAATTTTATTTCAGTTCAACACTTTTTAAAAAAAAAAAAATTCTCTTGAAACATTCTTCCTTACTTATGGACTATTTTGATATATATTGTTTAATTTTTAAGTGTTTAGAGATTTTGCTATTTATTTTCTTCTGTTGAGTTCCTTTTATGTCCCTGCTAGTTTCCTTCTAGTTCACTCTGTCAATTATTTGTAGAGTGATATTCTCATTTTGTTCCATTGATCCATATGTCTATCCTTCTACTAATATCACATTATCTTGATTACTGTGGCTACATGACACATCTTGAAATAAGGTAGACTGTTTCATTATAATTTGTCTTTCCATATGACTTTTAAAATAATTTTATGTATATATACAAAAAGGGACTCTGGTGGCATAGCACCTAAGGCATTTGACTGGTAACCAGAAGACTGGAAGTTCAAACTCATCAGTCACTCCTTGGAAGGAAGATTGGACAATCTACTTTCGTAGACATACTGCCTCAGAAACCCAAGTAGGGAGCACTATGAGTCAAACTGAATCAACTCAACAGCAGTGAGTTTTTGGTTTATACACACAAAAAATCTTGTTGTGATTTTGATAGTAATTTTGTTAACAAAAATGAAACAACATACCTGTTGCTGTTGAGTCAATTCTGACTCATAGTGACACCGTAGAGCAGAGTAGAAAGGCCCCACAGAGTTTCTCTAAGACTATAATCTTTATGGAAACAGATTGCCACATCTTTCTCCCGTAGAGTAGCTAGTAAGTTCAAATGAGTAACATTTTCATTTGTAGATGAGCATTTAATCACTGCTCCATGAGGGCTTGTTAATTGTGTTAAATCTATATTAATGTGGGGAGAATTTATGTTTACACTATGTTGAGCTTTTTATGTTTGAGTTTAATTGTGGATTTGCCAATTTCTCCTTTAGTTCTTTTCTTTGAGTACTTTACAAACGTTTCATGACTTCCTTCAGGTCTCCAATTTTTCTTATGAGAAATCCAATGTTATTGTTTTTCCACTATACATATGGTAGATTTTTCTGTGGCTCTTTTAAAGATTTTTCTTTGTTTTAGTTTTCAGTTTATAATGATACTGTCCATCATGGATTTCTTTGAGTTTATCTCATTTAGTGTTCACTTGTACTCTTGAATCCTAAGTTTGTCTTTTGTTAAATTCTGGAAGATTTCATCCATTGCATATTTGACTATTTTTTGATTCCACCCTCTTTCTCTTCTCCTTTTGTGACTCCAATGCCATGAATGCTAGGTCTTATGTTATGTTCCCACAAGTCTATAAGGTTCTATTATTTATTTATTTTCCATTCTTTTTTTTTTTTTCCCTTCTGTTATCAGATTGGATAATTTCTTTGGATATATTGTCACATTTCCTAATTCTTTTCTCTGTGTTCTCCATTCCCCTCTGGAGCCCTGAATGGAAAATGATACATATTTGTATCCTTTCCAAAGGAAGGTGATTCAAGAGAATGTGGATATTGAATACTATCATTGATATCACATGCAGGTAAAATTTTGCTGAAACTTTTCTTTCACTTATTAAATTTCTTTTCTTTGTAGAGACACGCAAACTAATTCCTATAAACTTTACCAAAATCACCTATAATAAGCCAGATGTTATGCTGAATGTTACAGATTCAAAGATCCATAAGAAACACTCGGTTTCTGCCATCAAGGGGTTAATTGATTCTAAATATGCATTCTAAAAATACATTGTTTCAACAGGATCACCCTATTTTGTGGCATCTGTTAAAGAACTTCCCACCCTGCCCCCCCCAGGTATATGGCCAACTCTAGGCCAGACCCAGAAGTCTCCAAATTTCTATTAATAAGACCATTGGTGAACTTAATATTTCATGCAGACATCTAGCAGTTAAGCAGAAGATAATCTCAGATTCCAGTAGCTGCCAGGTGAAGCTATAGCCCATTTAAATGAAAGACGTGAAAGCATTAGTTCCATTTGAAACTCCTGGTCCTTCCTGCATGAACCTGCCAGTAGCAGTTTCTTGAAAGGGCATTCCTTAGCACTGAAATGATTTGTTGGGTTCTATCAGGATCCTGGGGAGAGTAATCATGCACCAATGCTGCATTCATTGGTTTCCCTTTATGTTCCATGTCAAACAACCAGCAGCTAAAAAATTGATTTTTTTTTCTTTTTTCTTGTTGCTGTGGTCCTGAACAACAGGAAGTTGTATGACTGCCACATATGGAAAACAAAGTTTTATTCAGTCCAAAAGCCAGAAAATATTTGTTGTAATGTTGAGAAGAACTGATAACTTATATTTTCAATTTAGCAGGTTATAGCTTGACTGAAAAACAAAGGGAATTAGAAAAGCCAAACTACCAAACTACCAAAAAGAGTTGGTCAATATACATCTATTTCAGGAGGCATATGATCGAGAACCAGTGGTATTTGAAGGAAGACATCAAAGCTGCACTGAAGGAACTAGCAAAAAACAAAGCTCCAGGAATTGATGGAATTCCCACTGACATGTTTTAACAAACGAATGCCACACTGGCAGCACTCATTCGTCCATGTCAAGAAATTTGGATGACAGCTATTTGGCCTCCTGACTCTAAGAGATCCATATTTGTACCCATTTCAAAGAAAGGTGATCTAACAGATGTGGAAATTATTGAACAATATCATTAATATCACATGCAAGTAGAATTTTGCTGAAGCTAATTCAAAAACAGTTGCAGAAGTATATTGATTGAGAACTTCCAGAAATGCAAGCTGGATTAAGAAGAGGATATGGAACAGAAGATATCATTACTGATGTCACATGGATCTTGGCTAAAAGCAAAGAATACAAGAAAGATGTTTATCTGTATTTATTGACTATGCAAAAGTATTTGACTGGGTGGATCATAGCAAATTATGGATAACATTGAGAATAAAGGGAATTCCAGAACACTTGATTGTGCTCATGGGGAACCTGTGCATACACCAGGAGGCTGTTTTTCAAACAGAACAAGGGATACTCCATGGTTAAAAATCAGTAAGTGTTGTATCCTTTCACCATACTTATTTAATCTGTATGCTGCGCAAATAATTCAAGAAGCTTGACTCTATGAAGAAGAATGTGGTCCCAGAATTGGAGGAAGACTCATTAATAACCTGCAATATACAGATGACACAACCTTGCTTACTGAAAGTGAAGATGACTTGAAGTACTTACTGATGAAGATTAAAGAATACTGTCTGCATTATGGATTACACCAATGGAAATAACAGTCAAGAAATTAGATAACATATTGCACTGGGTAAATCTGTTGCAAAAGACCTCTTTAAAGTGCTGAAGAGCAAAGATGTCTCTTTGAAGTTTAAGATGTGCCTAACCCAAGCCATGGTATTTTCAGTTGCTTTATATACATGTGAAAGCTTGATCATGAATAAGGAACACTGAATAAGAGTTAACGCTTTTGAGTTGTGGTGTTGGGCAAGAATACAGAAAGTACCATGGACTTCCAGAAGAACTAACAAATCTGTCCTAGAAGTACAGCCAGAATGCTCCTTGGAAGCAAGGTGAGATTTTGACTCATCTACTTTGGTCATGTTGTCAGAAGGTATCATTCCCTGGAAAAGGATATCATGCTTGGCAAAGTGGAGGGTCATCAAAAAAGGGGAAGACCCTCAATGATATGAATTGGCACAGTGGCTACAACAATGCACCCGCATGTAGCAAGGATTGTGTGGTTGGTGCAGCAGTGCACAGTGTTTCATTCTGTTGCACATAGCATTGTTATGAGTTGGAGCCGACTCAATGGCACCTAACAACAATGACTATTACCAAAATGTGAATCTTTTCTTTTTACCAAATTGTAGATATTAATAGATAAGACAAATGACCTTTCAAGTATTTCAAACATTCCTGATGTCATCATTATGATTATTTATGTTTGTTATCCAAATGTGGATGTGAGGCAAATTTTAAATTATGTGTCTTTATTTCTAAGTTGCATAGACTTCAGGAAGAATACAAGTCACAAAGATATAAATGTCGTATTATTTTATAACTACAATTAGAAAGTAAATAAAGGCACAATCAAATGGCAAAATGATTTGGCTAATGTCTATATATGATATAAAAACCTGCATCATTGCATTAGGGAAAAGTTTGTACTGCAGGCATAATACACTATTGACTATATTATCTTTCTGTCTTTGAATTAATTATTATAATTTTCCTTAAAGTGATGCTCAAAACTCAAAATATATTATTTTCTTTTTCTTTAATGTTCAGCCTTAAGAAATTATTTGTGCATAATTAATGAGGGAAGAGTAAAGGGGGGGATGTATACTTCAGAAATTTTGCTGGTTTGTAGGTTTTTTAAATAATAATATTTCATTAAATTTTTGGTGAAAGTTAAAACAGCAATTTAGGTTTCTGTTTGACAGTATCTATTCAAATTGTTCAGTGACATGAGTTACATTCATTGCAGTGTATCAAGATTCTCTTTGTGTTCTGTTGTTTTCTTTTTAGTACTCTGGCCGACTTACCTTCTCATATTTGCTTTTGAGTAATTTTTGACCATTTGGTACCATGCTCCTGATTTTTAAGTAAGGAACAGATCTTCTGGGTAACATGCTTTATTTTGTGTGCCACTCTGATATTTCACTGAAAGATGACCTCAGGGGGCAGGCTGGGTTCTAGGTTAAATAAGTGTCTGAGAGTAATAGTCTCACGTCTCAAAGAGTCCTCTGTTCTCTACTGTTACTGTTTGTCTTTTTGTAGTAGTTGTTGCTGTTTGTTTGCTTTGTTTTGTTTTGCTTTCTATTTGTTTTAATAAAAATTTGAGTTATCCATATTTTTCTCCTGTTCTATCTGGCACCACCTTTGTGGCCCTAGGAAGGTATTCAGTGGTAATACCTGGACACTATATATTTTTTCTGGTCTTAGGATAGATGAGGTTGTGGCTAAATAGACTTGTTTCTTTTCTAAGATTTTGGTTACCTTCTTACTGTTTTGATCCTGACAAACAAAGATCTATTATTCTGTTTTAAATGGCAACTTGCAAGCTTTTAAGACCTCAGATACTACTCATTTCACTAGGATGCAGATCATGTTTGTGAACAGTTATGCCAATTGACTGAGTTGTCCCATTAGACTATGTTCCTTAGCTTTCAAACTCAGATAAAAAATCTTGGGAGGTATTTAATTACATCTGAAGAGTGTCCATATTTGTATATTCAATGAATATATGTGCCTGCACCCACATATTTGTGTTTACACATACCTATGGATACTTCTATATATTCTCATTTATGTACACACTTGTACTTAACTCTATATCAATTTTCCTGTACCCATTCATATGTACTCATTCATTTATTTTTACATGGGTTGTGCTGTGCTCACTACATCCACCTTCAGTGCTACTTTTTCCATCACCAATAATAACAAGTCTTTAAGGTTTAAAATTGTCAAGGTTTAAAATTGTCAAGAATTTCATTTTACTTGGATCCATAATCAACACCCATTGAAGCAGCAGTCAATAAATCAGATGTCATACTGCGTTGGGAAGATCTGCTGCAAAACAACTCTTTAAAGTGTTGGAAAACACTTGAAGAGCACTTGAAGAGTGCTGAAACACTGCATAATGTGGGTGGACTTGGAGAACGTCTGCTGAGTGAAATAAGTCAGTCACAGAAGGTCAAATTTTATATTAGTTCATTATTGTAAAAAATCAAGGAAAGTTTTATACATGGAACATAACTTTTTTTCTGGAAGGGATAGAATACTGCAAAAATATAATAATGCTAATTAATAATAATAATAATAATAATAATAATATTGTTGAAGAGCAAAGATGTCACTTTGAAGATTAAGGTACGCCCAACCCAAACCATGGTATTTTCAATCACGTCATAGGCATGTAAAAGCTTGACAATGAATAAGGATGACCAAAGAAGAATTGCTGCTTTTGAATTGTGGTGTTAATAAAGAATATTGAAAATACCATGGATTGCCAGAAAAATGAACAAATCTGTCCTGCAGGAGTGTAGCCAGAATGTTCCTTAGAAACAAGAATGGCCAGACTTCATCTCACTTACTTTGGTCATGTTGTCAGAAGAGATCATTCCCTGGGGAAGGATATTATGGTGGTTAAGATTATGTGTCAGCTTGGCTGGACCTGGTTTTAAGTAGCTAGGCAGCATTTCTCTTGTGATATTTGCAAAGAATTTTTATGTTATCATGAACTGTTAGAAGAATGAACAAATCCATCTTAGAGGAAGTACAACAAGAGTGCTCCTTAGAAGTGAGAATGGAAACTAAATTGGTGGAAACCTGAATGAAAGTAATGAGAATGTTCATGCATTTGAAGAATGCAATCAATATTACTGAAAAATTTGTGTAGAAATTGTTTAATGGGAACCTCAGCTCTTGTGTAAACCTGCATTGAAATCACAATAAAATTAAAAAAAAACAAAAAAGTGAGAATGGTCAGACTTCATCTGTCATATTTTAGTCATGTTGTCAGAAGGAACAAAATCAAAAACCATACTCACTGCCTTCAAGTCAATTCTGTCTCAAAGCAACCTCCTTTGGGTTTCCAAGGCAGTAAATCTTTATGGAAATTGATTGCCCAGTTGTCCTTCTGTGGAGTGGCTAGTGGGTTTGAACCACTAATCTATGGTTAGCAGTCAAATGCCTTAAGCACTACACCACCAGAGCTTCTTTGGTAAAGTAGAGGGTCAGTGAAAAAGGAGAAGACCCTCAATGAGATGGATTGACACAGTGGCTACAACAATGGGATAATGCATCACAACGATTGTGAGACTGGCACAGGACTGGGCAGTGTTTCATTCTATTGTTCATAAGATTCCTATGAGTTTGAACCAGCTTGACAGCACCTAACAACAACAATAGCACAGTGTAAAGTATACGCCTCCCTCATTCCCTCAGTAACCACTTAGGAACATCTCTCTCTCTCTCTCTCTCTCTCTCTCTCTCTCCCTATATATATATATATATATATATATATATATATATATATGCTTTCTTATAAAAGAAAAACCATATAATATTTGGCCTTACAGGAACTCTGGTGGTGTGATGTCTAAGGCATTTGACTGCTAACCAGAAGGTTGGCAGTTCAAACCCACTAGCCACTCCTCAGGTGGAAGACTGGGCAAACTACTTCTGTAGTGATAATGCCTTGGAAACCCTAGGAGGGGTCGCTATAAGGAGGATATGACTTGACAGCAGTGGGTTTATTTGGCTTTATATGCCCTGGCTGCCGCTTTGTGCCTGGGGGCCCTCCCTCTTACCTGTTGATTTATTTTATTGATTTATTTCACTTTGCATTATGCTTTCCAGGTTCATCCATGGAATAATATGTTTCTGGGATTCATCATTGTTCTTTATGTTTATGTAGCATTCCATTGTTTTTGACCACAATTTACTTATCCATTCATTTTTTGATGGGCAGTTTGGTTGTTTCCAATTATTTGCTATTGGGAATAAAGCAGCAATTACCTTAAGAGTACCAATGTCTGTTTGTGTCATTATTTTTACATCTGTAGAATACATATGAAGGAGTGAATTTTCTGGATTATGATGTAGTTCTATTTCTAGTTTTTTTGTTTTGTTTTGTTTTTTTTTTTAGAAATTATCATACTGTTTTCTATAGTGGTTGTAGCATATTACAGTCTACCAACAATGGATAAGGGTTCTGATTCCCTACATCCTCACCAACATTTATTGTTATCTTTTTTTTTTTTTTTAATATGTTCTGTTTTGTTAGGACTGAGACAGTATCTCATTGTACTTTCGATTTGCATCTCTCTAATGGTTAATGATCATGAATATATTTCCACATATTTGTTGGCTTCTTGTATGTTCTCTGTGTTCATTTTGTGATTGGGTTGTTTTTCTTTTGTTTCTTGTGTTGTTTTCTATAGATTTTAGAGATTAAACCCTTATCAGATAAATAATTTACAAAGATTTTTTTCTAGTATGTAGTTTGTTTATTTACTCCTAAAGTCTTAGGATGAGTGTAAGTTTTTAATTTTTGTCATGTCTTATTTATCTATTTTGTCTTTTTGTATATGTGCATATGTTATGTTTATTTTCCTGTTTTTGTAGAAGATTAGGTCCCATAGTTTTCTCCCAGGAATTTGATGGTTTTTGGTTTAACTTTTAGTTCTTTGATCCATATTGAGCTAGTTTTTGTGTGGGGTATGAGGTATGGGACATATTTAATTTTTTTCACAGAAGAATATCCAGTTTTGCCAACACCATTTATTAAGGAGATTATTTCTGCCCCTCTGAATGGATTTTGATGCTTTGTTGAAAATTAGGTGTCCATAGATGGCTGGGTTTAATTCTTACTTCTCAATTCTATTCTACTGGATTATATATCTGTTATTGAAGCAATACACTGCTGTTTTGATTACAATGGATGTGTAGTATGATTTAATATCAAAAAGTGTGAGGCCTACTGCTTTGTTCTTTTTCTTTAACACTTTGGCTATTCAGGGTTTCTTTTGTTTCCATTAGTCGGTCATTAGTTTTCCCATTTCAGTAATGAGTGTTGTTGGGATTTAAATCACAATGATATTTTATTTTTAGATCACTTTAGGTAGAAATGACATTTAAGTCTTCCAATCCATAAGCATGGGATATCTTCCCATTTATGTAGGTCTCTTTTAGTTTCTTGTAGTAGTGTTTTATATTTTTCATTGTATAAATTATTTATGTCTCATTAGATTAATGCATATGTATTTAATCTGTTTGGGGGATACTGTAAATGGTATTGCTTTCTAAATTTCATTTTTGTAGTAGTCTTTGCTAAGTATAGAGGAAACTACCTGATTTTAACTGTTGACCTTGTACCCAGAAACAACTAAATTCTTCTATCAGTCCCATTAGTTCTTTTGTGGTACCTTTAGGGTACCTATGTGTTGAATTATATCATCTGCAAATAGAGATAGGTTTATTTCTTCCTTTCCAGTTTGGATACCTTTTATTTATTTTTCTTCTCTCAATCCGTTGTCTATAGCTTCCTGTACAATGTTGAATAAGAATGGTGATAATGGACATAATTGTCCCATTCTAATTCTCAAAGAGAATATTCTCAGCCTTTCCCCGCTGAGTATACTCTTGAATTTTGCATTTGCATATTACCCCTTACTTATATTGAGAAATTTTCTTTCTAATCTTATTTTCCTGAGAGCTTTATCAGGAAAAGTATTGAATTCTATCAAATGCCTTTTTTTTTTTTTTTTTTTGCATCAATGGATATGATTATACTGGTTCTTTTTATTTCATTTAGGTAGTGGAATACATTGATTGATCTAACGTTAAACCATTCTTGAATAACTGATACGAAGCCCTCTTGATGATGGTGTATGATTTTTGACATGCTGCTGAATTCTGTTGACTAGAATTTTATTTAAAAATTTTGCATCTATGTTCATAAGGATTACTGTTTGATATATTTTGTGTGAATATGTGTGATGCCTTTGCCTATTTTAAGTATCAGGGTTATACTCGCTGCATAGAGAGTTTGGTGGTGTTCCTACTTCTCTATTTATGAAGAGATAGAGTAGAATTGGTGTAAACTCTTAAATAAAGGTTTGGTAGAATTCTCTAGTGTATCCTCTGGAGTCTGGGTTTTTTCCTTCCTTACTTCCTTCCTTTCTTCCTTCCTCGCTTCCTTCCTTCCTTCATTTCCCCCCAATTTTTTATCATGATTTGGATGCAAATTTACAAAGCAGATTCATTTTACTCTCAACAGTTTTGCACATTTGGTTGCATGGCCCGATTACAATCCCTAACCATAAAAAGCTCTCTTCCCCTCCCCTTTCCTTCCTGTGACTGTTCCTTCCCTGTGCCCTTCTTACCTATGTATTCCTATCTGTCTAGCTTTTCCTCTATGTGAATGCTCCCCTTCTGATGTCTCCTTGTTTATTCATCTAAGGGGTGCAATTCCCCAGGGTAGGTAGGTGTATCTCCCTGGAGTAGGTGTTCTGCTAGTAGGTCTTTCTACTGATGGGCTGTGAGCTAAGACACAGAAGTGAGTATATTTCCAGGCCTGAAGGATAACCCAGGACCACAGTCAAAGCATTCCACAAGTTTCTATCCAACCAGTAATTCTGGTCATTTTTGCATTTTTTAATTTTTTTTCCACATTTTTCCTCCCACTCTATCCAGAATCTCCAATTTTGATCCCTTTCTAAGTGGTTGACATTGGTAGGCTGGCAACATCTAGTTCTTCTGGTCTCTAGGTCATGAAAGCTGAGGTCCTCATGGTCCATCATATATTAGTACAAATTGTTTCCAGATGACTTTGATTTTCTTCACTCTTCTTTGATCCAGATTAGAGGAGACCAGTAGTTGCATCTTAGATGGCCACTCAAAAGCTTTTAAGATCTCAGTCATTACTCACCAAAGTAGGATGTAGAAGACTTTTATGTACTATGCTATGCCAATTGAGCATGATGTCCCCTAAGACTATCATCCAGAGCTTGCAGGCCAAGTGATTCTTTCCCACAAGGTGTTTGGTTGTCTCTGAGAAAATACTACAGCCTAGTCCTCTGTAACTTCTGTAATGTATGTGGATAATTTTGTACCATAAGTACCTATGTAAGACTATCTTCAGCCAGATCTACCCTTGGTCTTGGGTATATTCCTGTTGGCCTACCTCCATCTGATCTTTTCACCTGTCTGTGCATTTACCTTCAGCCTAATGTTTGCTCAAGACCAGGAGCTGACTGTGGAACAGATCATCAACTGCTCATATGCAAGTTCAAATTGAAGCTGAAGACAATTAAAACAAGTCCATTAAAGCCAAAATATGACCTTGATTATATACCTCCTGAATTTATAAACCATTTAAAGAATATATTTGATGCATTAAACACTAATGACCAAAAACCAGAGGAATTGTGGGATGACATCAACATCATCATCCATGAAGAAAGAAAAAGGTCATTAAAAAGACAAGAAAGGAAGAAAAGACCAAAATGGATGTCAGAAGAGGCTCTGAAATTTGCTCTTGAATGGAGAGTAGTTAAAGCAATTGGAAGAAATGACAAGACAAAAGAGCTGAAGAGAAGATTTCAAAGAGCAGCTCGAGAAGACAAAGTCAATTATTAGAATGAAATGTCCAAAACCTGGAGTTAGAAAAGCAAAAGGGAAAATATGCTTGACATTTCTCAAGCTGAAACAACTGAAGAAAAAAAATCAAGCCTTAAGTTGCAATATTGAAAGATTCTGTGGGCAAAATATTGAATGGTGCAGGAAACATCAAAATAATATGGAAGGAATATACAGAGTCACTGCACCAAAAAGAACATCAATGTTCATCCATTTCAGGAGGTGGTATGTGATCAAGAACCAATGATATTGAAGTAAGAAGTCAAAGCTGCACTGAAAGAATTGGTGAAAAACAAGGCTCCAGGAATTGAATACTCATGGAATACATATTGAGATGTTTCAACAAATGGATGCTATGCAGGAGGCACTCACTCATCTATACCAAAAAATTTGGCAGATAACTACCTGGCCAACTGACTGGAAGAGATCCATATTTGTACCCAATCCAAAGAAAGGTGATGTGCAAAATGTGGAAATTATTGAATATCATTAATATCACACATAAGTAAAATTCTGCTGAAGATATTAAAAAATGATTGGAACAGTACATTGACAGAGAACTTCCAGAAATGCAAGCTGGATTCAGAAGAGGATATGGATTGAGGGATATCACTGCTGGCCTCAGATAGATCTTGACCAGAATAAAAGAATACCAGAAAGAGGTTTCCTTGTGTTTTATTGACTAGGAAAAAGCATTTGATTGGGGGGGTCATAACAAATTATGGATAACATTGAGAAGAATGGGAATTTCAGAACACCAATTGTGTGCATGAGGAACCTGTACATAGACAAGGAGTCTGTCATTCGAACAGAACAAGGAGATAGTGCATAGTTAATAATCAGTAAGAGAGTGCAACACGGTTGTATCCTTTCACCATACCTGTTCAATTTGCATGCTGAGCAAATAATCCAAGAAGCTGAATTATATGAAGAAAAGTGAGGCACAAGGATTGAAAGAAGGCTTATTAACAACATGTGGTATATATATGACACAACTTTGCTTGCTGAAAGTGAGGACGAATTGAAGCACCTATTGATGAAGATTAAAGACTACAGTCTGCAGTATGGATTACACCTCAACATAAAGAAAACAAAAATCCTCACAACTGGACCAATAAGCAGCATAAGGATAAATGGAGAAAAGATTGAAATCACCAAAGATTTCATATTACTTGGTTCTACAGTCAATACCAATGCAAGGAGCAGTCAAGAAATCACATGATGTATTGCACTGGGCAAATCTGCTGCAAATGACCTCTTTAGAGTGCTTACAAGTGAAGATGTCTCTTTGAATACTAAGGTGAGCCTAACCCAAGCCATGGTGTTTTCAATCACTTCATATTCAAGTGAAAGCTGGAAAATGAATAAGGAAGACTGAAGAAGAGTTGATGCTTTTGAGTAATGGTGTTGGCAAAGAGTACTGAAAGTACCTTAGACTGCCAGAAGAATGAACAAATCTGTCCTCGAAGAAGTGCAGCCAGAATGCTCTTTGGAAGCAAGAATGGCCAGATATTGTCTCACCTACTTTGGTCATATTGTCAGAAGGGACATTGCCTGGAAAAGGATATCATGCTTGGTAAAGTGGAGGGTCAAGGAAAAAAGGGAAGACCTTCAACAAGATGGATTGACACAGTGGCTGCAATGATGGGCTCAAGTATAGCAAGGATTGTGAGACTGGTGCAGGACAGGGCAGTGTTTCATTCTGTTGTGCATAGGGTTGCTATTAGTTGGAGCTAACTTGCTGGCACCTAACAACAACAACAACAGTGTTTACTGCCACTGGTAATGCAGTATTGTATGTGTAATAGTATTTTCCTCTGTTGTCTGTAATTTTTGTGCACATTTCTGTGTCCTTTCTTTTCTGGCAGCTTTTTGTTGCCATCTTCAATCCCTTCTTTTGTAATAGGTCTATATAAAATTTCTACCTCTATTGGTGTTAGTTTAGGTAGGTAGTGTGCTTTAGGAATTTGTTCATTTCATCTGTGTTTTCAAATTTTTTGGAGTATAATTTTTCATGGGAGCTCTGGTAACATAGTGCCTAAGAGACTTGACTGCTAACCAGAAGTCTGGTGGTTCAAACCCACCACCCACTCCTCAGAAGGAAGATGGGGCAATCTACTTCCATAGTGATACTGCCTCAGAAACTGAAGGAGGGGTTGCTATAAGTTGGGTCTGACTTGACGGCACATAACAACAACAGCATAATTTTTCATAGAATCAGTTATCTTTTTTATCTGTGTTGGATTGGTTGTAATGTCACTAATTTCAATTTCATATCTTAATTTAATTATTTTTTTCTTCCTTTTCTTTTCCCCCTTTAGTCAATCTTGCCACTGATTTATCTGTTTAACTTTCTCTTTCACAGAACAAATTTCTGGTTTTATTGATTCTTCTTCTTGTTTTTCTATTTTTGTTTGTTGTTGTTGTTGTTGTTATGTGCCGTCGAGTCGGCCCCGACTCATAGCGACCCCTCCTTGGGTTTCCGAGGCAGTATCACTACGGAAGTAGGATTGCCCAACCTTCCTTCCGAGGAGTGGCTGGTGGGTTTGAACTGCCAGCCGTCTGGTTAGCAGGCAAGTGTCTTAGCCACTATGCTACCAGAGCTCCCATTAGTTTTGGTATTTTATTTGTGCCTTATATTGATTATTTTCCTTTTTTTCCTGATAGTTTTGGCTCTTTTTTCTCTTTCCTTTCTGTGTGTTCAAGTTATCTGTTTGTGGTGGTTAAGTTTGTATGTCAACTTGGCTAGGCCTGGTTGAGTGGCTAGGCAGCTGGATGTGGTATTACCCATGATGAAATTGGTAATCAACTACATGACAGAATCTGCTGTGAGGGTCAGCTTCCCATATATAAGAAACCTCTTTGGGAATGATCTCTAGCTTATGACACGCTTGGACCCTGCATGTAGCTGTGTCATTGTTCAGCAGCCTGCCATGCTCTGCTGACCTTGGGACTTACAACGGACTTGAATTAATGGTCTGCCATGTGGTTTGGCAACATCGGGACTGTGCCATTTTATTTGTTGAAGATTGTGATATGTTGTGTTTTCATTTTTGTTTAATTCTATGAATTTTCCAATTTCACAAGATTTCTTTTCATCCAAAAAAACTATTTTTCAGAAAATTCTGAACCACTGCCTGAATGGTAGATTATCCACTTGTTTATGTTGATTACTTTAGCTTCCATTGAAAGTAAAATTACTAATTTCCCACTTTATGCATAAAACTGTAATCAATCAATATAGGATACTAGTGATTAATTCCTGCATGTTCAATAAAATCCTTTCAATTTTGGGGGTGTAAGAGTGCTGAAGAAGAAATATAAGGCATGATTCCTTCTTTTATGTTATTTATATTTTGCTTGAAGGGAACAATTTCTATAAAAAATAAGAAGAAAACAAAACAAGATTATGGAAGTAGAGTTCTGGGCTGTGTAGATTATATTGTAAAAGCACAGCAGTGGTTCAATAATAATAATAATAATAATGACAAGAGGGAAATATGCATTGATTTTCCACAATGTATTATCCACTGTAGCAGACACTTTCATAAGCTATCCTTCAGAAAATCTTTCAAAACATAACCTTTTTATTTCACGTATAGGAGGCCAAATATCTTGCTTAAGGCTACACAGTTACTGAGAAAACTGGGTGCACCTGACTCAAACATGACATTTTCAGTTGTCTCATATGTATGCAAAAGCTAGCTAATGATAAAGCAAGACTGAAGAATCGATGCAGGTGAATTATGGTGTTGGCAAATAACATTGAATATACATACCATTGACTGAAAGAAGAACAAACAAATTTGTCTCTGAAGAAGTACAACCTGAATACTCTCTAGAAGCAAGGATGGTGGGACTTCATCTCATGTATTTTGGACATCTTATCAGAAGGGACCCGTCCCTGGAGAAGGCTATCATGCTTGGTAAAGTAGAAGGTCAGTGAAAAAGAGACCTTCAAAAAGATGAATTGACAGAGTGGCTCCAACAACGATCTCAAACATGGCAATGATTGTGAGGATGGCACAGTTTCATTCTGTTGTATATAGTGTCACTATGAGTTGGAATTGAGTTAACAGCACTTAACAACAAGTGACAGAACTGGAAATCAAATGTAGTTTGAAGCACAACCTGTGCTCTGTTAAATGCACCAGGTCATCAAGCTAAATACCCAAAAAGGCTTTAATAAAGAAAAATTGTTTTAAGAATCAGAAGGAGGAGAAAAAGAAGGTGTAGGAAGAGAGTAGGTATGAATGGAGAAAATATGAAGATTCAGTAAGGCTTCAGAGAATGAATAGAGTTTGGATGCATGGAGATGAGGAAAAGGAGAGCAGGACGGAGCAGACAGTTTGACCAGAATAGAGAAACACATGGGACATAAATGGAGCTTCACATTGTAGATCTAAAAATGAATAGGGGAGTGAAGGTTGGACTTGATAGGCTAGGGATTCAAGAAACAATTTTTGAACAGAGGAATGGTATAATGTGTGATTCAGAAACAATTAGACTTTTGGTTTGAGAAGAATGGGTCAGAATTAAGCTTTACTAAGTGTCAGTAAGTAGAGCCCGGGGCAGTCTGTCCAGCATGAATTTAGATAAAAACCATGGAAAAGAAGGAACTCATGCAATGAGGGGTTGCTTCCCAGATCTGGGTGACAGACTGAATATAAGGGAATGAGAGGGATGGCTTGTACAATTTAGACATTTGAGTGATTATTAGAGCATGGGAGGCAGTGGGTTAGAAAACAAGCTTGTAATTGAATCATATCTTCCCCATCTACTAGTTTTTGACTCTGATGATGCTAATAAATCACGCTGAAAATCAGTTTTCTCTTCATTACAATGAGGAAATAAGACACACTCTACAGGTTTGCTTTAAAAATAAAAAAGTATGTAAAGCACCTGGCCCATATAACAGATGAATGGCAGTGCCTTTCAGAGAGAGAAGGAAACAGAGATAAGTGGAAAGATGAGTTTGGCTTGTAACCTGAGTAATGTGCTTATAGATGGATCACACATATATATTTGGAGAAAGTCATTTGATCTGAACCCTTCTATAGAACATGGACTCCCAGTTCACGAAGTCAGATAACAGCCTCTGTGTCCTGGAGATTCTTGTGTTAAAACAATACAGAGCTGTCAGCACCTGTGATTCTGTGATGGCTTCTGTTCAGCCAGCTGGCTGAATTGAACACTGAAAAGTAGGTCAAGCATGCACTACCTGAAATTTCTCGGGAATGTGAAGCTTTCGGCTTTGCATATGTCATGTCCTTGAGTTCTTTCTGTGCTATCTCTGTGTCAGCCTCGGTTGGATCCTTTAAACTTCTTTTTGTGCTGTTAGATGCCATAAAATCGATTTCAATGCATAGTAACTCCATGTTACAAGAGAACTGCCCAATAGCATTTTCTAGATTGCTGGTGCAATGCTTAATGTATTTGGCTGCTAACTAAAAGGTCAATGGTTTGAATTCACCAGCTGCTCCGTGGGAGAAAGATGAGGCACTGTCTGCTTCCATAAAGATTTACAGCTTTGAAAACCATATGGGGCAGTTCTATTCAGTCCCATGGGATTGCTGAGTCAGAATTGATTCAATGGCAGTGGGTTTGGTTTTTGGTTAATATTTATGAAAGCAAATTAAGAGGTCTTTTTCCCATGGAGTTAGTAGGCAGGTTAAAACTAACAGTATTTCAATTAGCAGTGGAGTTCTTAATCATTTTCCCACCAGGGCTCCTCCCTTTAAACTTAGATAGATACTATTCCCAACATAACGTCTGATAATCCCTTATCTTTTTATCAAATCTATGCTATTTGAACATCTTTTTTTTTTTTTTTTTTTTAAACACTGATCTCTTTTTGGGTTTTACAGTTGTCTTG
>NW_006921591.1:26864680-26866140 GCF_000298275.1 Orycteropus afer afer
CCTGCTAGCCAGGGACTGCACAGACTGTGCACGGTGGCTGGGGAACAAACAGAGAAGGTGAAGAGAAAGGTGGGCTGAGCTGTGGACTTTTGCCGGTCCAGAGGAAGCTGCCATTTTGTATGTTTAAAAAGTGGCTTGAATATTTTGGATATTTAAAGAGACAGCACTCTCACAGAATCCTGTGGTGGTAGGACTTAAGAATTAACCTCAAAATCCCCTGCTAGCCAGGGTCTGCGCAGAGGACAGTGGCTAGGGAACAAACAGGGAAGGTGAAGAGAAAGGTGGGCTGAGTGCTAGACTTCTGCCGGTTCGGAGGGCACTGCCATGTTGTATGGTTAAAAAGCGGCTTGACTATTTTGGATATTTAAAGAGACAGTGCTCTCGCAGATTTCTGGGGCTTAAGATCACGTTCTGCTTTCCGGCAGCCCCAGGGACACTCGGGGCCTGCAAGACTAAAAAGTAGGACATTATTCTTGTTACTGCACCCTGAACCCGCTTGGTGGGCGGGGGTGTGGCCATCCCCACTCCCACCTACCTTCTGGGCCCACAAGAACTCCATCACAGCCGGTGTGCTCAGACGGAGCCTGGGTGCCCTATGCAGTCCTCCTCTGATTTTTTTTTTTCTTTTTCTTGCTTTTTAATTTTTTTTCTTTTTCACTCTCTTTTTCCCGGTGATTAGTTTGCTTGTATTTGCCCATTCCAAGTCCTTTTTATTATTATTATTAATCTTCCCCTACCAGTTCCTAGTTTTCAGCAGTTTTCTTTTCCCTGTGCCTGGTTGAAATTCTGTCCTCCCCCCCAATTTAAGGGTTTTTTTGTTTTGTTTTTTATTCGCTTTCTCTTTTTTTCCCTGTTTTTTTTTTCTTGTGACTAACCCCATTCCTTGTTTTTCTTTTTGCAATCTTCTTATTTTTTTTCTTCACTTATTATTCTCCTTCCCTATTTTTAATTTTCTCTTCTTCTTAGTGCCCTATCCCCAGATATTGCAGATTTGCTTGTTTTTTCTTCTTTTATTCCCCTTTTCACTTTTTTTGGTTATTATTCATGTGTGATTACATGGTGTGTTTTTCTTCCATGGGCTTTTAGTTTTTTGATGGTTATTCAGTTGTAATTTGTGCCCAACCAAGTGGAAGACAGCGGCAGTTCCCATAAAACACAACTACACCCACGCCTCCTGCAACTTCACTTAATGAGTGAGAGCCACTTCTTCCTTCTCCACCAATGGGCCAACAATAAAAATCCACTGAGAAAAGCCTAAACCACCTTTGGCTGCTCTTCACAAACAGTTAACAGAGATCTAAGTACAACAACGTCACGATGCCTCGGAAACAACAGACCATCGCAGTCCACACAAAGAAGCAGGATAAAGTAGTAGAAACAAGAGAGCAGGATACAGATCCAGAACACATCCCTGAGGAGAAACAGCATTGGAACTCTCTGACAAGGAATTCAAAAGAATT
>NW_006921591.1:26866588-26867087 GCF_000298275.1 Orycteropus afer afer
GCAATGGGATGGTATATATAAAACCTTGAAAGATAAAAATTTTCAACAGAGAATTATATACCCGGCAAAATTGTCTCTCAAATATGATGGTGAAATTAGGAGATTTCCAGATAAGCAGAAACTAAGGGAATTTTTTAAAACCAGACCAACCTTACAAGTCATGCTAAAGGGAGTCCTTTGATCAGAGAGCCAAAAATAGCAAATAACAGCCGACTATTAATACACAAGATAACATAACCCAGAAACCATGGTTATGGACATATTCAAAGTAAAATGAGTTTATAAGATTGTAAACACAGAACCAGAGACATCAATTGGAGAGTGATAACTACTATAAACAAAAGGAGGGAAAAGAAGTTACAGAATTTCTAAATGGTGAGGAAGTTAAGAAAGGTGAAAGATAGAATGGACTGTTTTAGACCTGAGGATAGAATTATAAATCATAGGGTAACCTCAAAGAAAAATGATAAACCTTCACATCACAATAAAAAAGAGGACA
>NW_006921591.1:26871947-26878891 GCF_000298275.1 Orycteropus afer afer
AAAAAAAAAAAAAAAACCATGCAATGATGATTCAATGCAGAATTTTTGACTTTTGTGTGGTAGACCTAGGTTTGGTTCCCAGTCAAAGAAGCTCATGGACAGCCACCATTTTTTGGAGAAGGCTTGCATGTTGCTGTAATGCTGAAAAGGTTCAGTGTATTTTTCTGACTAATAATGGACTAGGACGAAAGGCCTGTTTATCTACATCCACAATTCAGCCAATGAACACCCTACAAATCACAGTAATCTGATTCCTAACTTATCATAAGGTGGCACAGGACAAGTTAGCATTTTATTTCTTTGTACATGGGGTCACCATGAGTTGGAGCATGGCTTTAAGGGAGCTAACAGCAATGACAACAAAAGCAAGAATATAATTCTTAGTTTGCAGACTGTACAAAAAGAGATCATGAGCTCAATTTGTGAACCCCTGACTTGTTCAAGTATTTTATTTTATAGGTAAGAAAATAAAAAGACAGACAGGTTAAATGAGTTATCCAGATCACCTAGCTAGAGAGTGACAGAGCTGGGATTGATGCAGGTTTTCTCACCAACATTTTCCACTTCTGCATAGATCAATTTCATAGACATTTGCTAATTATGGAAATAGTTCCTTACCTGCTTAAACTACAAATATAGCCACATGAGTGGCAATGCAGATTAGGGTTACAGACTCTGTCCCACTGTCTCTGGGCCTAATCCCATCACTTACTCATTTGAACAATTATGGGCTTTATTCCCTGACAAAGTTCTGAGTACTGAACATGAGTATAAAGATCCACAGGAATTAAATAAACAAACAGATGCAATCAAATCATGCAGAAAATAAAACAGAAAAATAACGTGAAGAAGATGAACAGTAGGTAATACATTTTGCTTTGGGTTTCCTAGTGCAGAGAAGGATTTCGGGTTAGTCACAAAACTCATAGCATCTACAATCTAAAAAATAATAATAATTCACTAGAACCCAACTTTTCTTAGTTTTGAGACATGAAGTGAGTACTATATGAGAGCATGACCTATACTGTACAACCAAGCTGGGATCTATGACAGGAATCTGATTTTGGGGAATCCCAGTGCTATTGCCTCCTGGATTTCAGAGTGGGGATTGACAAGCAATTTATTTGACAGGCATTTCAAGAAGCCTGGTTCTCTGTGTTCATACTAGACATCAATTTAAGTATTTCTTGCCCTGAATTTCTCGATCTGACAGCTGCAGGTAATAGAATAACACTACCTCCATTCTGCCCTCTAGCCTCACAGTGAGCTGTAAGATTTAACATAATGAGGAATGATCTGGAACAGATGATAGAAGCAGGAGTGCATACTCACACTTGGCAGCATGACTTAAGCTTGAAGGTCTTACAAGACAGACTAGGCCAGACCACCTCAAAGGTGGGTGGGGTAGTTAGGGTGATGATAAATCCTTTTACAACCAATGGCATTCCCATCTGTAAATCTTCTTGTCAGGGGCATTGCTGTCACTCATATTGTTTCCCTTCAAATCACTGAAGGCTTTGTGCGCAATAGACATGTAATGCCGTTGGACTTTTTGCCACCTCACAGTCACCTCCATTTTCCCCCAAAGTAGCTAAAGGTTTTGCAGCTTCTGTACAGAGTTTACTGAAATTCTGATGCATGACTGGTTGGACCCCCATCTTGATGAGTGTTGAGATCACAACCATACTTCAAATTTTCTAAACCCAAGATGCAGTTCAATAAATGTCTGATCTCTTCTTTCTTTGAGAAATCTACTTCCATAGTGATACTGCCTCAGAAACCCAAGGAGGGATTGCTATGAGTCAGATAAGACTCAATGGCAGTGCGTTTGGTTTGGGTTTGGTCTTCTTCCTTTGAGTCTCTGGACATTCTTGACATGCACACACAATCTCTTTCCCATTCCCTATCCTAATTCCTCAAAAGGTTCAGTTTGCCTATTCTTCCTTTGTCCTGCTTTCTTAATCCAGGTGTGGACCCTTGTTGATCCTTTGTCCTAACTCAGCATCTAACTATCCAGAATCTGCTCTGCTCTTTTTGCTGCCATTTTTCTCTGACTGCCATTTTTTCTTGTCAGAACTACACCCCTCAGTTGGTTTTCTCCATCTGAGTAGCTTTCAGCTTTCTCTAAGAGGTAAGTCTCAGGGTTTGTTGAACTGGAATGGTACTGGAGATGAGATATTTCTTCAGTGGGGATTTATTTAACACTTTAAGGCTCCTCAGGAATAAAGCAGTAGACTACAAGAACTAATCTTTTCTTCTAATTGCAGAAAACTATCTCCTGAAATATTGCTCTCCTGAAATATTTTAATTAACCATCCTAATAAAAGTAGAAAAATACCTGGAATTTGACTTTATGTACAACCCGCCCTCAGTTTCCCCTGCTGTATTTTGGCATCTGCTCACGGGCTTGCCAATACTCTTTTCTTATATTATGGGACTATTTTTGGTATAATCTTTAATTCTACTCATAGAATGAAAGGCACTAGCTCTTATCCAGATAATTCTTGTCAGCAAGTGGCGATATGATTAAGGAAAAGAGGCCTTTCAGCACAACACATATACAGCTTTTCTGTATGGCTCAATTTTACCATGTCTTA
Organism: Orycteropus afer afer; assembly: GCF_000298275.1. Lineage (NCBI taxonomy): Eukaryota > Metazoa > Chordata > Mammalia > Tubulidentata > Orycteropodidae > Orycteropus > Orycteropus afer. The sequence continues at coordinate 26,874,545 of NW_006921591.1, forward strand.
TTTTATTATTATTATTATTTTTTAATTTCTTAATTATTAATACCTAGATGGGCCAATCTACTTCCGTAGTGATACTGCCTTGGAAACCCAAGGAGGGGTTGCTATGAGTTGGGTCCGACCCGATGGCACACAACAACAACAAACAAAACAAACAAACAAATAAATAAATAGATAGATAGATAGATAGATAAAAACCAAACTCACTGCCATCAAGTCAATTCTAACTCATGCAACCCCCATTTGGGTTCCAAGGCTGTAAATCTTTATGGAAGCAGATTGCCCAAACTTTATTCTGAGGAGCAGGAGGTAGGTTCAAATCACCAACCTTCAAGTTAGCAGCCAAAGGCCTTAATTCAACTATAACTTCTTAATAATACCTAAGAGGCTGCTGAATTATTTACTGATTATACCAAAGCTTTTGGCACTAAGCAAGCCTGTTTTGGAATCTTATTCTTAGACATTCTTGCTATGTGTATTTGACAAATTCTTTGGTGTTTTGACCCTTCATTTCCTCATCTATAAATTGGGACAAAAGAATAGGTCCCTCAAGGGTTTGTAGTGAGGAATATATGGGAAGCCTATAGTAAAGGCTGGCATGTGATTGATGTTCAATAAAAGGTATATATTATTATTTTCTGTAGATTTTAGACATATTTTGAGAGAGCAAAGTTTGGTTAAACATAGGCAACTCTGCACTGATTTGGTATGAAATGAACACTTGATGACTTTCTATGATGCTTGCACATGAATGATTACACACCACATGTTTCAAGTTAGGATATGAAATGACTGGGTATTTTTCTTTCATGGGGAATATGCACCCATAATCAAATTAAAAATAAAAACCATTGGATTTTGTAAAGGCAAAGCACAACAGTCACTACTGGTATTTCACCTGGCACAGCCATAGCTTATATTTCACCTGGAAGATCTCTGGTTTGAATTTATTGTCACAGTCTCAATTTGTAATCAGGTATAAGATCAGGAGAATGTCTCATGTAATATGGGAGACACTGATAAAAGCATTTCATTTGCATGTCAGCTTGATGGAGGTGAAAATAGAGATGCTTATTTCAACTCAGCATTATCTTACTTGATTTGTATTATTGACATCACAGTCTCAGCATCCAAAATCAAGCTTGGAAATTTGCAAATGCTAGTAAATTATGGGGAGCAACAAATAAAGTAGCACAGTGAATTCTAATGAAGGAGAAATTGGTTTATTTGGGCACATCCGGCTAATAGAGAGCTAATGTCTGGTAAATAGTTTGGTGTAGATAAATGTTGAATAATGAGTTTGAAACACAGACTAAAAAGAAGGAATACCGAATGAATTGAAGTGCTTTATTCAATGAATCAGAGAAGGTTGGTGAGGTATTAAAGGAGAGAATCTAAACATAAAGTTCAAATAGAACTTTTAGATAGAAATGGTCACCAAAGGTAACCAACATTTTAAAGTAATCAGAATTTCAGAGAGCAAAACAAGCAGGGCTTTTGTAGTTAGGCCTACATGGGTATAATTTCTGTTCTGTCATTTTTCAAGTCATGTGAGGCAGGACAATTCTATTAATCTATCTGACTTCTAGTTTCAACATTTAAAATTGAAACTGTAATATTTGCCAGAGCTGTTGATGTGGTTTTGTCAGTCGAACACTGCACAAGCATGATTCATTTGAAGCAGTATCACTCACATTGGAGGCATCTTAGATTTTGTGTATTTGTTACAACAATGTTCTTGCAGATGGCCCCAAAAGTTCATATTATTAAAAACTAATATATACAAAACATTTCTAGTATATGTAGGTAAAGTGTTTTAAGAAAGTGCTTTATTTATTTTTTTTAAAAAATTGCTACAGGTACCGTAGGAAATGTTGTCAACCCTGAAGTTCACTTGATTTGAGGCTGCAGAGTGCCTGTAACACAGGAGGTGTTCAGTAAGGATGGGGGAAGTTTGGAGATGAAATATGAGCATTAGCTGCTATGGAGACTACTTCAGATCAACATTCCCCACCGAGAGGGGGCTGCAGTCCCTGGGTCATGCAATTGTTAATGTACTCAGCTGCTATCTAGAAGGTTGGAGGTTCTCATCTACACAGAATTGCCTCAGAAGAAAGGTCTGGTGAACTACTTCCAAAATAATCAGTTACTGAAAACACTATGGAGTCCAGTTCTGACACAGATAGTGTCACCATGAGTTAGAATCCACTTGAGAATAACTTTTTTTTTTTTTTTTTCCACCAGGGATCAGTGTGAGGAAATAGAATTTTGTTGTTGTTGTTATTTGCCGTCGAGTCGGCCCCCTGACTCATAGGGACCCCTCCTTGGGTTTCCGAGGCAGTATCACTACGGAAGTAGGATTGCCCAACCTTCCTTCTGAGGAGTGGCTGGTGGGTTTGAACCGCCAGCCTTCTGGTTAGCAGTCAAGTGCCTTAGGCACTATGCTACCAGAGCTCCCAGGAAATAGAATAGTACTGAGTAAAGTAAGCAGTAAAGACAACAGAGAATTCAACAAGGGTAGATATCACCCTCCTTGGTGCTCCTGAAGGATCCTGCTTTTGAAATACTCCATTGTAATTGTGGATTTATTTTAGTGCATGCTTCCTTGGAGGGCTGAGAACACATGTTAAAATACCCATTTCCATAGGCAAGTATCTGAAACATTGTAGATACTTAGTGTATTGTTTTGAACTAGTTATCAGTGAATCTCTCTTCTGCAGGCTGCCATTAAGGACAACATTGTAATTCCACATTAAGTTTTTTTCACTTTTTGTAACATGGGCATTTAGACTTCTACTCATTGTTTTTAGTTTTTGTGTGTCAACATTCAATGAATGCACACTGTTGTTGTTGTTGTGTGTCATCGAGTTGGCCCCGACTCATAGCGATCCCTCCTTGGGTTTCCCAGGCAGTATCACTACGAAAGTAGATTGCTGCATTCCTTCCGAGGAGTGGCTGGTTGGTTCTTGAACCACCAGGCTTCTGGTTAGCAGTCAAGTGCCTTAGGCATTACGCTACCCTAAAGCTTAGGTAGGAAAAGTAATTTGTCCAAGCTTGCAGAGTAAGCAGATAATATAAGAGCAGAGAGTCTAAAGTGTGGACCTTTCTCCCAACTGTTCTTAACTCCTACTTCTTAGAATCCATTTCAGTGCCGCTTTGAGCATTTTCTCCCTTTTCACTCTTGAAAGTTGTGCTGATATTCTTGTTTTCATTGACAAATGGTTGAAGTATTTAAATCACTTTGTGCTATTCCATCATTTAACCATCAAGCAAATCCAGGTCCTTTGCCCTGTGAGTAATTCAATTTCTACTAATTGTCTTTTTTTATATTATTTTTTATTGTGATTTGGATGAAGATTTACAGAACAAATTCACTTTCCATACAGAAGTTCACATATACTTTGTCTCATGACATTGACCACAGTTTACCACAATAAAACAGCTCCCCTCCCACATCCTCTCCATTGTTACCTCTTCCCTATGTCTATCCCTCCATGGACTCCTGCCCCCTGAGCTGTCTCCCTGTGCATAAGCAGCCCTTCTTTCTCCCATGTTTGTTCTCTCCAAGGAGAGTATCCACTTGAGGTAAAGGTTCAACTCATATGCTTATCTTTTGTTTGACTGGAAACACAGGTGTGGGTTCAATTCCAGACCTGAAGGGCAGTTAGGAGCCATAGTCTCAATGGTTCCACCAGGCTCTATCGGACCAGCAAACCTGGTCCCCACCCCCTTTTTTTTCCCTCCAAATGATTTTGAGTTTTGTTACACATTGTTCTCCCTCTCTATACAGTATGTCCTACATAGACGCGCTTCCAAGTGGATGACAGTGGTAGCCAGGCACCATCTAGTTCTTTTGGTCACATAGTAGTATAGGCTGCAGATCAGATGGTGTACCAGTCGCTAGGACTAATTGTTTCCATGAATTTTGGTTTGCTTCATTCTTCTTTGCTCTGGATGAGGAGAGACCCATCATTGCATCTATATGGCAGCTTGCTAGCTTTTAAGACCCCAGTCGCTACTTGCCAAAGTAGGAGGTGGAACAATGTTTTGTATAGTATGTTATGCCAATTGAGCTTGATGTCCCCTGTGACTATGGTCCCAAGCCCGCAGGTTTAACTACTCAGTCGCTCTGGGTAGCTGGCTGTAATCAAGCAGTGCCCATAACCCTGCCCCTTGTCAGCTCTACTATACACCTGGGAATTCTGCTCATTCACACAAACTTATAGGCCCACTTGTCTCCCAACCCTATATATGTTCTTGTATACACTCCCCATTTCATAAACACACCTAATCGTTCAGCCTGTCCACCCATCTATCCACCCATATACCCATGTTTGCCTTCACTGACAA
>NW_006921591.1:26882513-26895886 GCF_000298275.1 Orycteropus afer afer
AGTGTTGAATAGAAATGGTGATAGTGGGCATCCTTGTCTGGTTCCTGTTCTCAAGAGGAATGGTTTCAGTCTCTCTCCATTGAGAATAATGTTGGCTCTTGGTTTTGCATAAATGCCCTTTATTATGTTGAGAAATGTCCCATCTATTCCTATTTTGCTGAGAGTTTTGATCAGGAATGGGTGTTGGGTTTTATCAAGTACCTTTCTACATCAATTGATATGATCATGTGGTTCTTCTCCTTTGTTTTATTTATGTGGTGGATGACGTTGATTGTTTTTCTAATGTTGAACCATCCCTACATACCTGATTTGAACCCCAGTTGGTCATGATGAATGATTTTCTGGGTATGTTGTTCCAGGCTATTGCCTAGGATTTTGTTGAAGATTTTTGCATATATATTCATTAGAGATATTGTTCTGTAATTTTCCTTTGGATTGATGTCTTTGCCTGGTTTTGATATCAAGGTTATGCTTGCTTCATAAAATGAGTTAGGGAGTATTCCATCCTTTTCTATGTTTTGGAATAGCTTGAGTAGGATTGGTATCAGTTCTCTGAATATTTTGTAAAATTCTCTTGTAAAACTCTCTGGGCCAGGACTTTAATTAGTTGGTAATTTTTGATGACCTGTTCAATTTCTTCTTTTCACATCAGTCTGTGTTAGTTTAGGTAAGTGGTGTGTTTCTAGAAATTTGTCCATTTCTTCCAGATTTTCAAATTTGTTGTAGTACAATTCTTCATAGTATCCCAGTGTTATTCTTTTTATTTCAGTTGGTCCTGCTGTGATGTCACCCATTTCATTTCTTATTCATGTTATTTGTATTCTCTCCCTTTTTTCCTTTGTTAAATTTGCCAGTGGTTTGTCAATGGTATTGATATTTTCAAAAAAAAAACAACTTCTGGTCTTGTTGATTTCTTCTATAGCCCTTCTATTTTCTGTTTGATTGATTTCTGCTCGAATCTTGATTATTTCCATTCTTCTGGTGACTGTGGGCTTTTCTTGCTGTTCTTTCTCTAATTGTTGGAAATTTTGGTTTAAAATGTTGATATTGGCTCTTTCTTCTTTTTTGATGTGTGCATTGATTGCTGTAAATTGGCCTCTGATCACTGCTTTTGCTGTTTCCCAATTATTTTGATATGTTATGTTTTCATTCTCATTTGATTCAAGGAGTTTTTGATTTTCTATTTTGATTTCTTCTCTTACCCAGTCTTTCTCAGGGAGGGTGTTGTTCAGTATCCATGTGCTTACTCTTTTCGTGTTGATCTTCCTATTGCTGATTTCTAATTTGATAGCATTATGATCTGAGAAGATACTTTGCAGTATTTTGATGTTTTTAAATTTATTAAGGCTTGCTTTATAGCCTAACATATAGTCTATCATGGAAAATGTTCCATGTGCACTGGAGACGAATGTATATTGTGATGCTGTTGGGTGAATTGCTGTGTAAATGTCTATAAGGCCAAGTTGGTGGATTGTATTGTTTAGCTCTTCTGAATCTTTATTGAGTTTCTTTCCAGTTGTTCTATCTTTCAACGAAAGTGGTGTATTAAAATCTCCCACTATGACTGTGGAGTCATCCCTTGGGCTTTTCAATTCTTTGAAAGTCTGATTTATGTATTTTATGGTTCTTTCTTTTGGTCCACAGATATTTAATATGGTTATATCTTTGTGTTCAATTGATCCTTTAATCATTATATGATGTCCTTCCTTGTCTTGTATGGTGGTTTTTGTCTTCAAGTCAATTTGATCAAAAATTAATATTGCCACTCCTGCTCTCTTCCAGTTGCCATTTGCTTGATATATCTTTTTCCAACCTTTGATTTTTAGTGTATTTTTGTCTTTATCTCTAAGGTATGTCTCTTGTAGGCAGCATATTGATGGGTTTTGTTTTCTTATCCAATTTGCAACTCTCCGTCTCTTGGGTAGTGCATTAATCCACTAACATTCAGTGTAATTATTGATAAGTTTGAGTTTTTTGCTGTCTTTTTTTATGTGTTTTTTCATGCTGTTCCTGGTTTCTTTGTTCCATATTATTTTCTGTGCTGAACTCATTATGTTTATGAATCATGTTATCATTTCCTTTGTTACCATTGTTTTAGTATATGCTGAATATTTGTACTTATCCTCTTTTTTATTGTGATGTGAAGGTTTATCATGTTTCTTTGAGGTTACCCTGTAATTTATAATTTTATCCCTGAGATTAGAACAGTCCATTCTATCTTGCAACTCTCTTAACTTCCTCACCGTTTAGAATTTCTGTAACTACACAGTCTTTTCCCTCTTTTTGTTTGTAGTTTTCCTCACTTGCCAATTGATGTCTCTGGTTCCCTGTTTATAATGTTATAAGCTCATTTTACTTTGGATATGTCCATAGCTGTGGTTTCTTGGTTATGTCCTCTTGTGTATTAATGGTCGGTTGTTATTTGCTATTTTTGGTTCTCTGTTCAAAGGACTCCCTTTATCATGTCTTGTAAGGTTGGTCTGGTTTTAACAAATTCCCTTAGTTTCTGCTTATCTGGAAATCTCCTAATTTCACCATCATACTTGAGGGACAATTTTGCCGAGTACATAATTCTTGGTTTAAAAATTTTCTCTTTCAGGGTTTTATGTATACCATCCCATTGCCTTCTTGCTTGCATGGTTTCTGCTGAGAAATCAGAGCTTATTCCTACTTGCTGTCCTTTGTAGGTAACTTTTTGTTTTTCCTGTGCTGCTTTCAGGACTCTGTCTTTGTCTTAGGTTTTGATGAGTTTGATGATAATTTGTCTTAGTGATTTTCTTTTGGGGTCTATCCTGTTTAGGGTTTGTTGGACATCCTGAATGGATATATCCTCATCTTTCATCATATCAGGGAAGTTCTCCTCCAGCAAATCTTGGACTATTTTCTCAGTGGTTTTGGTTTTCTCTTCCTGTTCTGGAATTCCAATGACGCGTAAGTTATTCCTTTTGATGGTAGCCCACATGAACCTTAGTCTTTCTTCATTTTGTTTTGATTTTTTTTTCTGACTGATCCCTTTCCAAAGAAAGTTGTCTTCAATCTCCTTAATTCTTTCTTCCATTGCATCAATTCTACTCTTTTACCCTTCCAATGTGTTATCTATTTCTGACAATTCAGTATTAATCTTCTGGATTTCTATCTATAGATTTAGAATCATTTCTAATTTTTCATTTATTTTGTCATTTTGTTCTTATATTTTCTTCCAAAATTCTTCTTCTAAGATTTTTTCTGTGTTTTGTCTCTCAATTCTTTGAAGATACCTAAAGATAATTCTTTTGAATTCCTTATCAGAGAGTCCCAATGCTGCTGCTTCCTCAGGGATGTGTTCTGGGTCTGTATCCTAGACCCTTATTTCTCCCACTTATCCTGCTTCTTTGTGTGAACTGTGATGGTCTGTTGTCTCTGAAACATTGTGGCATTGGTGTATTTAGATCTCTGTTAACTGTTTGTGAAGAGCAGCCAAGGGTTATTCAGGCTCTTCTTGGTGGTTTTTTTATCATTGGCCTGTTGGTGGAGAAGGAGGTAGTGGCTCTCACTCAATAAGTGAATTTGCAGGTGGTATGGGTGTAGTTGTATGTTATGGGGACTGTTGTTCTCTCCCAGTTAGTTAGACACAAATTATAATTGAATAACCAACAAAAAACTAAAAGCACATGGACAAAAAACACACCATGTAATCACACAGGAACAGGGGCCATAAAAAGAAAAAAAGGGAAAAAGAAGAAGAAAAAACAAGAAAACCTGCAATATCTCGGGATAGGGCACTAAGAGAAAGATAGTAGAGAAGAATAATGCAGGAAAAAAAAAAAGTAACAATGCAAAAAGAAAAACAAGCAACAGGGTTATCCATGAGAAAAAAAGGGAAAAAAAGAAAAAAAAAAAAACCTTTAAATTAAAAAAAATATAAAATTTCATCCACGAACAGGGAAAAGAAAAAGTGCTGAACACTAGGACCTGGGAGGGGAAGATTAAGAATAATAGTAAAAAGGACAAAACTATTAATAATAATAGTTGTTTTAAAACAGACAAATACAAACAAACTAATCACCAGAAAAAAGAAAGGGAAAAAGAAAAAATAAAAATAAAAAAAGAGAAAAAAAAAAAGTATCAGTGGTGGACTGTGCAGGGCACCCAGGCTCCATCTGAGCACCCAGACTGTGATGGAGTTCCTGTGGGCCCAGAAGGTATGTGGGAGTGGAGGATGGCTGAACCTCCATTCACCAAGCAGGTGTGGCGTATAAGAGTAACAAGAGGAATGTCATACCTTTTCAGTCTTGTGGGTCCAGAGTGTTCTTGGGGTAGCTGGAAAGCAGAACATGTTCTTAAGCCCCAAGAATCTGTGAGACCGCTGTCTCTTTAAGTATCCAAAATAGTCAAGCTGCTTTTAAACCTTCAAAATGGCGGCTCCCTCTGACTGGCAAAAATCCACAGCTCAGCCCGCCTTTCTCTTACCCTTCTCCATTTTTCCCCAGTCACTGTGCACAGTCCTCTGTGCAGTCTGTGGCTAGCAGGGCTGATTTTTTGGTTAATTCTTAGGTCCTACCACCATTTGGGAATCTCCAAGCTGTCTGTGCCGTCAGGCTCCTTCAGGATCGCTGCCAGACCACAGCTCCGTATGTCCCCTTTTTTTGGCATTTTCACGCAAATTCTTCTGCTAGTTGGGGTTTAGTCCACTTATATATCCTTCCCTTCAAGGCTCAGGGTCCAGGATTATCTTCTGTGTCTTTGTTAATTGGTTTCCCTTTTCTTTGTTGGAGAGGTTCTGTGCAGTCTTTCTTCCTAGTCTTCCATCTTGCTGGTCTCTCCATTTCTACTAATTTTCTTGAATTCTCACTTGATTTTAGATGAACTACCTATGCAAGTGGCCTTAATTTCACCCCATTTTATATCTGCTCATCAAAACTCAGTCATAGGGACTACATAGGGTGCCATGCTAAAATAATGACAGGAAAACCCTTTTGGGGCAAGAGGTGTGCTTGAGTAAATAGAGTTTGATTCCATCACTCTCATGCAAAGCTTTCCAATGCTCCTTCTTGATGATTTAATTAACACCATTGATTCGAATCGAGGACTGAATTGATTGTTAATCTAGATGTCCATCTCCGACCATATTTCTTTCTTACTCTCCAAACTCAAGTCCCTCACATATCTTATTTGTCTCATCGATTAGACTATATAATTTTCAAGTATATCAACTATGTCTTATTCATTATGATGAACTATTTGGTTAACTGTATTACCAACTCTGGGCAAATAGTTTTCTTCTCTGTGTCCCAAATAAGTCAAAACTTTTTTATCTGCTTTATTTCTCTGACAGAAATGTTCTTATACTTTTCTAGTATCTGAATATGACCCTTCCATAATAATAACAAAAATTTAGGAATTACTTTAGAGGTTACAAAACATGTTTATATATATGATCTCATAAGATTCTTACAATAGCTCTGTCATATAAATAGGTTAAACGTCCTCACTTTTCAAATGAGATATTTAGAGGCTAGGTAACTTACCAAGGGAACACGAAATTGATGAAAGCTCTTGTTGCCATTCTCACACAGATATTCAGATTTTAAAGTTCATTGTTTTTCAATTCTTCCAGGCTGTCTCCTTCCAATTCCACCTCTACCATGAAGTCTGGGAGCTCTGGTAGCATACTGGCTAAGATACTTGCCTGCTATCCAGACGGCTGGCGGTTCAAACCCACCAGCCACTCCTCGGAAGGAAGGTTGGGCAATCTACATCCATAGAGATACTGCCTCGGAAGCCCAAGGAGGGGTTGCTATGAGTTGGGTTTGACTCGATGGCACATAACAACAACAACAACCATGAAGTCTCTGCTTTGTAAACATCCTCTCCTCTCTACTTCTTTATCTTTTGACAGCACCAAGAAATGTCATCTTTACTTTCCCATAATCTTTATCATATTAACAAACAAACACACAAACTAAAAGAGTATGCTTGTTATGCAAACAAAGGTTCAAAACAGGTCCTTTTCTCATATTTCCCTCCTTGTTTAATCAAGGCTCCTTGTAAAGACATTCTAGTACTGACAAAACCTATGTTGTCTGCACTGTGCCCTTGGCACTTAGCATGCACCACATGGTACTGGATGATCTTGTCCTTGCCATTATTTTCACTGTGCTCTTGCTGAAAAAGAATAAAGATAATTTCTGAAGAACGAATCCCATGAGTGGGCTCAAAATGTCAGCATAACCTAGAGCATTAGCAACATTTATGTTTACTGAGTACTTACTATGTGCTACCGAATATCTGAATGACGTTGTTGTTGTTGTTATGTGTCGTCGATTCGAACCCGACTCATAGCAACCCCTCCTTGGATTTCTGAGGCAGTATCTCTATGGATGTAGATTGCCCCATCTTCCTTCTGAGGAGTGGCTGGTGGATTTGAACCGCCAGCCTCCTGATTCACAGTCAAGTGCCTTAGGCACTACACTACCAGAGCTCCCTGAATGACATTAGGTGTATTGAATAATTTAATGCTCAGAGTAACCACAAGAGGTGATGCTCTATTATTATCCCCATTTTACAAAAGCATAAACAGAAACACAAAACAGAAAAACTTATCAAAGGACAAACTATTTAAGATCTGGGATACATATCTAAGAAATCCTACCTCAAAGCCTGTGCTCAGGATGGGTTAGACTTGGGAAAAATATATAGATACATTGCCATTTTTAGGAATACCTTGGAGCCTTAGACAGACTGACTATTCAGGAGTTCAGCTGCAGTGATATCACATGTGTGAGGGAATCAAGCCTGTGTAAGCAGTATATTTTCTATTGTGTAGAGACTCTTTACCAATTGAAACATTGAAAACAATAATAGAAACATCTACTATTTAGTAGAGCTCTAGTAGCATAGTGGCTAAGGCACTTGACTGCTAACCAGAAGGCTGGAGGTTCAAACCCACCAGCCACTCCTCGGAAAGAAGATTGGGCAATCTCCTTCTGTAGTGGTACTGCCTCTGCAACCCAAGGTGGGGTCACTATGAGTCAGGTCTGACTTGAGGGCACATAACAACAACAACAACTATTTAGTGAATAAACTGTATAAATTTCTGTGTTTCCTTATTGTCTATGGATACAGCCCATTTCCTTTTTATAGCACTCAGGAGACTCCATAATTTAGGTCCTAATTTTCTCTTCCTTAAGGAGCTCTGGGGATGTAGTAGTTAAGACATTTGGTTGCTAAGTAAAAGGTTGATGGCTTGGGCCCATCAGCTGTTCCATGGAAGAAAGATGAGGCAGTCTGTTTCCATGAAGATTTACCCCTTTGGAAAGTCAATAGGGGCCACTCTGAGTTGGAATCAACTTGGTGGCAGCAAGGTTTCTCCTTTTTTTAAATTTTTTTTTGGTTTTTCCTCCTTTGGTGGTAGAAACTGTTGACCCTTGACTACTAACCTAGAGATTGATGTCTCAAACCCACCCAGCAGTGCCATGGATGAAAGGCTTGTCAGTCTTCTTCCATAAAAATTACAGCCATGAAAACCCTATGAAACAGTTTACTGTGACACATGCAGTTGCCATGAGTTGTAATTGACTCAACAGCAGTGGGTTTAGTTTTTGTTTTTTCCTCTTCAGAATTCACTCCCACCACATCCTTCCTTATACTGTAAGCTCTGCAGTAGCATTGGGTGCAGTACCCTACATGCATTCTTCAGTTTCAGGACTTCCCCTGTTCCCTCTGTCTGGTATGTCGTTTGTGCTATCTTTGCTTGGATAACTCTTTCCATCTTGATTCACCTGTTCCAGATCCAGCCTCTGCACACAGAGTAGGTTAAGACACTACTACTCCCTTGGGTCTTTAAAGGTTCAATATTTCAGGTTGTCTGGATATTTACCTTATAAAGATCATTTCAGTTTCTATTTCTGTCATTCACCAAGTAACACAACCCTGAGCGCAAGTTCTGTCATATTCACCTTCAAGTCCTAACATCTAGTACACCTCCTAGCACATGCTACCTACCAAGCATTTATTATGGGATTGAGTGATATTTCAGCCCTTGAGTATGGTATTTTGAATCCAACTGTAATCTCAAAATAATCTTGTGAGTTCAACATTGTCAAACCTCTTTCATAAGAGAAGAAACTTATTTAGGCTCAGAAGAATAAAGTAACATTAATGATTACATAGTTAGTGAATGAATGCAATGAGGATTAAAACTTACATCTTCTGGCATTGGTTCCTAGGTTTATATGTTGTACCTCATTGACTTTCTCCCTAAGAGTGAAATGGCAGTTAAATTTGTTAAACTGGATAGAAGAATCAAGGATTATGGGAAACAACGTAATTCAAAGGTAAAACAGAGAGTAGCTTTTGAAATGTAGAGGAGCCCTGGTATCACCATGGCAAAGCAGTCAGCTAATGACTGAAATGTCAAGATTTGAACCCACAGCCACTCTGCAGGAGAAAGATGAGGCAGTCTGCTTCTTTAAAGATTTTTTTCTTACCATTTTACTGTGAAATGGGTAAAAGTTTACAAAGTAAATTGGTTTTCCATTCAACAGTTCTCTTACATTTTGTTTTGTGACGTTGACTGCAATCTCCACTATGTAACAGCCCTCTTCCCACTTTCTCCTTGTGATTGCCATTTCCCTTTGCCCTTCTTTCCTCTCCATTTCTGTCTTTTGAGCTTTATCCTTAGGTAAATGCTGCCGTTTTAAACTGTTATGGCAGATTTTTCTAAGGAAAACTTACTTCCCTAGTGTAATTGTTCACCTCATAGGCCTGTCTATTGTTTGGCTGAAAGTTGAGCCATGGAGGAGAATTCAGTTCTGGCTTGAAGAGTGACTGAGTACCATATTCTTGGAGGTTCCAGCAGTGTCTGTCAGACAAGTAAGCTTGGTCTTTTTTTTTTTTTAAGTCTTGTTCCACATTTTTCTCCCACTCTATTCAATAACCCTTACTATGATCCCTTTCAGAGGGGTAGCTGGGCACCATCTCGTTCTTCTGGTCTCAAGGTCATAGAAGGTAAGATTCATGTGGTCTACCAGTCCCTTGTACAAATTGTTTCCATGTATCCATGATTTTCTTCACTCTTATTTGCTCTAGAGGAAGAGAGACCAATAGTTGCACATTAGATGTCCAGTTGCAAGCTTTTAAGACTCCAGTTGCTACTCATCAACAATGTCTTTGTGGATTATGTTGTGCCAATTGATTATGTCTCCTGTAACTATGATCCTGAGCCAGTAACTCACTCACTTAAGGTGTTTGGTTATGGCTAAAAAGTTTTCATAACGTTCTCCCCTGTTAGCTGTACTATATACATGAACATTTTCACAAATATGTATGCAGTAATATTGTCTGCCAAACCTGTACATGGTCTTAAGTATAGCCCTGTTTACCTACCCATACCTGATCAACTTGCTTGTCTACTTATGTATTCACTTATTGCCTACTGTTCCTTATTACTGATAATGCAGGATTGTGTATGTGATGGTGTTTACTTTTGTTGTCTATAACTTTTGTACAACTCTCTGCATCTTCTTTTTCCTTAGTGATATTGTGCTGGTCACCTACTATTTGTATATTACCTTTCTCTTCACCTTAATCAATATGTGTCTCTTACCTAGTTAGTAATTTTCCCTCTCCTCCCCTCCCATCCCTGGTAATCATCAAAGAATGTTTCCTGCCATGTGTAAACTTTTCTTTGACTTTTGTAATAGTCTCACGCAATATTTTGTGGTTATTTCACTTGGCATAATGTCCTCCAAATTCATCCATGTTATTAGGTGTTTTGTGGATTCTTTATTATTCTTTAATGTTGCATAGTATTCTATTGTGTGTGTGTACTATAGTTTGTTTATCCATTCTACTGTAGATTGGCACTTAGTTTGTTCCCATCTCTTTGCTATTATGAGTAGTGCAGCAATGAACATGTGTTACATACATCTATTCGTGTCTCAGCTCTCACTTCTTTAAGACAAATATGTACTCGTGCGATTGCTGGATCAAACGATATTTCTGTTTCCAACTTTTTAAGGAAGTGTTGTACCATTTTCTATAGCACTTGCACCTTCCATAAAAATGTGTGGCCTTAGAAACCCTATTGGCAGTTCTACTCTGTCCTATTGGGTTATAATGAGTTGGAATCCACTCAATGGCAGTGGATTTGGTATTTGATTGATTTTTTGAAATGTCTTACTCATTATCTTATCACCCATAGTTTAGCTAGTAAGGGACAGAGCCCACAAAATATGGCAAAGCCCAGATCATAGATATAGAGAAAGTAGGAGAATATTGGGATAACTCACAACAAAGGTGCAGCTGATGATAATGGTAATAATTACAGATGATTAGATAGATAGATAGATAGATAGATAGATAGATAGATAGATATAGAGATAGATATATCAAAACAAAAATAAACAAACTCACTGCCATCAAGTTATTTCTGATTCATAGCAACCCCTCCTGTGTTTCCAAGGAAGTATGTCTCCAGAAGTAGATTGCCCAATCTTCCTTCTGAGGAGTGACTGATGAGTTTGAAACACCAGCCTTCTGGTTAGCAGTACACACATGCACACACAAGGAGTTCTGGTCACTCAGTGCCTAAAACATTTAACTGCTAACCAGAAGGTTGATAGTTCAAACCCACCAGCCATTCCAGGGAAAGAAGTTAGGGCAATCTATTTCTATAAAGATTTCCTGCCTTGGAAACTCTTGGAGGTCTCTATGAGTTGGAGTTGACTCCATGACAATGAGGTTGGTTTTGTTTTTATATATATATATGCCCTTCCTGCCTTCTGACCTTTGTTTTTGGGAAAATATTGCCCTTTTTGTCTCATATGGTTGATTATTCTGAGGAGCAGTTTCTTCATAGGTGTTATTTTTCACTATATAGACCTGTTTATTGTTTGGCTGAAAGGTGATCTCTGGGAGTGGGTTCAGTTCCAGGTTTGAAGAGTGTGTAAAGGAGTTTCCACCAGTCTCTATCAGAATAGTAAGTGTGGTCTTTTTTAAGATTTCAAATCTTGTTCTGCATTTGTCTCCCACTCTTTCCAGGACCTTCAACTGTAATCCTGATCAGAGCAGTTGGTAGTAGTAGAAGAGCACCATGTAGTTCATCTGCTTCTTCTGTTTCTTCTTTGATTTTCTTCTTTCTTTCTTGCTCTGGATGGGGGAGAAGCCAATAAATAGTTGCTCCTTAGATGGCTGCTCCCAAGGTTTTAAGATCCCTGTTACTACTCACCAAATAGGACATAGACACTGTCTTTATGGACTTTGTTATGCCAAACTTTGTTTGTTTTGTTGACCTAGATGTCCCCTTAGACTATATTCCTCAAGCCCAGTGACTCAGTCCCATAAGGTTATAGCTAAGAATTTTGCCACTGGTATGCTCTGCCACACACTTGGATATAATTACATCACATATAAATACATAGGTAGAAATATCCTCTGCCAAATCTATATATGCTTGTGGGTGTAATCTCACACAATCCCATACTTGTTAATTTACATATCAACCTATGTATCCATTCATAAATTATTTGTTATTACTGTTATCTTAGTTCATACTGTTATTTCAGGATTGTTTATGTAATAGTATTTACTGTTGTTACCTTTTACGCTTGCTTACTTCCCAGTGTCTTCCTTTGTCTGAGTCATGTTGTTGCTGACTTTCTCCTTGTTGTTCTCTCTCTTTCCTTTCACCCAAGTTAACAAATGTTTACTTTATATTTAGTGATTTCCCTTCCCTCCACCTTTCATCCATCCCTGGTAAAGAGTTTTTCTTTCTGCGTTTAAACCTTTCCTGACTTAAAAAAAAAAAAAAAAAAAAAAGTTTTGGTGAAACTTTAAAGAGCAAATTAGTTTTACATTCAACAGTTTATACACATTTTGTTTTGCAACAATAGTTGCAATTCCCTCAATGTAACAACACGCTTCCAGCATACTCCTTGAGTTACCCTTTTCCTCTAGTTCTTTCCTGTTCCTTCCTGCCTTATGAGCTTTATTTTTGGGCAAATCCTTCCCTTTTGGTCTCATATCATTGATTATTCTGATAAGTATGTTCTTTGCAAGCATTATTGTTCTCTTTATAGTAGGCCTTTTTGTTGCTTGCCTACAAGGTGATCCCTGGGAACAGGTTCAGTTCCAGATCTGAAGAATGTCTAAAGTCCATAGTCTCACAGGTTCCAACAGTCTCTGTCAGACCAGTAAGTTGGTCTTTTTCTTTATGATTTTTAGTTTTGTTTTACATTTTTCTTCCATTCTGTCGAGGATTTTCTGCAGTGCTGATTAGAGCAGTCAGTAGTGGTAGGCTGGTACCATCTAGTTCTTCTGGTCTCAGGGCAGTGGAGGCTGTGGTTCATGTAGTCCATTAGTTTTTTGGACTAATTATTTCCTTGAACATTTGATTTCATTCACTTCCTTTCCTCTGAATAAGGAGAGACCACTAGTTGCACACCTTTAATTTCTTATATGAAAAAACATAGGATGTTATTCTATAGATAATTTTGTTTCATTGGTGACTGGAATGCTATTGTTCTTATTTTCATTTATTTTGGAATAATTAATAAATTCTCATTATACACAGATATGTACATAAAGGTATACAGTTAAATATTTCCTCACACTCACATATTCTAGACAATTGGATCCTTTGCCTGGGAGTAACTAATTCCCAATCTCCTCTGTAGTATTCAGAGATATTCTACGCATTTACAAGAATGTGTAGAGATTTCCTCTTTTAATATACAAAACATGTCTCGAGGATTTCTCCAGATCAGTGCATAAAAGAACTTCTTCATTTTTAAAATGCACAATGTTATATTGTGTGGAAGTAGCATAATTTCTTCAATCTATCTTCCACTAATGGACATTTAGATTTTAGCTAATGACTGCCATTAAGAACAACATTGAAATAAATAACTTTGCACACCACATAGTTTGCAAGTGTTTGTACATATGTATAAGAAATTTCTAGAAGTGGCATTGGTAACTCAAAGAATGAACACATGTTATTTTTAGGGATGGTTCCATATTATCCTCTTGAGAATTTATACCAGTGTGCACTCCAAACTGTAATTATGAGAATTTATTTTTCCCAGCATTCTCAAGAAAATACTGTTCTACTAATCTTCCTGATCTATTTAAGTCTAATTAATGAAAATCCTATCAATCTAATTAACATTTTATCTCAACATTACTTTATTTTATACCTTTATAATATGTTTAGAGTGCATCATCATTATTTTGTAGATACTCTCCATTTTTGTAAAATTTTATTTTATTATTGTGGTGGTTATATTTGTGTGTCAACTTGGCTGGGCCTGGTTGAGTGGCTGGGCAGCTGGTGGTAGTTATTCCCCATGATGAGACTGGCAATCAACTCCATGGCAAGATCTACCACAAGC
>NW_006921591.1:26897492-26899901 GCF_000298275.1 Orycteropus afer afer
CCTCTGGAAGTTCTCTGTCAATATACTGCTGCAAACGTTTCTGAATTATCTTCAGTAATATCTTACTTGCATGTGATATTAGTGATATTAGTGATATTGTTCTATAATTTCTACTGTTAGAGCAGTACTAGGTAATCAAAATAATTATTGTTGTTGAGAATATACATAGCAACACATATACCAATTCAACAGTTCTGACATGTACAATTCACTGACGTTGATCACATTCTTCGATTTGTACACCATTCTTCTCTCCTTTCCTGGGTTGTTTCTTCCGCATTGATAGGAACTAATTTTAGTTGCTGTTGTCAATTCAATTCCACAGAGATATTTGTTTAAAGAGCATAATGCTCAAAGCAGATGATTTTTACTAGTTAAGCTAAGCTATTATAGATCTACTCTGACACATATGGGGCTGTGATGTGTCAGAATAGGATTGATGACTACTGATATTCTATGTTATACTTACAAACAATACAAAGTTGGGGTTTTCTTTTGTCCAATCTTGTATTTTTTCATTTCCATAGATAAGTTTAGCCATATAAATATAATTATGTGACAGAACTTTCTGTTCTTAATTCTTTAATTATCATTTTGATTTGGATAATTTCGTAATCTTGTGACTTTTTAAAAATACTTTTCCAAGTAGTCTATGTTTTTCTTTTTTTTCGTGGTATATGCCTGTATAGGTGTGGGTATTTTATTTTCCTTATAATTTCACGTAATTTGGAATGGTGATGTTTTTATTCTAGTGGTTAACTTTAGAGCTAGAATATTATCCATAATCCTATATTTCTTTAAAGAATATCTATTGACTCCTGGTTATGATAAATTATTAATCTTTCTTTTAATGTAAACTTATCCTTTACTGCCTAATCTTAGTTTTTTATAATCTCTTTCCTAGTGTTTATCTTGTTGTTGTTGTTATGTGCCGTCGAGTCACACCCGACTCATAGCGACCCCCCCTTGGGTTTCCAAGGCAGTATCACTATGGAAGTAGATTGCCCAACCCTCCTTCCGAAGTGTTTATCTTAGTAACATCAAATGTACTTACTCTTTGTTACTTTAAATGCTAGTATTTGATGGCCATCTATAACAGAAGGAGAGCTCAGAAGATGGCTTTCTCCCAACTTTTAACTCCTTTGCCCTTCCAACTTTCCCCTTTTACATCATCCCTACATTGTTAATGTTAATAACAGTTTGTGTTTGTGATACTGCTGCTCCTATTGCTTTTGTGTAACTTCTCAAAAGAAAAGTGTAGATAGATACACATTACTTTGTTATGAGGCCTCAAGAAGTACATAGACAATTTTTTAAATGTTCAAAGTAAATGATTCCCTAATTTAGTCCTTTAGATTATACTGAAAACAGTGTATTTCCACAAAGGATCCTATGTTTGGTGATGGACCAGTTCATGAGGTAGTGAGGTAGCTCTGGTGGCATAGTACATAAGACATTTGACTGCTAACCAGAAGGCTGGTAGTTTAACCCACCAACCACTCCTCGGAAGGAAGGCTGGACAATCTACTTCCATAGTGATACCGCCTCGGAAACCAAAGGAGGGGTTGCTATGAGTCAGATCCAACTTGGCGGCCATGTGTTTGGTTTTGGTACCAGTTCATGAAAACCTACAGTGGAAAGCCACCTCTACAGTATAGTAATAACAGCAACTTTCTTAATACTTTTCAGAAAGCAAAACACAGTCGGAAAATGTTTTTTTTCCAAATTGAGGTTATAATGCTCATGCACATTTCTAATAGGTGATTTTCTTGGGCTTTCTAAACCTACCTTTATTATGTACCTTAAATTCTCATAAATTGACTATCAAGACTCCATTACATTAAAATTGTAAAATTAGAACTTTGGAGAATGGAAGTATTCGGTAATAACATACATCTTGGCAGTGAGGTAGGGGATCCCAAGAAGCATAGCTATGAAACTATGAAACCATCAGGGCTGGCTACCTGGGTGTGTGGCTACTATGGTTTTGAAGAAACTTCTGGGCTGAGAAGGGTCCCCACTTGAGTTTAAATTCTATGATTATAAAACACTCAAACAAAACTGTTGCCATGGAGTTACCTCCAACTCATGGTGACTCCGTATGTGTCAAAGTAGAACTATGCTTCATAAATTTCCAGTGGGTAAGTTTTCTAAAGTGAACTTCCATGCATTTCTTCCAAGGTGCCCCTGGGTGAATTCTAACTTACAGCTTTTCAATTAGCAGCTGAGCACATTAATCATTTGCACCATCCAGTTCTATGGTAACCATCTTGAAATCATATAAGCTTTATCTTTGAGTTCAAACCCACCAGCCATTCCTCTGAAGGAAGGTTGGGCAATCCACTTCCATTATGATACAGCCTTAGTAACCCAAGGAGGTGTGTTATGAGTCAAGTCCGACTAGACGAT
>NW_006921591.1:26900001-26905175 GCF_000298275.1 Orycteropus afer afer
AATTGGTTTCCCTTTTCTTTGTTGAAGAGGGTCTGTGCAATCCTTCTGCCTAGTCCGCCATCTTGCCCCGCCTCCCTATACTGGAGCTTTTGTGGCATAGTGCTTAAGGCATTTGGCTACAAACCAGAAGGTTGGAAGTTCCATGGAAGGAAGACTGGGCAATCTACTTTCATAAAGATAGGAGGGTTGCTATGAGTCAGAATCAATGGGATGGCAGTGAGTTTTGTTTATACACACATGCACACATACATACCCCCTCATATATGCTTTCAATAGGACTTTTTTTTTTTTAATCTTATATTTTGAAAAAGAGACCCTGAATTATTATTTTGCTTGAGCATCCTAAAACCATATAGTCAGCCCTGGAAGTAATTGAGTAAAAGATAAACAATTTTACTAATGACTGTAAATTTAGGACTTAACAATAAGAAATTATAATAAATGCTCAAAAATAGCACCATAAATTACACTCAGCAAACCAAACACACATAAGGTATCTTTCTTAAAAATTAATAATAATTTTTTAAAATAAGAAAAAACAATAAAAATCAGTTGCTATCAAGTCAACTTCAAGTCATGCGTAACCCATGTGTATCAGAGTAAAATTAATTATCAGAGTAAAAACTCCAGAGAGTTTTTAAAAGCTGGCTTTTTCAGAAGTAAACCTTCAGACTTTATTTCCAAGGCCTCTTTGGGAAAACTTGAACCTCCAAGTTTTTGGTTAGCAGCCAAGTCCCTCAGTAACTCCTTATAGAGAAGAGAGGACCCTTTCTATGCAATACCAGCCATAGGTTAGGCAATGGACTAGCGTTTTACATTTGTGAGCCAGTTTCTTCCTTGTCAATCCTGAGAGATGACTATTAGCAACTTCATTTAAAAGACAACAAGTTTCAGATTGCTTAGATTGCTTCCTCAGGTCTCACAATCGGTTGATGTTCAAAGGCAGGTCTATGTGACCTCAAAGCTTTCCATTCTAAGAGTTTAACACTCAAGGACAACTTGTCTATTTATTCATTATATTTATCACTGCAAACAGCTTTCACTTCTGTTATCTCATTTGATCTTCATGAAATGTCTTGATAGCGTGTTCACTACCAGCAAGGGGAGCTGAGGACACAATGTGTAAAGAGTCTAACTTCATTACCCATTCACAAGTATGACTCCTCTGATCTCCCGTGATCTCTACTTTTCTGGTAAATGAATGTACTGTAAAATGACTGTATAATCAAAGTGTGATTTGACCAGGGTGGTGCTGTATGAATAATTTATGCAGCTCAAATACTGCTGCATGGAACAGTTAACTAAGCTCTTGATCAGATGCCTGTTACTATCTGGCTGGTCGACAATCAAAAAAAAAAGTGAAATTTGGGCAAATCCCATATATACTTTGGAACAGCCACAAAGAACAAAGGAAGAACACAAAAAAGAGGGGTAACTATTGAGTTTAGAGTGAATATGAGTTCCTGAAACTGGTGGTGGTATGATACAAAAAGAGTCTGAAATGTAACTATATATTTGTAGCATTAAATTGTATAAAACAATTGTGATTGTTTCTGGTGGTTAGGTTGTTTCATAAATATTCAACCCATTGTGAGTGATGCTATTGCTGCTAATGATTTCAATATCACTTGTACACTGATAAATACAAGCCTCTTACAGGGTGTATTTGACAGTGCATGGAACATAAACTTATTTATCTCTCCTAGAAACAAAAATCATTGTACCCTTACCTTCAGTTCCATTAGCAATGTGGATAACTGAAAAAGGCTCTCATGAAAAAATTATGTGACTGGATTAAATCCATAAGGTCAGCCATAAGAAACATTGAGCATTCAAACATGAGGCAAAAAGACAGAGGATACATAAAAGTTCTCATGGCACCATGTTCTCTTCTTTTCAACCCATTTCTGCATTAACCATACAGTGGATCTCCCTTTAAAATAACAGCTTTTGTTCCTGATTTCAAAATTTCTCCAAGCTCATAGTCTCTGAGTCATCAGATTTTCTATTCAAGATGTATAGCACTCTACATGGTACAAACGGTTTTCACTCGACTGCTAACAGAAAGGTAGGCTGTTCAAATCCACCCAGCAAAACCTTAGAAGAAAGGCAGGGCAATCTATTTTCATAAGATCATAGCCATTGAAAAGCCTATGGAGCACAGATCTACTCTGAATCATGTGAAGTTGCCATGAGTTGGAATCAAATCATTGATGAACACATATCACTTCATAGTTCAGTGTATACACTGCTATGGTACTGATCAGGTCCTTCCAACTTCTGCCCAGGAAGACATCCATGATGTACGGAGAAAACCTGCCATGATTTCTCCCTCACTAAACATGGAAATGTTCCACCTTCATAAGTTTGCTGGAATATCTTGTGCTGCTCTAAGGATTGGTACATGACATGTCTTCCCAAGCAAATGTTAAACTTCATGAAGACAAAGAGAATGTTTTTCTTCTATTAAGAGTTTGGTTCATAAACATGGCTTTTCCAATTTCCGAGCCAAAGAAACAAAACAAACCTCACCTATTTGCTTCACAAATATTATTTTCCAGACTACTCATTTTGCCTTGTTGATCCTTGACATAATTTTCTCTAGCTCTCAAAGGCATTATTTCCCACTCTAATCTCAAATACCTTCCAGAGTTTCTTCTTGAGCTGATTGTCTCTTTGAATATGTATGTCCAGCTTGGACCAAGAACTCTGCTTCAAACATGAACTGTCATTCACTTTCTCACTAAAAGCCCATGATTTTATCTAAGAGTCTCTGACCACTTATCTTGCCTTGAAAGACTCATGTCAGATGAGCTAGCTTATGGTGTTATTGTTCTTAGGTGCTATTGACTCAGGTCCTACTGATAGTGACCCTAATACACAAGAACAAAACACGGCTTGGTTCTGCACCATCCTCACAATCCTTGCTTTGTGTGAGTCCATCATTGCAGACACTGTGTCAATCCATCTCATTGAGACTCTTCCCCTTTTTCACTGATCCTTGCATTAGCAAGCATGATATCCTTCTCCAGGGACCGGTCCCTTCTTACAACTTAACCAAATTAGGTGAGATGAAGTCTAGCCATTCTTGTTTCTAAGGATCATTTAAGCTGCACTTCTTCTAGGACAAATTTGTTCCTTTTTCTGGCAGTTTTAGTATTTAGTATTTTTTTCCAACACCACAATTCAAAGTCATCAATTTTTCTCCAGATGTCCTTATTTATAGTCTACTTTTCACATGCATATGAGGTGATTGAAAATATCATGGCTTGGGTTAGGTGCACCTTAGTCTTTGAAGTAATATTTTTCCTCTTTAACACTTTTAAAAGGTCATTTGCAGCAGATTTTCCCAGTGCAATATGACATCTGATTTCTTGACTACTGCTTCTATAGAGGGAGCTCTGGTAGCATAGTGGCTAAGGCACTTGACTGCTAACCAGAAGGCTGATGGTTCAAACCCACCAGCCACTCCTCGGAAGGAAGATGGGTCAATCTACTTCTGTAGTGATACTGCCTCGGAAACCCAAGGAGGGGTTGCTATGTGTTGGGGCCAACTTGAAGGCACATAACAACAACAACAACAACAGCTTCTATAGATATTGATTGTGGATCCAAGTAAAATTAAATCTTTGACAACTCAATCTTTTCTTCATTTATCATGATGTTGCTTATTGGTCCAGTTGTGAGGATTTTGGTTTTCATTATGTTGAGGTGTAATCCATACTATAGACTGAAGTCTTTGATCTTCATCAGGTACTTATTGATGAATAGCCAGCTAATAGAGGAGAGACATTAGTTGGTAATTCTGGTTCTTATCTTCCAGTTGGTTTAACACAGATATAGTACTCCTCTCATGATCAAATAAGCTCATTTGTTGACTGCCTGAGCTCTGGTAGTATAGCACCTAAGACATTTGACTGCTAACCAGAAGGCTGGTGGTTCACACCCACCAGCCACTCCTTGGAAGGAAGGTTGGGCAATCTACTTTCATAGTGATACCACCTTGGAAACCCAAGGAAGGGTCACTATGAATCAGATCCGACTTGACGGCAGTGAGTTTGGGTTTTTTTTTTTCCTCCTTTTTAATTTTTATTCAATTTTTGTGTTCTTAAAGACAAATTCACACACACACACACACATACACACACACTCACAAATGTCCTGCTAAATGATTTACTATAATGTGTTTATCAAGGTAAGAACAATTTATGTCAAGGAGGAAAATATTTCAGTGCTCAGAAGCCCCTTCCAGGCCTTCACGACCACCCTCTCCCTTCTCCCAAGGACAGCTACTGCCCTGACTATTGCAGCAACCGCTTCATACTTCTCGTCATAATTTTATGTCTGCAGCATCCATCCAAAAACACTACCTATATTCAGCTCTATAAACAGGATGTGTTATTTTGTGTCTGTTTTCTTTTACTCAATATTATGCTGATTTGAGATTATTTCAAGTTGTTCTTGGAACTATAGTTCTTTTCATTATTAATCATAGTTCTTTTT
This sequence comes from Orycteropus afer afer, assembly GCF_000298275.1. Lineage (NCBI taxonomy): Eukaryota > Metazoa > Chordata > Mammalia > Tubulidentata > Orycteropodidae > Orycteropus > Orycteropus afer. The sequence continues at coordinate 26,904,505 of NW_006921591.1, forward strand.
ATTAGTAATTAAAGAAATGCACATTTTAACCACAATGAAATTCCATACACTACTGACAGAATGCTTAAAATTAAGAAAACTGATGATATCAAGACTGATATCAAGCACTCCCAAGGAACTCATACATGAATGATGAGAATGAGAATGTAAACATACCTAGCTTCTTTGGAAAACAGCTTTCTATTACCTATTAAAATTTAAGGTGTACATACTCATATCCTATGACTCATTAATTCTACTTCTATCTGTCTATCCATCTTTCTATCTACCTGTCATCTACTTATTTCCTTTAGAAATGTTATGCAAGTTTTACTACGAGAAATGTGTAAGAATGATCATAGTAGCATTACCAGCTGTAGCTAAAAATTGGAAATGTGCCAAATATCAGCAGTAAAAAGATAAATTATTCTATATTCATGTAATGAATTATGGTGTGTGAAATATCTTTGAGTTTTACATCTTTTTTGTGAATTTTTTCTGCGTCTGTGCTATATTTTTCACAAACAAACACATTCAAACAAAGACAAGCAAATAAAACTTTATTTAACAAATATAGCTAGCAAGAGTACTCTTGTAATTCTGTACTGGGTAAGTGAAATACTGTGCCTATTCAAATATTTTGGCCATTTTTCTATTGGTTATATATATATATATATATATATATATATATA
>NW_006921591.1:26905664-26926562 GCF_000298275.1 Orycteropus afer afer
GCTTGAAATCCTTACTTTTTATGTGTTGAAAATATCTTTTCTCATTCTATTGCTTGTTTGTTCACTCTCTTCATTAAGTTGAAACAGAAGTTCTGAATTTTAATGATCAAATTCAATAATATTTTTCTTTACAACATCTTATGTCTTGGTTAAGAAGCCATAACATCTAGAAGAATTATTGTTTTACCTTTCACATTCAGAGCTACAATCCTCTTGAATTTGTTTTTGTGGATGATGTGAAATAGAATTTTCTTTTTTTTTTTTTTAAATTGTCTCAGCACAATTAAAATATAACCATTTTCCCATTTGCTGTGAATCTGTGTCTACATATGTGGGTTGTTTTCTAAGTTTCCAATTCTATTCCTTTGGTCTGTTTGTCTCACCTTGATCTAATATTCAGAGTCCTAGTTAATGTAATTATAAATGAGTCTTGATATCAGAGTGTACAAATCCTCCCTTATTATTCAAAAACACAATTAGCTATTCTTTTTTTATGAAGTTTATAATCAGGTTGCAGATTCAAAAACACAAAACTTGTTACATACCGATTGAGATTGCACCTAATACATTGATCTGTCTGAGAATAATTGACATCTTTATAATATTGCATCATGAATCAATTAACCTGTATTATCTCCCTCTCTTCATCTATTTCATGTGTATAGAAGATTTTACTTTTATTGTTAGGTTTATTTTTAGGTATTTTATATTGTTGCTACTATTATGGATTATATCTTATTTACAAATATAATTTTCTAGTTGTTTATTGGCAGTGTAAACACTTTTATATTAGTATGTTTACCTTGAATTCATCAGCTTTACTAAATTTACTACTCCTAATAATTTATTTCTACCACTCATCTGTCAGTTTGTCATACTGTGGTGGCTTGCAGGTTGCTGTGAGGCTAGAAGCTATACCAATGGCATTTCAAATACCAGCAGGGTCACCCATGGTGGACAGGTTTCAATGGAGCTTCCAGACTAAGACAGACTAGGAAGAAAGATGGAGCCATTCACTTCTGAAACAATTGGGCACTGAAAATCTTATGAATGTACCAAAAAACAAACCAAACTCACTGCCATAGAATCGATTCCAACTCATTGTGACCCCCTTTGGGTTTCCAAAGTGATAAATCTTTAAAGAAGTAGATTGCCCAGTATTCCTTCTATGGAGTGGCTGGTGGGTTTGAAGCACCAACCTTCTGGTTTGCAGTCAAATGCCTTAGGCACTATGCCACCAGAGCCATTACTAGAAAACTTTATGCAAGTATAGCATGGATTGTGAGGATGGTGCAGGAATAGGTAGTGTTTCATTCTGTTGTACATAGGGCAACTATGAGTCGAAGCCAACTTTATGGCACCTAATGACAATAGCAATGATTTATCTATGGATTATCTCATATTTTCAATGTATATAACTATATACCATCCATGAATAAACTTTCTGATTCTAACGTTTACATCATTTTCTTGACTTACTGCATTGGACAGGATTTTCAATACAATGTGCTGTAGAAGTTAGGTCAATAGACAACCTTGTCCACTTCTGATTTTAAAATGGAATTTTTCAAAATTTTATCAGTATGTTTACTTAGATATATTGGCAGAGCCACATTATTAGACTTCCTACAATATATGCAATACTATAATATAAGTAAACTTATTTAATTATAAATAAATGTATAAATACATGCAAACACATGCAATTGAGGATGGATATTATCAAATGATTTTCTGCATCTACAACAATATTATTTTTTTGTTGTTGTTAATATAATTAATTATATTGATTAATTTTCAAATATTAAAGCAACCTTGCATTTTTTAAAGTAAAATTTAATATTTGTGTGTGTATACACATAAACACCAACACTATGCTATAAGAACTCCCTATGATTTGATTGATATTGAAGGATTCTATGGGTCAAATATTGAATGATGCAAGAACCATCAATAGAAGATGGAAGAAATATATAGTAACTGTACCAAAAAGAATTGGCCAACATTCAGCCATTTCAAGAGGGAACATATGATCAAGAAACAATGGTATTGAAGGATGAAGCCCAAGCTTCACTGAAGGCATTGGTGAAAAGACTCCAGGAATTGATGGAATACCCATTGAGACCTTTCAAAAAAATGGGTACAGAGCTGGAGGGGCTTACCCATTTATGCCAGGAAATTAGGAAGACACCTATCTGACCAATTGACTGGAAGAGATCCATATTTGTGCTCCATTTCAAAGAAAAGTGATCTAACAGAATGTGAAAATTATTGAATAATATAACTAATATCACACACAAATAAAATTTTGCTGAAGATAATTAAAAAAAGAAAAAAAAAATGGTTGCAACACTACATTGATAGGGAACTTCCAGTAATTCAAACTCATTTCAGAAGAGGAGGTAGACCCAGAGATATCAATATGATGTCAGATAGATCTTGGCTATCAGCAAAGAATACCAGAAAATTGTTTTTCTGTGTTTTATTGACTATGCAAGTGCTTTTGACTGTGTGGAAAATAACAAATTATGGGTAACATTGTGAAGAATGGAAACACCAGAACACTTAATTGAGCTCATGAGGAACCTGTACATAAACCAATAGGCAATCATTCAAACACAACAAGGGGATACTGCCTGGTTTAAAATCAGGAAAGGTGAACATCAGAGTTATATCCTTTCAACATACTTACTCAATCTGTATGCTAAGCAAATAATCTGGGAAGAAGAAATAATCTATGAAGAAGAATGTGTCATCAGGATTGGAGGGAGATTCATTAACAACCTGTGACATGCAGATGACACAGCCTTGCTTGCTGAAAGTGAAGATGACTTAAAGTAGTTACTGAGGAAGATAAACAACTGCAGCCTTCAGAATGAATTATACATACAAATAAAGAAAACAAAAATCCTCACAAATGGACCAATAAGCAGTATCATGATAAATGGAGAAAAGATTGAAGTTGTCAAAGATTTCATTTATTTGGATCCACAATCAATGCCCATGGAAGCAGGCAAGAAATGAAATTGTGTTGGGCAAATCTGCTGCAAAAGACCTCTTTCAGTTGTTTAAGAGCAAAGATGTCACTTTGAAGACTAAGGTGTGCCTGATCCAAGTCACAGTATTTTCAGTAGCGTCATCTGCATGTGAATGTTGGACAATGAATAAGGAAGGCCAAAGAAGAATTGATGCATTTGTATTGTGGTGTTTGCAAAGATTATTAAATGTACCCTGGATTACTAGAAGAATGAACAAATATGTCTTGAAGTACAGCTAGCATGCTCCTTAGAAGCAAGAATGGCTAGACTTTGTCTCATCTACTTTGGTCCAGTTGTCAAAAGAGATTAATACCTGGAGAAGTATATCATGCTTGGTAAAGTAGAGCATCAGTGAAAAAGGGGAACTCCCTCAATCAAATGGGTTGGGCAAATCTGCTGCAAAAAACTCTTTTAAATGGGTTGACACAACAGCTATAATGACGAGCTCAAACATAGCAATGTTTCTGAGGGTGGTACAGGACCAAGTAATATTTCATTCTGTTGTACTTAGGTGCATAGGGTCAGAACTGACTCAACGGCACTTAACAACCTACCTTAAATAAATTGATATCCTTGTTTACAAATGTCCTCTATGACAAAACCTACATCATCTTCTCTAGTCCTTTATTTCAGAGTTACATAAGCTTCACAGTCAAATTTGGTGTTAAACTCCAAGAAAGCTTACTGCAATTGAACTAGAGTTCAATTGTTGACTTTATCTTTGGTGTATTTTGCTAATATTTATATTTTATTGCCTTTAAAATGTAAGGAGATTTATTGAAATACTCTCTCCCCTACTCATTTCCCCAAACAGAGGAATTTTGTTGACAAAAATGGTGTCAACATAATTATCTAAGTGTTACTTCATCTTATATTTTCCTTATCTCCATTTGATTTGTTTGGTTCAATTTTCAGGTAATAAAACTATGCTAACAATTTGTGTTGGATTTAATAGATACTAATGGTCCTCCTTTCCAAACAAATCCTTAAATGGACCTGGTGAGCTCAACCCAGTATGCTCCAGACCATCAGTTATCCAGTAAACATTGAGCATCTACAATATACATGTCTCATCCTGGATAAAGGATAAGAGAAGGATACAAAAAGTCCCAACTCTATGGTCAGTATGAAAATCAAGACTATTACTTAACTATTGAGGTAGTTTCCTCTCCAGGTTGTCATGCCTCTTTGAGGCATATAGATTACAGATGGGCCAATGTATTGATCTCTTCAGCCTATGTAATTATTATTTTCTCTGCATGCCTTGACTGGACATAAAATTGGGCAGCATTTTGTCAGACAACAGTAATCACTCAGAGAAAACCAAGGCCTTTATTACTAATACAAGATATTAGCCCCAAGATTTTCTTATTACCAATGAATGTCCCTAAGGCAGACATTTGAGCCTACTCTGGCCACCTTATCTAAAGCTTTACCACTTGGTATTTTTCCTCTTAACACTTAGCACTATCTAGCATAGTATATATTTTCTTTTCAATTAACTTATCTCTTGTCTGTTACTGTTATCAAAGTATAAATTCTACCATGCAGAGATTTGACTGTGTCTCCAGTATCTGCAAGAGTGCCCAGTGCATCTTGTGTCTCAGTACATTTTCTTTTTTTTTTTTTGGAATAATAACAACATGCGTTAATTTCTAAATTATCCAGGCTGTTTTGAGTTAAGGAGTTAGGTTGGGAATAGGAAAAATAATATTTAAGTAGTCTATAATGAAGCATTATCACTTCAGTTATCACACTGAACACTATGTATTTTCTAATAAAATAGTACTCATATCAAAAAAGGACTTGTTCAAGAGAAGGGAAGTTCCTTATGTAATAATTATTCTTTCACTTGTACATTTATTGTCCTACTGTCCTATTCCACATTCAAGCACAGAACCAACTAAATCTTTTAGAGTAGTGGTGGCCAATGTCTGGTTCTTGTATCTGAACCCACAGAGGCAGTGTCAGTGAGAGCTTGTTAGAAATACAGATCCACAAGCTCAATTGTAATCCTACTAACTCAGAAACTGGGAAGGGATACAACAGTGTAAGTATTTTTAAGATATCTGGGGAATTCTGATGCATGATCAAGTTTGAGAACCCTTGGTGAACCTCTTTAGGAAAAGAGATCACTGTTTTATCTTAAAAGTCTTTCTCTTTAAGTTCTTCGGAGATAAGGTAAAGAATGGAAGAGTTTGTTCATGCAACAAGTAATTTTAAATATATCTACATGCTTCTCTCTCTTACATTTGTAAATATCTAATCCATGGTGAGCATTTAGCTAATGTTTGTCTCCTCTCCCTTATTCCTCCCTAAATGTCACAGGGAAGGTCTCCACATCTACTATACCGGATATCAGGGATGAAGAAGCATGAGCTTTTATCAGAGAGCTGTATATCCTTGACCTTCCATGACCCTCATTTCCCAAAAAATTTCTTTCCCTCTTCTCTCTAAACCTCAGAATTCCCAAAGTTTTGGTCATTATGGTTTACAGAGTCAACTGCCTTACTGTCATACTCTTTTTAATAGACAACAAGACTTCACAGCATTCCTGTCTCAGACCCAGTGTAATCTTTCTGTAGACTTTCCCTAACCACATATAGAGTAAAATAACTTTGCCTAGTCGTTCTCATCATATCAGTCAGCTGTACTGTCCTTTTGCCACTTAGCTGAAATTATTTATGCTGTTGATAACTTATTTATTGTCTCTACTTCCCCCATTAGAATGGATGTTTTATAAGAGTAAGGAGCTCTATTTCTTATATTCAGTTACATGCCTGATTCTTAAACTAATCCATGGCACATAACAGCCAACTACTATATACTGCCTATTTTTAACACTGCATATTTTGATGGAATAAATAAATCCTGTTTATTCCAGTAACAAAACACTTTTAATTTTTAATATTTTTTGTAACGTTATGGGACTGAATGACTAATAGTAGGTTTCATTTGAAGCAATTTCCCCAAATGCTATGTGAGTGATGCCTTACTATGTGCATCAGTGGTCTAAGATAAACAATAATACAGCATTTTAATTAGTAAACACTAAAGCTCAACATATACAGGCAAAAACTACAGCAAATAGAGAGGTGGAAAAAAACACTGTTGACTGTTTTCATCAAGACATGATTTATTCATCAAATAATAAGAAATTACTGAATACTTCAGAGCTGGATACTCTAAGGCAGTAATTCTCAAATTTGGAAGCATCTAAGTGGCTTGAAACTATTGCTGGCTGGCCCAGCCCATACTTTGATTTGATTGTTCTTTGGGGTGATCTGGGTATTGGGGTATTTAAAGGTTGTCCATGTGACTCTACTGGGCAGCTAGGCTTGAGAAGCACTGCTCTGAAGACAGAGCACCAGCCATTGTGGATGTCAGAGTTTGAAGAAAGTGACATATCCAGCAATTATGATACAGGGCAAAAGGTCATGTTTAAATGTAATGGTAGCTTGAGCCTGCTGTGGGAGCACAGCTGCTCTTCACCTCCCAGAGCCTAGACTGAGTTATGAATGACAAACAAAGAAGGGAAAAAGTTACTTGAGTAAGAAACAGAGGAAGTAGTGGTAAAAAAAAAAAAAAAAAGCTAGAGCTAGAGAGAAGTATGAGCGAGACAGAAGCGGGTTGGTATCCTTTAAGCTTGAGGAAGTGACAGGTGAGGGAATGAAAATAAGCCAGGTCTTTACAAGTATTCTTTAAGGACCTGAGATATAAGCTGTATCCTAAAAGATGGGTAGAAAATGAATAGACTAGAAGAGCAGAGTATTCATTATTTCAGGGAAACTACAGTGATAAAGAATTCATGAATTACCTGGTCTAACCAGGTAATTTTACAGGTAAGGAATCTGAGGCACATAATTGTTACTCAGTCTGTCCAAAACTAATAGCCAAATCATATCAGAGGTGGAGCTTAAACTGTAGTACAAGCTTGAGGACTCCTAGTGTAATTTTCCACTACTACATTATAGTCAGAGGAAATGGAATTAATAGAAGGAAAAAGAGTGTGGTATTTGTTAAAGGGTCAGAATACTGTTTTGACACAGGAGGAAAAGTACACAAACTGAATAGAGACAAATATGGCATTTATCTTGTTATAGGACCTCAAAAGAAGTCCCTTTTTTGTTTTTTTCAAGAGGTGGGTGTATGGTAGGTCTCTGTGTTTAATTTACTCAGTTCATCTTCAGAGTAGTTTATAAAGACATATTTTGGATTTAGAAAGGTATGCATATTAATCACGTCAAAATAATTGTGCACCAGTGTAACAGATTTGAGTCACTTAGGCTGTCCCATGTGTTCACCACCTTGCTCACTTATATCTTATTGGCCACTGTTCTGGATCTTGAGAAGATAACAATTATTGCTATCAGTGTTCCTTCCTCCAACATGTGTGCATGTTTGCATACACATACACACACACATTTATCCATGGCTTATGTTTGAATTAAATGTGTTAAAACTTTTCAGAAGCCTCCCCTGATTGTCTTAACTGAGTGTGCATTACACACAAACATACTTCATCAAGGCAAACCACTGAATAAAAAATGCACTGTTTTCTCCCCAGTTATTCTTCTAGTACAAATTTGTAAATTTCCCTTCCCTGTTTTCCATACTTATTTCCATTCCTGAAATGCTTCTGAGGCTTTCTCCTTTCTTTGTATTTTGGTTTCATTGAAGTCAGCACAGGCAATCGAGCTGCAGGAGAGAAAAGCATGCATGATTAGTTTGTCTGCACAGTCAACACAATTACTGCTTGTGTCTGGATTCCAAGACTTTTATCATCATCGATGAGAGATGTGAAACCAAAAAGCAAGTGTCTTTATGAGCAAATGCTGAATTAGGCTTAAAGAGAATCTACAATACGGAAAATTTTGGTGTATTTTGAGTCATGAGATGTACTATAGGAAATGAGCTAAGGAAAATTTTGCCCTTGTCTCACAGTTCCTTCTATTGACCCACCAAACTAATGCCACCCAGCTTTTTCAGCCTGCACCAAGACCCAAAGCTTTCCCTACCACTGCAACCCACAGTGATCTTTTCATTATATGAATATCAACTGAATTTTATAATGTGTACCAAACAGTTTAGCACTTATTGCTAATTAAATGAGGTTAAATAAAATCACTTCTGCAGAAGTGCCTGCTGTGCACTGTACTAGACAGATGCATGGTACTATTACCACCATTAATTAGATTAATTGGCTTTTGTACATTCAGTTTTCCTACTAAGTTCTTTAGTAAGCTTTGTACTGGAGTATCCATATAGGGTAATTCATGATGGGAAGAGAGCAGATCCTAAATAGCTGTGGATTTCTTAAAGATGGAATTGCTTGGTGAGCCTGACTTGATGCTCATTATGCACAGTGGTCTCTTCTTCCTACCGCCATTTTCTCCTTGAAAAATTTCACTCATCTCTGCAAAGGGAAGAATGCCAGCATCCTAACCAGCTATATTTAGACAGCTAGAAATGATATAACTGCAACATGATTGATAACCTTAAGTCCAGGGAAATGATATTACTAATTAGATCGTGAAATATTGGGCAGGCTGTCAAGCACAGATATATTTAAAATCTTAACAGATCTTGCTTATTTTTAAAAATATTTGCATATTGAATGACTCTGGTAAAAGTGTTTCTATTTATCAGACCAAGCATAAAGTACTCATCTCTGTGGTATTTGCAAGCACATGGGTAACGTAAGATAAATCTAGGCCCCAGAGAACAATTTTTCCTTCATGTTCCATCCCCTCTTCTTCAGTTGCTCTTCAATTAAATAAAAAATGAATAAATTTCTAGTAAGTCAATGTTGGAATTCACAAATTCCAAACTTTACAATTTCTTGAAGCAAATATACAGTGGGGTAAGGTAGGAGAAAAATGCAAAAGTGATACAAATTAAATCACCAGTTCCTGTCCAGTCTATTCTGACTGACAGTGAACCAGTGTGTGTTAGAGTAGAACTGTGCTCCACAGGGTTTTCAATGGCTGATTTTTCTGAAGTGGATTGCCAGGACTTTCTTCCAAAGTACTTCTGTGTTGAGTTTAACCACCAACATTTTGCTTAGCAACTATGTATGTCAATCTGCTTGCAGCACCCAAGAACTCCATCTTTATTTACGATGGCCTTAAATACAGTGTGTTGTACAAAGATTGGCTAACAAAACAGGTACATAGTGTTCTTGTATAAGGTATTAGTGTGAGCACAGTAAATTTGTGGTTTATTATGGAAGGTTTGAAAATCATGTTAAGCAAGATAAAGAAGCCTTAATTGTAGCTCCACGGTGATTGCTTTAAAATCTTTTTATCATGTTTTGTTATTTTCCTAACAGATCATGGAAGGAATGTGCCCCCAGCTGATACACCTTACATTTTAAAAGGCTTTCTCTTCCACTATTGCAGATGAGTAAACTGATACTCTAACTCTGAGAGCTCTACATTTATCACTCTAAATTGCATACACAGAGACAAAGAGTGTCTTTTGGCATTAAATCCTGTCCTGGGACCATATGGAATGTCACCTTGCCAAGTTCAAGGCCATAAGTTATTGTTGTAATTAGACTTTGAAAACCTTTTTCTGATTTCTCTTTTGCTTTTCACAAGATTTGCTACTTAAAACCTACAAATTGCAACTCTATTGTCCAAGTCTGCATATGATCATCTTCATTTTCTGGGCTCCAAAAAATTGGTTTTGTTCTCAGTGTAAAATTTGGGTGGCTTTAAAGTGCTAACTCTAGTGTAAGTGAATGAGAGAGAGAATGAGAAGGAATCCCAGACTCTAGTGCCCTTTTGCAGTCATAATTATTCCCATGCTCAGTTTTGCTTTGCCAAATCTCTGACTCTCTGTCCTAACTCCTACAGCTGTACTATTCAGATTTTGCCTAAGCCAAAGCTGTCACTGCTTTTCATTCAAGCTATATCTTCTCTTTTGCCTATCCATGGAGTGAATGACCATGTAATTTTTGAGACTGAAATGTGCAGAATTAACAACTGTGCCTGGAAAAGATGCATGAACCTTGTTAGGCTAACCGGAGAATCTGGTCACTCCATCTATAAAACATCACCCTCCTTTAGTCTGCAATTGAAGTGTCCTTATCAAAATATTTGCTAGGGGCCCCAGTTTTCTCTAAACTATTCCAACACTAATTGTGAATGCCACATTCATTTTGATATTTAATCCTCTTTTTTTATATGATCATTTACATACAAAATGCATGCCTTATCTCACCAACGAAAGTTGCCAACCTCAGCAGTGTGATTCTGTTCCTTTAGTGCCTAGTGATGTTTTATGATCCTAGCAGACACTCAACCACTGAATGAATAAACACAGAATACACATCAATTAAAAGTATTTGAGTCAATTTCTTCTGTTCTTTTAAATGAGAAAGAAGGAAAGTGATACTGTCACAATGGTAACGATGCTTGGAAGTGTAGTGGCTCCCAAAATAACATTGCTATCAATATTAGTACACCATATGATTGTCCAGTTCAAAATGTCCAGTTCCAGTCCATTTTAGCTCAATAATGCCTAGGATATTGATCTTTATGTGTTTCATTTCATTTTTCACAACTTCCAATTTTCCTAGATTCATACTTCATACATTCCATGTTCCAATTATTCATGGGTATTTGCAGCGATTTCTTCTCATTCTGAGTCATGCCACATCAGCAATTGAAAGTCCTGAAAGCTTTACTCCATACACACTGTTAAGTTCAGCTATACTTTGAGGAGGCAGCTTTGCTCCACTCCTGTTTTGAGTGCTTTCCAACCTGAGGGGCTCATCTTCTGGCACTATATCAGACATTGTTTCCCTGCTATTCGTGAGGTTTTCAGTGGCCAGTTCTTTCAGAAGTGGACCTAGCCATGTCTTTCTTCCTAGTCTGTCTTAGTCTGGAAGCTCTGCTGAAATATAATTTTAAGCTTGGGTTTTTAGAACAGTCTAAAAAAATAAATACATAAAGTACTATAGTTAATCAGTTTTCTATTTAATATGAATGAATGGTGTTTAAGTGGAAGGGCCATTGTCCTAAGAACACTATTTGACTTGAGTTATAATCCTGACTGTGATTGAATCACTGTGTGCTCTAAAATGCTAACATGCATTTATTTAAAGTTGGCAGGCCACCCTTTTCTAATCCGTTAATGGGATTAATAAAGCATATTTTTCCTACTTTATCACCATTTTGTGATGGGATGTTTCATTTGAAACCACAACCTCATCACTATCACTTTCTGTAAAGGAGGCAACTTATGATGCTTATCCTGTGCAAGAATGCTATGAAGTGGTGCCTATGCAGGATCAATAAATTCTCCCAAAGTCTTATGTCACAACCCCATTTTCAGATGAGGAAACAGATGAAGAAGGGTAACTAAATTAATTAAATTATGATTCTATTATGATGGCTTCTGGGCTATCCAACTATTCAAGCTGCATAGAAATTTAATAGTAGTGATAATAATAATAATAATAATGTCACTGATATAAAAACTTTACCAATCTCTGATATTTAATGAGCATTCATTATTTTCTCACCTAAATATTTGTGTTATAATGACTATTTCATCTACTTCATAGGGTATTGAAAGGTTAGATGAAGTAATACAAAGGAAAGTCCTTTGGCATGTTAAATACTATTCAATTATAAGTGTTCATTAGCAGTTTATCAAATGTACAAACTAATTCCTCTCCATGATCTCTGAACCACCCAAGCCTGGCACCCCTGTCTTTCCTACGTGTCTTAGGCACCTACATTCACATATTTATTTAGTCCCTTGATTGTAATACCAGTAACAGCAATAATAATGATAATGTTTATAATAATACATTCTTCTATCATAGATGCTTCTCTAGTTTACATAACATTTTATATATTTGATCAACAAAATATCACTATGAAGAATATAAGCAGAGTATCCAAATTCTCCTTTTTCAGAAGAGGTACTTGAGATTCAGACAGATTGACTTTTGCTAATTTACTTAGTTGGCAGAGTGAAACTCACACTCAGATCTTTTTGTGCTACTCACAGCTGTTTCTGCTTTAAGTGCTGTGCCTCTTCCTTCCATGTTCTTTTTGTCCTTTAAAAAAAATGCCTAGAAGAGCCCCTATGCCTTCTTTAAAACTTCTCACATCAACAGCTTCTAAAATGCTACTTGTAGTATACTATTGGTGATCTGACCTCTCTGACAATTGGAAGGAGGTTCTGCAATAATTGTCTCTGCTTCTATTTCTAGTTGGAAAATGTGGTCCAACAGATAGGGGTTAGGTGAGGAGGTCCATTGGGTTGCTTTCTGTATGTAAAATATTCATCCCCAGCTTATTTTCCTGGAGTATTAGGATATTTGGCTCAAGTGTCTCATCTCCTGTGAAGTTTTTCCAGCATCAATTTTTCTGGTTCTGCCCTATCTATGACATTCCTATACCCAGCAACAAATTAAGTGATGTACCCACAGTGCTATATTTCCCCCATATAGTCATATACCTGTTCAACCTGGCAGATTGTGGTATCCTTGTGCACTGGAACCATGCCTTAGTCATTTCTCTGTGTCCACAGTAGATGACAAACAAAAAAACTCTCAGTACATTTTTGAATGAACAAATTAACAAAACAAACAAACAACCTGTTGCATCTGTTAAAGGACATGGAGTCTTATCACTGCTATAAAGGCTCTGTGCTCTGATGGCAGTTGAAGTGGCTAAAGCAACAGCTTCTTTTTCCATGGGCCTCTAATTGCTGTCCTTTCCCGCAACATTAACAGTGTAATGTGCTAATTCTTCCTAATTGTCAGCCAAACACATTTTGCAAATGTACGGGGAGCCTAATTATGGTTTCACTCATTCATTAAGGGCCAAAGTTGAGGTGTTGTGAATGTCTTCACCTCCCTGCATCAGTGGGCTCCTGGGAGTTCATTCCATGGCATGGGGTCATTAGTTGTCTAATCTCGCCTTCATTCTCTTCTGATGTACAGGAAAAAAAATGCAAGAACAATGTGACTCCTTCAATTAATGTGACAGAGTGGTGTCACACTTAAGAAATATTTCCCAGACTGATTAGCTCATAGAAAATGGAGGGGAAAAAAAAAAAAAAAAAGATTGGTAATCCTTGCCTGATATTTACATTAGTGAACTTCGCTTCCAAACCAAAACTATGCAGCTTTTTAATAAAAATTAGTTTCGAAGGAACAGTACATCAAAATGGGTTTTATTAAATGGCATCTCTTCTTCAGAGAACTTGTTATTAGTAAAATACACCCAGCGATGGATCTGGCACAATGCTATTTATATCTCATAAAACCCATATTGTCTACTTCTAGTCGATAAAACACACTGCTAATAAAACTCAATTGTATATGATCTTGGGAAGTAGAAATCATGTAGATGATTTAAATTAAAGATATGGAAATACAAATAATTGGCTTTAGTCAAAAGCCCTAACAATCACTCTCACCTAGCTTTTCAGAAATGCCTGCATTTATCTGCTGTCCTAACAGCCAGTACTCTCCCTGTACTGACCCTTACCCTAGATAGACTCCATTCATCCATCACTAAGAGTTACAATCAATCCCTCAGAGACATCCAAACATCATGGGAGGGAGAACCACAGGGACTGTTAACCAAGACCATAGCATTGGGGGTCACTAGGCTCAACTGGAATGATATAATACATAAAAATCTTGTTCCACAACCTGCTTTGGTGAATAGTGACTGGGGTCTAAAAAGCTTTCCAGTGGCTATCTAAGATGCTGCTAATGGTTTCCTGTCATCTGAAGTGAAGAGGAGTGAAGAAAATCATGAGCATGTGGAAATAATTAGTCTAAGAATATGACGGACTTCAAGACCAGAAGAACTAGATAGTGCCTGGCTACCAATGCCAACCACTCGGGAAGGGATCAAAACTGGAGATCCTGGATAGAATGGGAGGAAAAACATGGAAGAAAATTCAAAAACACAATAATGACAGAATTACTGGTCAGATGGAGTCTGGTGGGACCCCCAAGACTATGGCCCTGGGATATACCTGGGATAGGACTCACTCCCAAGGACTGGCTCTCAGCCCAACAATAGAATGACTTACATGTAGAACATCCATCCCAGGACATTGCACCCCTTTATTCTATGGAGATACTCCCCTTGGAGTGATCAGCCATGGAGCCTCAGAGGGGCATCATTTACATGGAAGGAAAGCTGGACAGACGGGAGTGCATAGTAAAGAAGAGCACAGGGAAGGGGAGATCACAGGAAAGGGAGAGGAGGTTATGGTTGGAGATGGTAAACAGGGATTAAAACCAAATGTACACGAACTGTTGATAAATAAGACTTCACCTTGTGATTCTGTCTCTTTCTGTTTCTGATATGGAATTTTATAGCAGCACTCTTGTTTCCTAATTTGTACAATTGAGATAAAAATATCTACTGTACAGACAGATGGAAGAATTAAATTAAATAAAGTATGTCAATGTGACACACTCAGCTCTGTAAAATTCTCATTTCTTGCCCTAAGAAGCAATGAGGCTCTCAATAAAAAGTGAAAAGAAGCAAAGAAAAGCAGGAGCCTAAAAAAAATTCACAAATTCTATAATCACCATTCAATAAGCTAATTAATGTTCAAGAGTTTCACTTCTTATGAAACTCTGTAATTTGCAATGCTTTTGAAAATGCATTTGTACTAGAAATCAAAGTGGTCTCTCAAGTCAGCTCTAGTTAAGAGCCAAGTGTGTTTCAAGAAAGCAGGTGAGCCCTGAAGTCTGAAGAATCAAGTTTTTTGTTAAAACACTGTTGCAGAGAAGTTAAAGGACCTGGACAGTCATGTGTCTTTTGGGCCCTATTCGTCCCACTTATACAAGGAAGATGCAAACTTGATTGCTTCATTTTCTCTGTCTTTCTATTATGCATGACTACAGTGGATTAAAAAAGATAAGCTTGAAAGGGGAGTTTTAGAAAAATAAACATGGAACTGAAGTATTCATAAGAAGGATTTGAATTGCCAGTGGAGTGTCTGTTCCCCTCTGAAATTGCAAATACCCCATTTTCTGTCATTGAGATTTCAAGCCTGTGTCTCTAACTATCTCTATTCCTGTTCCTTTCTCTACAGCTGCTATATGTAAACATTTCCATCTCAATCTGTACCTCTCCTCACATCTGCATCCATGTCACCATCTTTCCCTCTCCCAGAAATTAGTTGTGGAAATCTAGGCTTTGTTTGTTCACTTTGGTTTTATTTCTAGAGTATTTGCACAAATTATCATCCATTCCTGTGTCTTTTATTCTTGCTGTTCTTTGCCATATAAGAGTTTTTTATTTCTATGTCATTCTCTAAAACCAGGACAAATACAACCTCTTTCATGAAGATTTATTGAAGACTAAGATTTCTATTCATCATGTGATTCTTTGAATTCATGCACAACTGAGTATTCCTGTGACAATAATAGGTGAATGGAACATTAGATCAGGAGTGTTGAAATTGTGTTACCCAGGTAATTTAGGCATGCATTTTTCATACTTATAGACAGTAATGTCCAATTTTCAGTTAAATACAGTTTCTTATTTTTTTTCTGATAGTATGGCCTTATCTCCTCTTTCAATGCCTTTATAGTCTTTTGCCATTGCAAATTTTTTTTTTTTTATCCTTTGGGGATGTTCTGCCCCAACTTCTTTGGGGAGCTAAGCCTAATGTTTTCTAAGTGGGGTGAGGCTGCCTGTTCTAACTGGATGAGCTATCCCTCTCCTGGGTCATCCTGCCCTTCACTCTATCCTTTAGCATGGCCCATATTGCATTGAGTTCTGTGTATGTGCATGTTTGTCTTCTTCATTTGGCTCTGAGTTTTTCCAGGGCTAGGCGGATGTTTTCATCTCTTCATCCCATTGCCTAGATCTGACTCTGTGCTGGTGTCAGAATTAATGAATAAGTTAATAAATGAATAAACAAAGCTACATACTATATTTCTAGGATGTTTCTTTTCCTTTTCATTTTTATTTTTTCTTAAATTTGCCTTCATCTTAATTTTAGCCAGATTAAGTGTGTATATCAGGAGAAACAAGAGAAAATCCTCAGTGTTGCCTGGATCTAAGAAGGACTCTCAATGGGGCAGAGATAAAACTCCATGTGTAGACATCCAACCATAAATGGTAATGTAAAAATCAATTATGAGTTCAGTTCCACGCTTGAAGGGTAATGAAAGACCACTGTCTTGGGGGACCTACCAGTCTATCGATGGATAGTTCTATAAGGTTGGCAATAATAGTGGAAAGGTACACACTCCTTATAGCAATCAGTAATAGAACAAAATAACAGCTTTTGCCCAGGGGTAGAACTCAGAACACAGGAAGTAATAGGAAAGAAGGACAAATTGAAATGGGAAACACAGGGAGGAAGTGGAAAGAGTGAAGTTAAATTGTGGGGATTGAAATCAATATCATCCCCCCCCAAAAAAAATTATATGAATTATTGAGTGGAAAACCAATTTGCTCTATAAACTCTCACTCAAACCACAACAAAATTTTTTTAAAAAACTGAGTTTATTTACTAATTATGTATACTTAAATAGCTTACAATCAAATTAGGTATGGAAAATCCAACTCCAGCAATATTTTTAATTTGTTACTAATATATTGAACACATACACAAGACGTGGTTGTTTGAGGTGTTTTAAGGGACTAAAGGATGGTATTAAAACTGGATCTCTAGCTTTAAATTGCTTAGATTCCAATAAGGGGCATGTGACACTCACGTTTATTAATGATGGGTAGATCAGGGTGATTTTGTACTTGGTATTGAGAGATGGTGAGACATAAACATATGGAGAAGTTGGCACAATCCTGAGTGAAGAAAATTATATTTTCATGGTACCAGAGGAC
The DNA here is from genome assembly GCF_000298275.1 of Orycteropus afer afer. NCBI lineage: Eukaryota > Metazoa > Chordata > Mammalia > Tubulidentata > Orycteropodidae > Orycteropus > Orycteropus afer. The sequence goes on from NW_006921591.1 coordinate 26,922,556, forward strand.
TCTGAGTCTAGAAGCTAATGTCATATTGTTGAGGTGAATGCCATGTGGCAAAGGGTACAAACCAAAATCTGTCATTGAGTTAGTTCTAACTCAGTGCTGCTAAGGACAGGGTAGAACCATCCCATAGTGTTTTCAAGGCTGTAAATCTTTACAGAAGCAAACTTCCACATCTTCTTCCCACAGAGTAGCTGGTGAATTTGAATCACTGAACTTTCAGTTAACAGCCAAACACTTAACCACTGTGCCATCAGGGTTTCTTTGTGGAGAAAGGTAATGGGCTATAAATCTGGAAGGTAAACTGTGTGAAGGTACTGCAAAGGTATCTGTATCACATTTCATTCATATTTGGGTGAAGATCAATTTTGCTGCATTACATGGAAGATTTCATCAGGAAACACTGTAACAAAATTAGATTTTCATGATAAAAAGTGAGGAATTACAAAATATTTAGATCAACGAGTAAACTTAAGAATTACCATTTAGAGATGAGAATATTTAGGGCAAAGAGGTGATGAAGTTTAGGTCAAAACTCCCATCCCCTGTCAGTGTCAGCATCACTCAAGCGGTTTTCATCTAAGTTGAAGAGCTAGACACTAGCCAGAGACACGATGTCTCTGAACTCATTCCTTTCCCTCTCCCCAGTGTTCTTTCTTATACAATAACAACAAGCAACCAGGAAAAAACGTGGGAACATATGCAAGTTGTTATAAACATTTGCGTCATGATTCCGTACAGAGCAGTTATCAATACCTTATTTTCATTCAGCATGTTTAAAAGGGCTTAAACATTATTGTCCAAGGCTATATTGCACTCTCAATGGGGCAGTATTTTTTTTTCAGAAATATACTTTTATTAAAAATGATCAACAAATTATTATTATGCTTAACAGACTTACTGAGGAATCATTTACATCCCATAAAATTTACTCATTTTAATTTTACAATTCAATTATTTTAGTACATTTACAGAGTTGTACTATCGTCACCATACTCACATTTCCATCCCCTCAGAAATATCCCACCTGTCCATTTGCAGTCCCTGCCCACCCCAGGCAAGCACTAGTATATTTTCTGTCCCTGTTGATATACCTTTTCTGAGTATTTTACAATAAATTATTCTTGAGTGATTTCTATGAGTTAGTCACTATGGAACAAAATGAGTAAATCATATTTCCAACTCCTAAAAAGCTGCCAAACAAGTTGGTAAGGTGAAATGAACATTGTTCTTTCAGAACAAAATGGTTAAATTAATTACTAAATTCTGTGGCAAAGCAACCACAGGTAGTTGTTTCTAAGTGCTGTCCAGTTTGTCTCAATTCATAGTGACCTCATGTACACAAGAAAGAAACACTGCCTGGTCCTGCACCATCCTCACAATCCTTGCTATACTTGAGCCCATCATTGTAGCCACTGTGTCAAGCCATCTCATTGAGAGTCTTCCCCTTTTTCACTAACCTTCTATTTTACCAAGCATGATATCCTTCTCCAGCGAATGGTCCCTTCTGACAATATGACCAAAGTAGGTGAGATGAAGTCTGGCCATTCTCGCTTCCAAGGAGCATTCTGGCTGCACTTCTTCCAGGACAGATTTATTTGTTCTTCTGGCAGTCCATGGTATTTTCAATATTCTTTGCCAACGCCATAATTTGAAGGCATCCACTCTTCCTTGGCCTTTCTTATTCATTGTCCAGCTTTCATATACATATGAAGTGATGGAAAATACCATGACTTTGGTTAGGCACACCTTAATCTTCACAGTGAAAATTTTACTTCTTAGCACTTCAAAGAGGTCATTTGTAGCAGATTTACTCAGTGCAATACGACATCTGATTTCTTGATTGCTACTTCTATTGGTGTTGATTGTGGATCCAAGTAAAATGAAATTTCTGACAATGTCAGTCTTCTCTCCATTTATCATGATGTTGTTATTTGGTCCAGGATTGTGAGGATTTTCGTTTTTTTATGTTGTGATGTAATTCCTACTGAAGATATAGTCTTTGATCATCATTAGGAAGTACTGCAAGTCATCTGCATTTTCAGCAAGCAAAGTTATGTCATCTATATATCCCAGGTTGTTAATGAATCGCCCTTCAATCCTAATGCTGTGTTCTTCCTCATATAGTCCAGCCTCTCATATTAATTGCTCAGTATACAGATTGAGTAAGTATGGTGAAAAGATCCAACCCTCATGCATACCATTCTTGATTTTAAATCATGCAGTATCCCTTTGTTCTGTTTGAACAACAACCTCCTCATCTATGTACAGGTTCCTCATGAGACAATTAAGTGTTCTGGAATTCCCATTCTTCTCAGGGTTATCCATAATTTGTTATGATCCACACAGCCTTAGTATAGTCAATATAAACACAAGTAAACATCATTCTGGTATTCTTTGCTTTCAGCCAAGATCCATCACCTGTCAGCAATGATATCCCTTGTTCTATGTCCTCTTCTTGAATTTCTAGTAGTTCCCTGTCAATAAACTGCTGCAAGTATTTTTTAATTATCTTCAGCAAAATTTTACTTGTGTGATACTAATGATATTGTTTGATAATTTCTATATTCTCTTGAATCACTTTAGTTTGGAATGGGCATGGATCTCAGTCTCTTCCAGTTATAGGTATACACCTAAAAAAAGCAAGAGCTATACATATGGAGAGATGAAGAAACAAATATATTAGACATTATGATTTAACTTGAACTGTCCAATTCATTTACATGAAAATGTTTAAGTGAATGATGTGATACTCCCCTCAGTTCTTATTTTTCAGTGAGGAATTAAATATTTATCAGAATAATTTTAGGTCAATCTCAGTTGTAGTTGATCTTGATCTTAAGTTTTGTACATATTGACAAAGCAGTTTTTCTGAGTTGAAAGAACACATAACACAAATCATACCTTATTTATCTACATGAGAGCTGGAATCTAGTGTTGGGAATTGCCAATGTCACATCCCTCCTACAATGTCAGCCACGCAGAACTAGGCCAGTGTACTCCTTGGATGTGCTCAATACTTGAGGAATCTACTCTTTGTCAAACTGCACTCTGTTTCTAAGCAAATGGGTTTCTTCTCTTTAGTTGTTGTTATGTGCCATCGACTCAGTCCTGACTCAAAAAGACCCCTCCTTGGGTTTCCGAGCCCGTATCACATGGAAGTAGATTGCCCAACCTTCCTTCCAAGGAGATTGATTTATTTTTAGATTATTGTGTCTTGTGTCTGGATAGGCATGCTTTATTTAATCATAGTAATAATTAACATTCAACTAGTATAGAATGTGTCAAATGCTATTTTATGAGCCTTACAAATATTAACTCATTTAATTCCAATCACAACCATATGAGATAGCTGCTATTATTATTACTACTTTATAGATAAGAAAAGAAAAGTGAGGCCAGAGAAGTCATACAACTAGCAAGTAGGAGATCGTGTGTGGGAACTCAGGCCATCCAGCTCCAGTGTATGTAATCTTTAACTGCAAAGTGGAGCATACCACCTCCCAGGTATTTAGAACCTGCCCAAATGAAAATTAATTGATGACAGAGAGTTTAAGACCCTAGTATTTAGGATGGCATTATGAATGGAATTATATCACTATTTTACTGCAGAATATGGATTCAGAATAGTCCATGATTCCCTTATTAAACAGAAATACATTATGCTAGATGAACTGATTTCATTGTAATGTTTACACACTTATATAGGTTGAGCCATATACATTTTTTGCTTTTTTATTGTGATTGGGGTGAAGATTTACAGAGCAAATTCACTTTCCATATAGCAGTTCATATACACTTTGTCTTGTGACATTGACCACAGTTTACCACAATGCAACAGCTCACCTACCACCTCCTCCCCACAGTTACCTCTTCCCAGTGTCCACCCCTCCATGGGTTCCTGTCCCCTGAGCTGTCTCCCTATGCATAAGCAGCCCTTCTTTCTCCCATGATTGTTCTCTCCAAGGAGTGTATCTACTTGAGGTAAATGTTCAACTCATATGCCTGTCTTT
>NW_006921591.1:26927102-26928357 GCF_000298275.1 Orycteropus afer afer
TCTGGGTAGCTGGCTGTGACCAAGCAGTGACCACAACCTTGTCCCTTGTCAGCTCTACTATACACCTGGGAATTTTGGTCATTCATATAAACTTGTAGGACCATTGTCTGCCAACACTATATCTGTACTTGGATACACTCCCCATTTCATAGATATACCTAATTGTACAGCCTGTCCACCCATCTATCCATCCATACCCATGTTTGCCTTCATTTGACAATGCAGTACTATATGTGCAAAAGGATTCATATTTGTTGTCTGTACCTCCCATGTACCTGTCTATATCTTTCTCATCCTTAATGCTGTCATATTGGTCACACAGATTTGGTACATTGCCCTTCTCTTCACCCAAATCAATACTTATTTTTATCATCTAATAGCGTTCCCTCCCCTTCCCTCCCACCCTGGTAACCAACAAAGAAAATTTCCTTCTGTTGATAAACCTTTCCTTAATTTTACAATAACGGACTAATATAATATTTGTCCTTTTGTGATTGACTTATTTCACTCAAAATAATGTCCTCCAAGTTCATCCACGTTATGCGGTGTTTTGCAGATTCTACATTATTCTTTAGCGATGCGTAATATTCCATTGTGTGTATGTACCATAGTTCGGTTATCCATTCCTCAGTTGATGGACACCTAGGTTGATTCAATCTTTTGGCTATTGTAAATAATGCTGCGATGAACATGGGTGTGCATATATCTCTTCTTGTCATGGCTCTCACTTCTTTAGGGTATATACCTAGTAATGGAATAACTGGGTCAAATGGTATTTCTAATTCCAAATTTAGGAGGAATTGCCATACTGCTTTCCACAATGGTTGCACAATTTTACTGTCCAACCAGCAGTGTATGAGAGTCCCAGTCTCTCCACAACCTCATCAGCATTTGTTATTTTCTGCCCTGTTGAACTTTGCTATTAGTGTTGGAGCAAAATGGTATCTCATTGTTGTTTTGATTTGCATCTTTCTAATAGCTAATGATCGTGAGCATTTCTTTACATGTTTGTTGGCTGTTTGTATATCCTCCTTGGTGAAGTGTCTATTCATGTCTTCTGCCTATTTTTTAATTGGATTGTTTGTCTTTTTGTTATTGAGATGTTGGAGTGTTCTATAAATTCTAGAGATAAGTCCCTTGTCAGATATGTTATTTCCAAAGATTTTTTCCCCAATCTGTAGGTTCTCTTTTGACTCTTTTGGAGAAGTCTTTGGAAGCACATAAAAATTTAATTTTTAGAAGGTCCCAATCATCT
>NW_006921591.1:26929648-26931055 GCF_000298275.1 Orycteropus afer afer
TTTTTCTAATGTTGAACCATCCCTGCATACCTGATATGAACCCCACTTGGTCATAATGAATGATTTTCTTGATATGTTGTTGAAGTTTATTGGCTAGGATTTTGTTGAAGATGTTTGCATCTATATTCATCAGGGATATTGGTCTGTAGTTTTCCCTTGGAGTGATGTCTTTGCCTGGTTTTAGTATCAAGGTTATGCTTGCTTCATAAAATGAGTTAGGGAGGATTCCATCCTTCTCTATGTTTTGGAACAGTTTGAGTAGGATTGATATCAATTCTTCTCTGAATGTTTTGTAGAATTCTCCCGTGAAACCGTCTGTGCCAGGACTTTTTTTAGTTGGTAATTGTTTGATGACCTGTTCAATTTCTTCTTTTGTGATGGACCTATTCAACTTTTCCACATCAGTCTGTGTTAGTTTAGGTAATGGTGTGTTTCTAGAAATCTGTCTATTTCTTCCAAATTTTCAAATTTATTGGAGTAGAGTTCTTCATAGTATCCGGATATTATCCTTTTTATTTCAGTTGGTTCTGTTGTGATGTCACTCATTTCATTTCTTATTCATGTTATTTGTGTTCTCTCCCCCTTTTCCTTTGTTTAATTTGCCAGAGGTTTGTCAATTTTATTGATCTTTTATAAAAACCAACTTCTGGTCTTGTTGATTTTTTCCATTGTCCTTCTATTTTCTGTTTCATTGATTTCTGCTTGAATCTTTATTATTTCCTTTCTTCTGGTGACTGTGGGCTTTTCTTGCTGTTCTTTTTCCAATTGTTGGAGATGTTGGTTTAATGTGTTGATTTTGGCTCATTCTTCTTTTTTTTGATGTGTGCATGTTTTGCTGTAAATTGGCCTCTGGTGACTGCTTTTGCTGTGTCCCATAGATTTTGGTATGTTGTTTTTTCATTCTCATTTGATTCAAGGAATTTTTGAATTTCTATTTTTATTCTTCTCTTATCCAGTCTTTCTCTGGAATTGTACTGTTGTATTTCCATGTGTTTACTCGTTTTCTGTTGATCTTCCTATTTTTGATTTCTAATTTGATAGCGTTATGATCTGAGAAGATGCTTTGCAGTATTTCAATGTTTTTATAAATTTATGAAGGCTTGCTTTATGGCCTAACATAGGGTCCATCATGGAAAAAGTTCCATGTGCCCTGGAGAAGAATGTATATTGTGTTGCTGTTGGGTTAAGTGATCTGTAGATATCTATAAGGCCTGGTTGGTAGAGTGTATTATTTAGCTCTTCTCCATCTTTATTGAGTTTCTTTCTCGTTGTTCTATCTTTCAAAGAAAGTGATGTATTAAAATCTCCCACTATGACTATGGAGTCATCTATTTGGCTTTTCAACTCTTTTAAAGTCTGATTTATGTATTTTGGGGCTCTTTCATTGGGTCCATAGATATTTATTAT
>NW_006921591.1:26931155-26939028 GCF_000298275.1 Orycteropus afer afer
ATTTGATCAGAAATTAATATTGCCACTCCTTCTCTCTTACAGTTGCCATTTGCTTGATATATCTTTTTCCAACCTTTGATTTTTAGTCTATTTTTTTGTATTTGTCTCTAGGGTGTGTTTCTTGTAGGCAGCATATTGATAGGTTTTGTTTCCTTATCCAATCTGCAACTCTCCATCTCTTGAGTGGTGCTTTTAAACCATTAACATTCATTGTAATTATTTACAAGTATGATTTGGTTGCTGTCGTTTTGTTATGTGTATTTTCATGGTGTCCCTGGTTTCTTTGTTCTGTATTATTTTCTGTGCTGAGATCATTGTGTTTATGAATCCTGTTATCATTTCCTGTGTTGCTGTTGTTTTAGTATTTGCTGGGTATTTGTGCTTGTCCACTTTTTTATTGTGATGGGAAGGCTTTTTATTTTTCTTTGAGGTTACCCTTTGATTTATACTTTTCTCCCTAAGTTTAGAACAGTCTATTCTGTCTTGCAAGTCTCTTAACTTCCTCACTATTTAGAAGTTCTGTAACTGCACAATCTTTTCCCTCTTTGTGTTTGTAGTTGTCCTCACTTGCCAATTGATGTCTCTGGTTCCCTGTTTACAGTCTCGAAATCTCATTTTTTTTTGGCTATGTCCATAGCTATGGTTTCTTGGATATGTCAACTTGTGTATTAATGGTCTGTTGATATTTGCAATTTTTGTTTTCTGATCAAAGTACTCCCTTTAGTGTCTCTTGTAAGGTTAGTCTGGTTTTAACAAATTCCCTTAGATTCTGCTTATCTGGAAATCTCCTAATTTCACCATCATATTTGAGGGACAATTTTGCCTGGTATATAATTCTTGGTTGGAAATTTTTCTCTTTCAGGGTTTTATACATACCATCCCATTGCCTTCTCACTTTCATGGTGTCTGTTGAGAAATCAGAGCTTATTCTTACTGGCTGTCCTTCTGTGTTGCTCTCAGGATTCTGTCTTTGTCCTTGGTTTTGGTGAGTTTGATGATGATGTGTCGGTGATATTCTTTTGGGGTCTATCCTGTTTGGGGTTCGTTGGACTTCCTGATTGGATATGTTCTCCTCTTTCATCATATCAGGAAAGTTCTCCTTTCAGCAAATCTTGGACGATTTTCTCAGTGGTTTTATTTTTCTCTTCCTTTTCTGGAATTCCAATGCCACATAGATTATTTCTTTTGATGGTATCCCACATGAACCTTAGGCTTTCTTCAGTTTTTTTTTTAATTTTTTTTTCTGACTGATCCCTTTCCAAATAAGTATTCATGTATTTGTCTTCAATCTCATTAATTCTGTCTTCCATTGCATCAATTCTACCCCTTTGCCCTTCCAATGTGTTATCTATTTCTAACAATTTAGTATTAATCTTCTGGATTTCAATCTGTAGATTTAGAATCATTTCTAATTTTTCATTTATTTTGTCATTTTGTTCTTGTATTTTCTTCCAAAATTCTTCTAAGTTTTTTCTATGTTTTCTTTGGTCTGTCTCTCAATCCTTTGAAGTTACCTAAATATAATTCTTTTGAATTCCTTATTAGAGAGCTCCAATGCTGCTCCTTCCTCAGGGATGTGTTCTGTGTCTGTAACCTGTTCCCTCATTTCTACCCCTTTATCTTTCTTCATTGTGTGGACTGTGATGATCTCTTGTCTCCGAGGCATTGTGGTATTGTATTCAGATCTCTTTTAATTGTTTGTGAAGATCAGGCAAGGGTGATTCAGGCTCTTCTTGGTGTTTTTTTTTTTTTTTTTTTTTTTTTTTATCATTGGCCTGCTGGTGGAGAAGGAGGTGCTGGCTCTTGTTCAGTAAATGAAGTTGCAAGTGGTGTGGGTTACTTTTATCTTATGGGAACTGTTTTTGTGTCCCACTCAGTTAGGCAAAAATTAAAATTGAATAACTATTGAGAAACTAAAAGCACATAGACAAAAATACACCCTGAAATCACACAGGAACAGTAACCCCAAAAGAAAACAAAAAGTGGAGAAAAGAAAAAGAAAACAGGTAAATATGCAATATCTGGGGATAGGTCACTAAAAGAAAAAAAGGTAGAGAAGGAAAATAATGAAGAAAGAAAACAAACTAGCAAATAGAAAAGAGGGGAAAACAAAAAAAGCAAAAACAAAACAAAACCAAAAAACCCAAAAAGTAACAGGGTTAATCACTAGAGAAGAAAAAAAAAAAAAAAAAAAAAAAAAAAAAAGAATGTATAAACTAAGACTTTTTCAGTCGTGTAGTGCCAGTTTGGAGAGTTCTTGGGGTTACTGGAAAGCAGAACCTCTTCTTAAGCCCTTGGAATCCTGTAGAGCGTTGTCTCTTTAGGTTGTTTCTAGGTGCTGGTTATGTGTTGATTTGTTTTTTCTTGGTTTTACCATTAGTATTCTGAAAAGCTGAAGCTGGTGTGTTTTATCTTATTGATTCAGGTGTGTTGGGTTGCTCTGCTCTTTTCTTTGTGATGGTGGAATCACATTGTGGAGTGTGGGTATGTGTTTCTGTTTTTTGTACAGAGGGTTTAGAGTTTGAAGCATGAGGTTTTATGGTAATTGGCTAAATGTGGTTTCTTCTTTTGAATGAGTGAAGTTATTGGTGGAGAAGTTGGGAGCAGAAGAAGGAAAGCTTAATGTTGCTAGGTTCGGTTTCTAGGGCTTTGAGCTGGACATTATTGATGAGGTATTTATTTGCAAGACTACGGCTCGACCTCAGGAAAAAAAATTCCTCTTGTTAGAGGGTCACAAATTTCCACTAATTTCAGGCACACTCAAAGGCCCGGTCTCTGCAGCCCCACAGTGCCAAAGCGCGGCTCCAAGGCAAAATTTGGAGACCGGGCTAAGCTGCAGTTTCTTTGCTCTCTGTGCCCCTTCTGCCCACGGTGCTGACTCAATCCAGCAGACTGCCAATGGCCGGCTCTGGAGTTTGTCTGGTATACCGCCCACCTGCAGTGCAAAAGATGTGCACAATTTCAGGTGTGTTGGACTCAGTGGAGTACCTGAGCAGGCTCTTATTTATGACATATTTATTTGTAAGACCAGGGCTCTATCTCAGGAAAGATTCCTATTATTAGAGGGTCACAAATTTCTGCCAATTTCATGCACATTCAAAGCCCTGTCCTCCGCGGCCCCACAGCTCCAAAGCACGGCTCCATGTCAAAATTCGAGTGAGCGCACTCAGTTGTGGTTTTTCTGCTCTCTGTTTCCTGTCTGCGTGTGGTGGTAAAGCAGTCCTGCCCGACTGGCAATGGTCAGCTCTGGAGTTTGTCTGCAATATTGCCCACCTGTGGCACCAAAGATGCACGCAATTTTAGCTGTGGTGAATTTGGGGGAGTATCTGCCAGTGATCTTCAGTTCTGATAACCATGGGGAAAAAAAAAAGCACGATGTCTCACAGTCTGACCCAAACCCACTCTGTAATCTGCTGGGAGGGGAGGGAGTTAGCCTTTCTGGTGCACCAGTGAGATCTTTACCTGTGTGACAGCAGTGGTGTCCATGTCATGCTGCCCCCTCATCTCCCAAATTACTGACAAAATCAGCCGCTGGAGACAGATCTTTGCCGCTGCCCGCTGGAATATTGTATTGGTCTCTGGTAAGCTGCTATAATTGATCTCGTTCTTGGCTTGGGGATCTCAGGCTGCCGTCTATGCCCAGCAGACAGTGACTGCCTCAGAAAAGTTTCCAATGGTCTCTCTTAGGTGCCCGTTCATCTTTTGGCAGTAGCTCTTTCCTAAAAAAAAATCTCCCTGTACTTTTCCTCCAATTCTGCTCTTCTGTGTTTGGTGAAATCTGGATCAGTGAGCTGTTCAGAGTGCCAAAAATCTCAATTCAAACTGTTGTACCCATTTCTTAAAGTTCTTAGATGCCAGAGGGAAAAAAAACACGGTGCTCACTGGTGAAACTCCATTTTGAATAGACAATGGGACAGTATTGAAAGAATTTTCATTTGATATGTAATTCACAAATGCTAGGAGAGTATGACATTTAAAAGTAAATATGTTTGCCTTTTACCCATGGCAGACAGGTTTCAGTGGAACTTTTAGACAAAGACATACTAGGAAGGAGGCCTGGGTAATGTACTTCTGAAAAAGAATTTCAGTGCAAACCTTATGAATAGCAGCAGAACATGGTCTTAAATGGTACACAAAGATGAGCCCATCAGTTTGGAAGACTGGGGAAGAGCTGCCTGCTCAAAGTAGAGTAGACCTTAATGACATGGATAGTGTAAAACTTTTGGGATCTTCATTTGATGATGTGTAGAAGAAACAGCTACAACCATTCATTAATAATCAGAGCATAGAAGTATGAAGTGGGAATCTAGGAAAATTGGAAGCCATCAGAAATGAAATAGAGCACATAAAGATCAATATTATAGGCATTAGAGAGCTAAAAAAAAGACTGAATGGCCAGTTTGAATCAGAAAAATGTGATCTACTATACTGGAATGGAAAATTGAAAAGGAATAGCATCACACTCATCAAAACAAACATTTAATGATCTGAAATACAACACCATCATTGATAGGATAATATCTATATACCTACAGGGAAGACTAGTTAATACATTGTTATTAAAATTAACTCCCGAACCGCTAATGCCAAAGATGAAGAATTTGAAGATTTTAACCAACTTCTGAAGTCTGAAATTGATCAATCACGCAATAAAGATGCTTTGACAATTACTGGTGATTGCAGTTTGAAATTTGAAAACAAAGAAGAAAAATTGGTACCTGGAAAATATGGTCTCAGTGATAGAAATGACACCAGAGATCACATAATCATATTTTGCAAGGCAAAAGAATTATTCATTGCAAATAGCTTTTTTAAACAATAGAAATGGTGACTCTCCATGTGGACCTCACTGAATGGAATACACAGAAATTAAATAAACTACATCTGTGGAAAGAGACAATGAAGAATGTCAATGTCATCAATCATAACTAGGCCAGAGACTGACTGTGGAATTACCATCAATTGTTCTTATGCAAGTTCAAGTTGAAATTAAAATAACTCTAAGAGAGCCAAAGTACAAGTGTGAATATATTCCACTTGCATTTAGATACCATCTCAAGAATAGCTTTGACACATTGAACACTAATGATCAAAGGCCAGACAAGTTATGAGATGACATCAAGGAAATAAAAGAACAAAAGGACATTAAAAAGACAGGAAAGAAAGAAAAGATCAAAATGATTGTCAGAAGAAACTCTGAAACTGTCTCTGAATTTAGAGAAGCTAAAGTGAAAAGAGGGAGTTATGGTAGTGTAATGCCTAAGGCACTTGACTCCTAACCAGAAAGTTGGAGGCTCAAACTCACCAGCCACTCCTCGGAAGGAAGGTTGGGCAATCTACTACCATAGTGATACTGCCTTGGAAATCCAAGGAGGGGTCACTATCAGTCAGGTCCAACTTCCCGGCACATAACAACAACAACAACAAAGTGAATGGAGGAAATGATAAAGGGAAAGAGATGAACAGAATTTAAAGAGTGACTTAAGAAGAGAAATAAAGTATTATAGTGAAATGTATAAAGACCTGGAATTAGAAAACAAAAAGAGAAGAACACACTCAGCATTTCTCAAGCTGAAAAAATTGAAGAGCAAACCAAACCTTGAGTTGCTATATTGAAGGATTCTAGGGGCAAATTACTGAATGATGCAGGAAGCATCAAAAGAAGATGGAAAGAATGAAGAGTCATTATACTATAAGGAAATTGTCAACACTCAAACATTTCAGGAAGGAACATATGATCAAGAATTGACAGTATTAAAGGAAGAAGTCCAAGCTACACTGAAGGTACTGGCACACTCACCCACAAAAAAAGGTTGCAGGAATTGATGGAATACTGATTGAGATGTTTCAACAAACAGAAGCAATGTGGAAGTGCTCACTGATCTATGTAAAGAAATTTGGAAGACAGCTACCTGGCCAACCAGTGGAAGAAATCCGCATTTGCGTCCATGAAAAAGAAAAGTGATCCAATAGAATGTGGAAATTATTGAACAATATCATTAATACCATCAAACCAAAAAAAAAAAACTCACTGCCATCGAGTTGAATCCTATTCATAGCTACCTTTCCTTGAGTCTACAAGGCAGTATCACTACAGAAGTAGATTGCCTAACCTTCTTTCTGAGGAGTGGCTGTGGGTTTGAACTGCCAGCCTTCTGGTTAGTGGTCAAATGCCTTAGGCACTATGCTAACAGAGCTCCTATTAATACCATATGCAAGTATATTTTTACTAAAGATAGTTCAAAAACAGTTGACAGGAATTCAACCCGATTCAGAAGAGGATGTGTAACAGCCATATAATTGCTGATAGCACATGGATCTTGGCTGAAATCTGAAAATATCAATAGAATATTTACCTGTGTTTTATAGACCATGCAAAGACATTTGACTGTGTGGATCATAACAAATTATAGGTAACACTGTGAAGAATGGGAATTCTAGTACATTTAACTATTCTTATCCAGAACCTATGCAGAGATCAAAAGGCAGTTGTTCAAACAGAACAAGGGTACTAAATCATTTAAAATCAGGAAAGACTTATTAACCACTTCTGACATACAGATGATACAACCTTGCTTGGTGAAAATGAAGAGGACTTGAAGCACTTATTGATGAAGATCAAAGATTACAGCCTTCAGTATGGATTGCATTTCAATATAAAATAAAAATTCTCAGAATTGGATCAACGAGGAACATCATGATGAATGTAGAGATTATTAAAGTTGTCAAAGATTTCATTTGATGTGGATCTTCAATTAATGATCATGGAAGTATCAGTCAGAAAATCAAATGACATATTGCATTGGGCAAATCTGTTGCAAAAGACCACTTTAAAGTGTTCAAAAGTAAAGATGTCATTTTAAGGTCTAAGATGCACCTGACCCAAGCAGTGATATTTTCAATGGTGTCATATATGCAAATGTTAGACAATGAATTAACAAAACATCAAAGAAGAATTGGTGCCTTTTAATTATGGTGTTTGCATGAATATTGAATATACAATGGACTTCCTAGAGAATGAACAAATTTGTCTTGCAAGATGTACAGCAAGAATGTTCCTTAGAAGTCAGGTTGGAGAGACTTCATCTCATGTACTATCATTAGGAAACAGTCTCTGGGGAAGAACCTTATGCTTGGTAAAGTAGAGGGTCAGCAAAAAGTAGGAAGACCCTCAAGGAGATGGATTGACCCAGTGCCTTCAGCAAGGGGTTCAAACATAGCAATGATTGTAATGATCTCACAGGGCCTAGCAGTGTTTTGTTCTGTTATCCATGGGGTCACTGTGGTTTGAAACCAACTTGACAGCACCTAACAACAACAACAACATGCTTAACATTTGGTGAAGACCTTAAACTTTTTTTTTTCACCTGCAGGTGCCACTAATATCAGCATTTTATTTTCAATCACTGAGAATTCTAGTGTTCTGACATTGTCAGAACCAAACTGGAGAAGTAATTCCTGAGGTTGGGGGAGAAAAAAAAAAAAAAAGAAGCTATTTAATTCAATTATTGACAGAGGAATAAGTGGCTCTATTACTTCTATCTAATTGTCTCAATATGGCATATAAGAACTTGAGTGATGTGAGTCTCTCCAACTGTAGCTTCCCTGCCTGATTTTTTCTCTCTTTCTCTCTCATGCACATACTCACCACTGTGTGCCAGTCCCATAGAACTCATAGTTCTAGAAGCTATGCTCTGCCTGCTACCACCAGCTATTGTGTACAAAGCTTTCCTTTTCTCGCATATGATTTGCCTTGCAATTATTTCCTTTTCTAGCAATTATTGGGAGCTCTGGTAGCATAGTGCCTAAGGCACTTGACTGCTCACCAGAAGGCTGGCTGTTCAAACCCACCAGCCACTCCTCGGAAGGAAGG
>NW_006921591.1:26947893-26990486 GCF_000298275.1 Orycteropus afer afer
AGATTATCTTTTGTGTCTGTGTTAATTGGTTTCCCTTTTCTTTGTTGAAGAGGGTCTGTGCAATCCTTCTGCCTAGTCCGCCATCTTGCCCCGCCTCTCTTATACCACACTTTTAAGAATTGGAAAAATCCCTAAGATGACGTCTGTTCACCTTCACACCTTTGAACAAGGAGTATATCTGTTCTTCCCTAAGTATGACTATTTAGAAAACCCTATAGAGCAGTTCTACTCTATCACCTAGAGTCACTATGAGTCTGAATGGACTCAAAGACACCTAAGAACAACAACAAAGCAAAGAGAAGTTAAATGATCCTGGCCAAAATAGAACAGATCTAACAACTTGGTTTGGCAATTTGCAGGGAGACCTGCCCTTCCCTGGGAATGTCTCCTCCCTTCTCCGGGCTAACCTCGCCTCCTCAAAGGAAGACATGTGAGGTTGCAATGCTAACACTCAGAGATAATATCACATAAAATAGGTTTCTATCTCTTCATGTTCTGTGTTCTCCAAAGAATTGTAAGAAGATTCTGTTCTATAATTATCTATTTCTGTTGGTTTTTCATTAATACATTATATTGCTAAATAAAGATAAATCTATCTGTGAATTTTACGCCTAAATACTCTTTTTAATTATAGCAAGGATTTGATGTTTTAAATTATATTTAATGGGATTTTAAGCTTGAGATTTCATGGAAACAAAAGAAATTTGATACATGTTGATAGTTATTGTAAATAGTATGTAGCTGACAAAAATTTACACTGCTAGTGTGTTGAATTGATAGCATCTTGTAGTTGTATAACAATTTTTACTTTAAATGGTCTTTTATAAGCATTTTTTTTTAATATTCAGAAGAGCCCATTTAAACCTGCTCTATTAACAAAGAGAAAGGGAAATTGAGGCCCAGAGGAGAGCAGGCAGGTATCTGAAGCCAGAAAGCTGGTGCCAACGCTTTTGACACTTGGGTAGGTGGACTTTCCACTGAAACCTGACATTTCAGTTTTCATCATAGTTGCTAAATGCTCAGATCCCTACAAGTGCCAAAAATCACTTGTACTGCCAGATTTTGTGCAAAAATATATGTAAACAAATTGCCTCTTCTGATGTTTCTAGAGAAAAATAGGACACAAATATATTAGATTTATTTTTTTCAAAATCCAGTGTCAATTTCTTTCCATACTAAGAAACTTAATACTTTTGTCCTTTCACCTAGAAGCTCTACATCTGAGGATCTACCAAATTAAAAAAAAGAATTGTACAGATTTTAGGCAAAGATATTCTTCTCAGAATTAGGAAAGCAAAAATCTGAAAATGAACTCTTCAATGTTGGAACATTAGAAGAATGCTTAAATAATTTATATTCTCTATATATATATATA
The DNA here is from genome assembly GCF_000298275.1 of Orycteropus afer afer. Lineage (NCBI taxonomy): Eukaryota > Metazoa > Chordata > Mammalia > Tubulidentata > Orycteropodidae > Orycteropus > Orycteropus afer. The sequence continues at coordinate 26,949,269 of NW_006921591.1, forward strand.
TGCTGGCGGGAGCTCTGGTAGCATAGTGCCTAAGGCACTTGACTGCTAACCAGAAGGCTGGCGGTTCAAACCCACCAGCCACTCCTTGGAAGGAAGTTTGGGCAATCTACTTCTGTAGTGATATGTCTTCAGCAACCCAAGGAGGGGTCGCTATGAGTCGGGTCTGACTCGATGGCACATGACAACAGCAATATATGCTGGAATCTATAAAGCTGTTAAAATTCATACATACAAAAGATATTTCACAAGACTATAAATTTATTTTGATAAATCAGTAATAAAAAGATACACCAAACTATTAATAGTAGGTGTCTCATTTTGTATACTCAAGGATACTCTTCTTTTCTTCTGTGTATACGCAAAAAGTAAAAGGAGATGGCATCTTCTCATCTCCTCTAAGTTCACAAGGAGAGAATTACCATCAGCAGTCCAAAGGTGATTCCTACCATATCAGGTATGCTACCACCCTCCAATCTTCCTGCCAATTCTGATACCAACTGTCCTTCCCACAGCACCCACTGCTTCTCTACTAGCTTCAATAATTCATTGCAACGACCACACAGAACTGACAAAAAATACAGAAGATTATGTGACTTACTGGGGAAGTAACGGGTTGTGATTCAGGTTCAGGAATGAGCTCAGGATACAATTCTTCAATCAGGACAATCTCCCTTCTTCTATGCCTTCAGGCATGCCTCTCTGGCTCTTGGCCTCTCAGCCTAGCTTCTGCCCTGCTCAGGAAAGTGTTACAAAGCTCTTGTAGCTCTGCCAATATGTACACCTGGGTGTACCCCACTCTACCAGCAAGCCTTCTGCCAAGAGTCACTCAGTTTTCTCACTCCGTGGGCTAGCGAGCCCACTGCTCTGTCTCATGAATCTTAATTCTGCTGCTGCCATGTCTCTGGTAGTTGTCTCTACCAGTCATATCTGCAAGCCATTTCTGTGAGTAATCTCTGCCATCTTTCTGCCAAAGTGGTCCAGCACAGGGATCTCAGGTCTAAGGAGGTTCTTCACTCCACCTCTGGCTCATCTCTCTTGATGGCAGTGAGATCCCCCTTTCTGCCTCTACAAAGGCTCATTTTCTGCCTAGCAGAATGACAAACCTAACCAATCCCCACATAAGAATTCCATATACCTTATTTACAAGGCTATCATTTCAAACCCACTAGCCACTCCTTGGAAGGAAGGTTGGGCAATCTACCTCCGTAGTGATACATCCTTAGAAACCCAAGGAGAGGTTGCCATGAGTCAGATTCGACTTGATGGCAGTGAGTTTGATTTTATTTTTTGGTTACCTAGTAATCTGGTGGGAGCTCTGGTAGCATAGTGCCTAAGGCACTTGACTGCTAACCAGAAGGCTGGCGGTTCAAATCCTCCAGCCACTTCTCAGAAGGAAGGTTGGACAATCTACTTCTGTACTGATACTGCCTCGGAAACCCAAGGAGGGGTCGCTATGAGTCGGGTCTGACTCAATGGCACATAACAACAACAACACAATAGTAATCTGGTGGGAGTTAGAAAAGCCATACCAAGTAATCTACTGCAACACTGTATTGGTTACAAAATTTTAAAATAAATTTGAGTAATAAGGAAAAATAAAGGCATTTTAGGACCATCATCTCAGGGGACATCAAGGTCAATTGATATAACATAGTTCATAAAGTTCTACATCTAACTTTGATAAGTAACAACTGGGACCTTAAAAGATTGTGAACAGCCATTTAAGGCATGACTATTGGTCTCTTCACATCTGGAGCAAAGAAGAGCAAAGAAAATTAAAGACATATAGGAAAAAAAAAAAAAAAAAAAAACTAGTCCAAAGGAATTAATGCAACCCCAGCCTCCATTACCCTGAGACTGGAAGAACTAGATGGTGCCCAGCTACCACCATTGACCACTCTGAAAAGGATCACAAGAAGAAGTCCTGAATAGAATATGAGAAAAAATATGGAACCCAACTCAAAATAATACAAAAAACCAGTCTGATAATGGCTGGTGGGACCCCCTAAGACTGTGACTTTTAAACACCCTTCAGGCCTGGAAAAAAACTCATGCTGTGGCTCAACTTTAGCCAAACAGACAGACCTATGAAGTGAACAATAACAGCAGAGAGGTAAGCACTCCTTAGAACAATCAATTCTATGTGATCAAAAGGAAAACATTTGCCTAGGGATAAACCTCAGCAGGCAGGGAAAGATAGGAAGGATGAATAAAACAGGTAAACAGAGATGATGCTGGGAGAGTGCTGTTACATTGTTGGGATTGCAACGAATGTCACAAGTTAAAATATTTATGAATTGTTGAATCTAAAATCAATTTGTTTTATAAACTTTCTCCCAAATCACAATATTAAAGTAAAAAAAGAGACATTTAAATTTTATTTGTAAAAATTATAAAATAGTGTAATAGTCCATTTAATTGGAGGAGCTCTGGTAGCACAGTGCCTAAGGCACTTGACTGCTAACCAGAAGGCTGGCCATTCAAACCCACCAGCCACTCCTCAGAAGGAAGGTTGGGCAATCTACTTCCGTAGTGATACTGCCTCGGAAACCCAAGGAAGGGTCGCTATGAGTCGGGGCCAACTCAATAGCTCATAACAACAACAATTCCATTTAATTATTTAAAATGATAAAATAAATGATATACTATTTAATCTATTACTATTTGCCAGACCTTCCACTTAGGGATTGGAATAAAGCAATGCTTGGCCTTTTGGAACTTACATCTGAGTGGACCTAAGGAGCTAGGGGGTGATGGCAAGACAAATAATAAGCAATCCAAGTAAATGATACAGTGTTTAGTTAACAGACATTTAACTTCGCATTGTTTACTTTGTGCCAAAAACCAAACCAAAACAAACAAACAAACAAAAAAGTTTTACTCTAATACTTTGAATGTGCTAAGAAAATGAGTAACAAAATATGTGTACAGAATACAGGACTAGTGGAGGGAGATTTGCCATTTTAAATATGTTTGTCAGAGTAGAGCTCATCAGCAGGTCCATTGGCAAAGGTGAGATTACAGTGTTAGCCAAGATACAACCTCTTATTCAAAATTATGGGGCTAGGTCTATTTTCAGAACTTTTTGCAATTTTGGAGAAGTAATATAATACATGGACCTTATATTGCCTAATACCCCAGTGGGATCTGAGGCAGTACCTTTAATCAAATACTTTAATATTTCTGAATGGAACCATGTGAATATTACCATAAAATGAGGTAAATTAAGACTATATTATCTTGTATGAATCAGGTTAGGTTTCTCCATCAAATACATTGTGGAAAAAATTTGATGTCATATAAACTTTTTTTTTTTTTTCCGTATTTTAGAAACTCATTTATAGTTGTAAAACTGTAATGCCCACCAGCCACTCCTCGGACGGAAGATGGGGAAATCTACTTCCATAGTGATACTGCCTCGGAAACCCAAGGAGGGGTCGCCATGAGTCGGGTCTGACTCGAGGGCACATAACAGCAACAACAACAATGCCCACAGAATATTAGTGAAGCAATACAATCTGAAATAACCCTTGATATTTATTGCCATTTGAGTTTACTCTTTTGCCTCTAAGTTAGACAGTTCTAACAGTTAAAGATGTTAAGAGGTTCAGTGGGCTCCTCACTACCTATGCTAGTGAGCCTCCTCCCACTGGAAGGGACAAATGGCTCAGCCTTTGTATGAGAGGGAATCGCTGCATAGAGACTAGATCCATGTTATCCCCTACAAGAATACAGTTCTATAATTATATTGAAGCAATTAAGTTAGACGGTGTCTATACCAAAGGAACCATACTAGTACTAGTTGAAGGTGATTTTGACTCACACTGACCCCAAGTGTGTGAATGTGAACTGTGCTCCACAAATTTTCAGTGGCCAATATTTGGAATAAAATCACCAGGCCTGTCTTCCAAAGCACTTCTGGGTAGATTCTACCAACAATTTGTTAAAAGCCAAGAAAATTAACAGTTTGTACCATAAGAGGTAGTGTGTCAACATCGATGTGTTTCACAGATGTTGAGTAAACAAGGCCATTTGCAGTTATGGACATGATTCTGGTACATGTGACATTAAATAATATGTGTAAGTGTATGAGTAAATGAAGGTACCTAGCTGGATGCTCCTTCACCCTATCCTCACACCTTGCCCCACTCCAAGAACTGCTAAGTTAATCGTCTCATGTTTTCAAGACTTGTAAGCTAATTTATTATACTATTTTTTTTTCAAACAAAATCACTCACTCTGGTGATATAACTTTACAAAATTTCCATGGCATTGCACAATTTTATATATTCTTATTTAGTTGTGGTTGGTATGTCTAAGAAATGAATTCAGAAAATATTGTACCACAGAAATGACATAGTCATAGTCAAGGAATTGTGTTGTTTGCATTCCCCATTATATCCTCAGTTTCTTAAACTGTACCTATATCAAAGTAGACATTCCCTATCTCTATAGACATCCAGTGCCTAAGGCATTTGACTGCTAACCAGAAGGCTGGCAGTTCGAACCCACCAGCCACTCCTTGGAAGGAAGATTGGACAATCTACTTCCATAGAGATACCACCTCGGAAACCCTAGGAGGGGTCACTATGAGTCAGATTCAACTTGACAGCAGTGATAGACATCCATATCTCTCTATGTATATGGAATAAATACATATTATCTTATTCGGGGTTCTCTGGAGAAACAGAAGCAGTAAGTTATACCTATAAATCTTTCTATTGGGGAGCCCTGGTGGTAAAGTGGCTAAGCATTCAGTTGCTAACCTTAAGGTAAGTGGTTCAAGCACACCAGTTGGTCTATGGGAGAATGATGTGGCAATCTGCTTTCATAAGGATTAAAGCTTTGGAAACCCTATGGGGCTGTTTTTCTCTGTCTTATTTAGTCACTATGAGTCAGAACTGATGACAAAGTGTTTTTTTTTTTTTTTTTTTTATTAGGATTTGGGTGAAGATTTACAGAGTAAATTCACTTTTCATACAGCAGTTCACATATACCAATTATTTCTGAATAATCTCTCTATCCTCTGGATTTCTTTCTTTTTTTTTTTTTTTTTTTTTTGCTTGTTTAATCTATCACTCTATACCTATCTGTCTATTTGTCTGACTTAGTCTGGATTGTCTAGAGGACCAAAACCAATGAAACATTTATATAAATATATATTATGAGATGTACTTCAAGAAAATGGGTCACACAATTGTGGAGACTGGCAAATTCCAAATCCATGGGTCAAATGGCAGGCTGCAGACCTCTGCTGACTCACAGGGTTTTAGGGGCTGCTAAATCTAAAATATGTAGATGAGGCAGCAAGCTGGACACTTATGCGTGCTTACCTCCTGATAACTAGAGGTCAGGTGCTGAGAAGATATGAGGTGAAGAGAAAGTGAACTTTTCCAGTACATCCATTTATATACTGGATGTAGGCCACACCCCCAAAGAAACTCCTCTTTCAATTGATTGCTTGAGCACATCAGATTACATCATGGATGTGACTATATTATATTACATTATGGAAGAGCAACAAGTCCCAGTGTTTTTCAAACCCCTAAAAACTGTAGCTTAGCCAAGTTGGCACATAACATTAACCGTAACACTATCTGGAAAAAGTCTGAAGTATGAAGGCAATGGACTGGACTTTACTGCAGTCTTGAAACCCAAAATCTGTAAATCACACATCAGGAAAATTAAAGAGTGGAAGAGTTGTGGCAAAATATCTCTTTCTTGTCTGAAGGCAGAATATACCCATAGAAATCTCTCTTTTGCTCATAAAGCTTGCAAGTGATTAGATGAGGCCCACCCATGTTATGGAGAGTAATCTGCTTTACTTAAGAACAGTAATGTTAATCACATATAACTATTTTATTACACCATCTAGAGTAGTGTTTGAGCAAACAACTAGACACCGCAGCCCACACAAGTTGACTATCACAAATATTATCAGCTGTTTGTTTGAATGTTTCAAAAACTTATAAAATTGAGAGCAAATATTTCCTATAATCTATCATTTCAGGTTTTTAATATAATCACATATATTGCATATTTTTTTGAATTCTTTAAGATTGTGGATGTTTCATTAAATTATTCTTTCCTTCTGACAAAGCCATCCAAATCTCCTTCAGTGAGTTTGTTCATATCTCCCACTCCAAACTTCCCATTCTTTCCAGGCTTTATAATTTCAATCCCTTTATGTTGCATTTAATTTTGATAAATGAGTAAAAACACAGATGTGGCCAGTCCAAAAATTAAGTCTGGATGCTCACTATCACAGAGAAGAGTTAAAGAAATGGAATAAATAGGAGTTTCTTGCCATGAAATCCAAGAAACTATCAGAAAGAAATTGAACCCAGAGAAGATCAGCTTATCGTGACGTCAGTGAAACTGGAGGCTAATATCATAAGCAAGCAGGATTTAAGGTCACATTATCTGGATGCAGAATTCTCTTAAGATATATAACCTAGTGCAAGCAGTATTATTTTATGCAGTATTTTTCCTCAGTAAGACATTTCACCCTGCCTCAAAAAAGCAAAACCTTAGCCCCTAACCCCTTTTAAAGGGCTATCACTGGTTCTGAAAACAGACATAGAATGAGCAGTGAGAATCCAGGCTTTCTATTGTTCAGGCTCTCAGCACTCCTTACTCCTATTGCCCTGACTGTAAAAATGAATTCCTAGAGCTTTTATGGACTATCACATGCTGAACCACTCATCTGGGCAGACCACTTGTGCGTCTTTTGTTACTGTCAAAACAATCTCCTTGGCATCTGTGAAGGGTGTGGGAGCAGCTTTCTGACCTGCCCAGACCAGTTCAAGGCATAGTCTGTGTCTCTCTTGCCCAGTACTGCACTGGCATTGCTTCTTTGTGTGTGTGTGTGTGAAGATATATACAGAAAAACACACATCATTTCCAAAATTTCTGCATGTACAATTCACTGACATTGGTTATATTTTTTAAGTTATGCCACTCGAATTTAGGGGCCCTAATTTATGGCATAAATAGACTGCAAGCATAACCCAATTATACACAGGCCATGGAAGAGAAACTAGATGACTGAGACCTTTTAAAAATTAAATTCTTATGTGCACCTAAAAACTTCTCCAAAAGGGTAAAAAGAGAACCTACATATTGGGAAAAAAATATTTGGCTATGACATATCTGACAAGGGACACATCTCCAAAATTTATAGAAAACTTCAACATCTCAACACCAAAAAGACACACACCCAATTCAAAACGGGGTAAAGGAAATGAACAGACACTTCACTAAAGAGAATATACAGGCAGCCAACAAACATATGGGGAAATGCTCATGATCTTTACCCATTAACCAAAAAAACAAATTCACTGCCATCAAGTCAGTCTCAACTCATAGCAACCCCTCCTTGGATTTCAGAGACAGCATCTCTATGAAAGTAGATTGCCCAGTCTTCCTTCTGAGGAATGGCTGGTGGTGTGAACCACCAGCCTTCTGGTTATCAGTCAAGTGCCTTAGACACTATGCCACCAGAGCTCCTCATTAGCCATTAACCAAACCAAACTCAATGCCATCAAGTCGCTTCCAACTCATAGCAACCCCTCCTTGGGTTTTCAAGGTGGTATCTGTACAGAAGTGAATTGCCCAGTCTTGATGCCAATCAAAACAACAATGAGATGTCATCTTACCCTAGCAATAATAGCAAAGTTCAACAAGACAGAAAATAACAAATGCTGGTGAGGCTGCAGAGAGATTGGAACTCTCATACACTGCTGGTGGGACTGCAAAATGGTACAACCATTGTGGAAAATGATATGGCGTTTCCTTAAAAGATTGAATACAGAAATACCATTTGATCCAGCAATTCCATTACTAAGAATATATCCTAAAGAGGTGAGAGACAGAACACAAACAGACATATGCACACCCATCTTTATTGCAGCACAAAATTCACTATAGCAAAAAATGGAAACAAGCTAAATGTCCATCAACAGATAATTGGATGAACAAACTACGATACATTCACACAATGGAATACTGTGAAATATTAAAAAATAATGAAGAATACACGAATCATCTGGCAACATGGATAAACTTAGAGAAAATTATGCTGAATGAAATAAGTCAATCATAGAAGGACAAATATTGTATGAATATTGTGAAACGTTGTTGTTGTTGTTAGGTGCCATAAAGTCAGCTCCTACTCATAGCAATCCTTGTACAACAGAACAGAACACTGCCCTGTCCTGTGCCAGCCTCACAATACTTGCCATATCTGAGCCCATTTTTGTAGCCACTGTGTCAATCCATCCCTTGAAGGCCCTCCTTTCTTTTGTTGCACATCCACTTAACCAAGGATGCTATCCTTCTCCAGGGAATGGTCCTTTCTGACAACATGACCAAAGTAGGTGAAAAGAAGTCTGGCCATTCTCACTTTCAAGGAACATGCTGCCTGCACTTCTTCCAGTACAGATTTATTACTTCTTTTGGCAGTCCATGGTACTTTCAGCATTCTTTGCCAATATCACAGCTCAAAAGCATCAACTCTTCTTTGAGAGCATCAACCAGCTCTCACATGCATATGAGGCTTAGGTTAGTCACATCTTAGTCTTCAAGGAGACATCTTTGCTCTTTAGCACTTTAAAGAGGTGTTTTGCAGCAGATTTGCCCAGTTCAATACATCGTCTGATGTCTTGACTGCTGCTTCCATTGGGTTGATTGTGGAAACAAGTAATTTGAAATCTTTGACAACTTCCATCTTTTCTCCATTTATTGTAATACTACTTATAGGCCCAGTTGTGAGGATTTTCATTTTCTTTATGTTGATATATAATGCAGGCTGTAGTCTTTAATCTTCATCAGTAAGTGCTTCAAGTCATCATCACTTTCAGCAAGCAAATTGTGTCATCTGCATATCACAGGTTCACACTAGCCAGCCACTCCTTAGAAGGAAGACTGGGCAATCTACTTCTGTAAAGATTTACCACCTTGGAAACCCAATGGGGGTGGCTATGAGTCACAGTGAACTCGATGGTGGTGAGTTTGGTTTTGTGCTATTGTAGAAAGTCAAGGAAAATTTATTGAGGCATGCAAACTCACTTTGTTGGTTACCAGGGATGGGAGGGAAGGGGAGGGGAAATTTCGGACTATTTGGGGATCACATGATGATTTGGGTGAGAGGAGAAACACTATGGAAAGAGTCTTTGACTAGCATGGTGACATTGGGGAAAGGAAAGACATTGAAATGTACAAAAGATATAGACAACAGAGGCAAATGCTATTTCATGCAGAACACTGTAGTATCACTAGCACCAAATACCAGGCTACAGATTAATGCATAGACAGGTTAGAAGAGTAGGTGGGGTAGGAAAACAGGAATGCACCTTAGACCAAGGATAGATTTGGCTGATGATAATCTTACATATGCATTTGTGCTACAAAATTAGCCATAACAGAAGCAACAGAAGATGGGGTTGAAATAACTCCTTAGTGACAATCAAACATCTTGTGAGAGAGAATCACCAGGCCCAGGGGCTTGGGACCATAGTCTCAGGGAACATCATGCTCAATTGGCACACACAATTCATAAACATTTTGTTATACAACCTACTATGGTGAGTAGGGACTAGGGTTTTAAAAGCTTTTGAGTGGCCATCTAAAATGCACCTATTAGTCTCCTCTTGTCTGGAACAAAGAAGCGTGAAGAAAATTAAAATCATCTGGAAATAATTAGTCCAAATATAAGATGGACCATGAGGACCTACTTCTGCCTCCACAACCCGAGACCAGAAGAACTAGATGGTGCCTGGTTACCAATGCCAACCACTCAGAAAGGGATCAAATCTGGAGATCCTGGATAGAGTGGAAGGAAAATGTGGAACAAAATTCAAAAACACAAAAATGACCAGAGTTACTGGTCAGAAAGTGACTGGTAGAATCCCCGAGACTATAGCCCTGGGTTACCCTTCATGCCTACAAATGGACTCTCAGCCCAACAGTAAACCAAAAACCAAACTCACTGCCACTGAGTCAGATCTGACTCACAGCAACCCCTCCTTGGGTTTCCAAGGTGGTATCACCACAGAAGTAGATTGCCCAACCTTCCTTCTGCGGAGTAAATGGTGGATTTGAACCACCAGCTTTCTGGTTAGCAGTCAAATACCTTAGGCACTATGCCACCAGAGCTCCTAGCCCAACAGTAGAAAGATCTATATGCAAAACATCTATCCCAGATCGATGCACCCACCTACTCTAGGGAGATGCACCCCTTGGATCAAGAAGCCATGAGACACAAATGGTAGCATTCACATATAGAGAAAGGTGGGCAGACAGGAATGCATAGATAAGAAGAGCACAGGGAGGAGAGAGGAGGGGAGGGTTTTTTTTTTTTTTTTATGGCTAAAGACATCTTTTCATGTGTTTGTTGATTGTTTGAATATCCTCTTTGATAAAATCTCTACTCAAGTCCTTTGCCCTTGGGTTATTTGTCTTTTTGTTGTTAAATTGTAGAAGTCTTATATATATTTTGGATATTAGACCGCCGTATTGGATATATGGTCCTTGAAGATTTTTTCCAAGTCTGTAAGTTGTCCTTTTTACTCTTTTGATAAAGTCTTTTGATGAGTATAAATATTGAATGCTACTGCTTTTTTATATCTTCTGTCCTTCCAGTTGAAAAAAACAGGCCTTACTCTTTTGTAATATGTTTGATTACTCAAAAAAAAGTCTTTGAAGAATAGTGGAGAAGTGTCATTATTTATGTCTACTTTTTCAAAAATACCATGGAAAGAAAAAGAATTAAATCCTAATCAGAATATATGTATGTGTGTGTGTGTGTGTGTGTATTCACAAACACTATGACATGTATTGCTGATAAAAAAGAACAAAACTATAAAGTACATGTTTTTTGTTATATTAAAACATTTCATTTGGGAGCATCTACTATATTTAAGCCAATATGTAGTAAATGAGACTCAACAGAAAACAACATCAAATCCTAAACATGTCCAAAGTGTGAGTATCTCAGCTTCTATTTTTAATTTTTGAAAAAAGATTATTTACTCACCCAATGGAGGTTATTGTGACAAGTTGGAGTCTCTCCTGGTAACATATAAAACTGGCTATATATACATATAGTGGGATGAAATGGTCTAGAGAGAGTGGGTAATGGAATTCTGAAAGTTATTATCCATATCTCCACCTTTCAGGTCTGAAGAGCTCTTCTTCATCCTTCTGTTAGCATTCCCAAGACTATTCACTCATTTTTTAAAAATGCCCATTTAACACTTACTGCATGCCAGGCAAGGAGCTCTGGTGGTGCAGGGGTTAAAGCGTTTGTCTGCTAACCAAAGTGTTGGCCTTTTGAACTCACAAGCTGCTCTGTAAGGAAACCTGCCTCCATAAAGATTTACAGCCTTGGAAACCCTATAGGGCAATTCTACTCTGTCTTATGAGGGTCACTATGAATCAGAGCAGAGAAGGCAGTGGGTTTGGTTTAGATTTTTACATGCCAGGCACAAAGCTCTGTGCCTGAGATACACACATGAGTAATAGACATTTGAATGTGGGAAGTATCCTAGGGAACAGGGAGCTCAAAACAAAGAACCTGACATGGTCTCAGCTATAACTTTCTAGCTAAGACCCTAGAGAGGAGTAGAGGAAGGAAGGTTTCTAGAAAGTGGGAAGAGCACATGTGAAGAGCCATGGAAGAGGGGAGCCTGGCATTGAAAGAAGCCTGCTGTATCCAGACTGTTGAGTGCAAGGGGAAAGAAATAGTGGTGAATTGGGCTAGAGCACACACCAAGTGTCTTATGGTTGGTGTCAGAAATTTGGGTTGTTTCCCCAGCTCCGTCCCATCTTGCCTTACCTGTTCACCATAGTAACCACCCTTTTCTGACCATACACCTGTGCATTCCTTCAGAGCTTGGTAAATACTACTTACTTTGTAGAGAAGATTTGGAAATTTGTTGAACCAGGTTTAAAAATCAGCTCTGCTGCTTCCTAGCTGTGTGATTTTAAACATTGTGCTCTTAAGTTGTTGTTCCTTAATTGGACCTCCTAGTGGGCTAATAATTGAATCTATGTATCAGCACTTTTTAAATGTTCTCCTTTGCTGCCTTAGTCATATGAATTTCAATAAAATGGTTTAACCTACTGACCTAAGGTCATTAAATGGATTGCCAAAATGAATACATATTTTTTTTTTATAAACACATACTTCAAGATTTCTGCATCTTAAAGATAACACTGGGCCTGGCTCTCCATAACCACCTAGTATACATGACAAGATGCGTTTTTCTTCAGTCCAAATAATCCTTCTTCATAGGGTGGTGAGATCAGAAAGTTCAGGTCCAGCAATCAATAACACTTAGTTTAACCTGCTTTGTACCAAATGTACCTACATATGTTCTGAACTATATCACAGCGCATTAGTTATTTGGCAAATATCAGAGACTTACTGTGTACTGTTTACTGTCATTAAGGAAACCCTAACTTCTTTAAAGTTAGGTAAGAGGATAACTGGGTCAGAAAATCAATTTATTGGGCACCTACTGCAAACAGGGCTTTTTGTATGGTGATTTGTTAAATTCAACTTGACCAAACCTATGTGAGGTAGGTCATGGCAAATGTGTTTTATAGATAAGAAATTGAGATTTACAGTAAAGCAAATTGCTGAATGTGCTTTAGCTCATAAATGTTATTAGCTTCCATTGAGTTGAACCCTGACTAGTAGAGATCCCATGCATAATCGAAGAAAACGCTGCCTGCTCCTGCACTATCTCCAGGATTAGTTGCAGATCGGACCATTGTGCTCCATAGGATTTCATTGATTTTTGGAAATAGATTGTTAAGCCTTTCTTCCTGGTCTATTTTAGTCTGGAAGCTCCACTGAAACTTACTCAGAGTCATAGCAATACACAAGCCTCTATTGACAAATGGGTGGTGGCTGTACTCGAGGTGCTCTGGTTGGTAATTGAACTCCAGCTTCTCACATGGAAAGTGAGAAATCTACCATTAAACCACCCTTGTCCCCACAGCTCATATATATCAACATGCAGGGTAGTAAGTTATGGTTTGTCTAGCTTAATATCTATGCTTCTTACATTAATATCCTTTTATAAAGTGACATAACAGTAATAATAGTTGGCCATTGTATTAGCTATTATTGCTGAAATTGTACTATATGCTAGGGGATATCCTGTGTGCTATATTCATTATCTTTTGAATCCCTTACATCTAAGTGATAGTTCTATTATTATCCAGATATCACAGATGAGAAAACTGAGGTTCAGGTATAGTAAACAGATAGTCCAAGGTCTTAATAAGTGACAGAGCTCGAATCTGAGATCTGCATTTTGCCAATGCCTTTGTTCTTAACCACTATACTTATACATAACCATATAATCATTATATATACTGTAAGCAATTAAAATTGATGTATTAGGTAGAGTTGATATTAGTAGATTAAAACCTGGGAAGTTTTTGTGGATGAAGAGAACAGCATACCTGGGACAGGTAGCTGGAGATAATTCAGTAAAGTGGAGAGGAGCAAAGAGTATCCAAGCAAGGAGTGTTTTGAATACAGTCAGGGGACTGGAGAAGACCATGACAGATTTGAGGGACCATGAAGTGAACGCATAAGGAATGATCTAAATTTCAATTTTGAAGAAAAAATTTGGTAACTTTCGCCTATTATAGCATATACCCCTCTGCTTGCTAATCATATTTCTTCTCTAGTTTCCTATTAAAAGAAAGTTGTAACACAGAGACAGGGAAATGAAAATCATCCTCATTCATCAATGTTGGTTGCTATGGAAACTATTGGCAAGTTCATACAAAATTCTAAAATCAAGGTCATCTAGACAATCCCTAGGGTTAGTTCTGCTTAGAATATTACAGAGGTGATTATCCAACTTAAAACTACCCTTAGGCTAAGTCTGGAAATGGAGACAAGGATTACTGACAGAATATTTATAAAAACTTAATCCTTGATAACATTATGACATGATTTAAACAATTCATATTACTCACAGATTTTCTCAAAGATAGAGAAAACACAGTGGCATTTAGTGAAAAAATAGAAAAAAATTAAAAATATAAAATGATCAAACATAAGAACGGCATGCACAATAAACAATGCTTAACCAATATTTAAGATAATAGCCTATCTGTTTAAGTGTGACTCCTGGCTGGGTTCAGAGCCTAAGTCAAGAGAACTGAAGGAAAAGGGGCAGATACTGAAACTCTAAGTGTCAGTGTCCTCATCTGCAAAATTAGGATATGAGATTGCATAAGAATAAGTTTTGTTTACATGTCAGCTTTTCTCTTTATAAGGAGGGGTCCTTATGGCCTGGGTGGGACAAATTATTCTCTCTCTGCTTCATTTGGAATCCCCCAGAACAGATCCTGAGACAAAGTTTCAAGTGCAACGGGTTGGGAAAATAGGTAGATAAATAGACAGATAGATAGATAGATAGATAGATTGTGCAGGGAGTAGGAATGTAAGACTATTATGAAAAGACAGCAGCACAAAAGGGTATATTAAGCAGTTAATGAAGTCCCTGAGTGGTGCAAATAGTTAACTTGCTCAGCTACTAACCAAAAGTTTGGAGGGTCAAGTCCACTTATAATCTCCTTTCAAGACAGACCTGGCAATCTATTTCTGAAAAATCAGCCGTTGAAAACCCTATTGAGCATAGTTCTATTCTGACACACATAGTGTAATTACGAGTTGAGTCAACTTGGCAGAAACTTTTTTTTTTATTTTAAATGCCATGTAGCTGTGGTGGATTGGAGCTTAATTCCACTGGATAAACAGTAGTCTAAAGGAGCTCTGGTAGTGTAGTGCCTAAGGCACTTGACTACTAACCAGAAGGCTGGTGGTACAAACCCACCAACCACTCCTCGGAAGGAAGATGGGGCAATCTACTTCCGTAGTGATACTGCTTCAGAAACCCTAGGAGGGGTCGCTATGAGTCGGGTCCGACTCTACGGCACATAACAACAACAACAACAACAATGTAAAGCACACCTCAGCCTTATACACCAGTGGGGTAAAGGTGCTCCCATAAGTCCTGGGTTGAAGGATACTCCCGAGAGCAGTAATTCCCTGTTACTTCTGTCCTGCATGTGCGGGGTTGAGAGGCTTCCGATGAGAGGAGAGAGCTTTCAATAAAGGCAAACAGGTGCTGCATGGGAAGTCTTGTATGCTGGATCGTTAAGGGTGACAATATATGTTGGGCACCACCAGCATCTTCTCTCCTCCTGGTCCAGAGCAGAATATTAAGCCTCTGGTATTTGCTTCATAAATATTTGCCACATGACTGACTGATAGAATTAAATTGTCCCCTAGCCCTGTGGTTCTTGTCTTTGGCTGCTTATTAGAATCACATGGGGGATTTTTAAATATCCTTATGCCTGGATTCTACTGCAGGTCAATTAAATCAGAATCTCTGGGGTGGACCTGAGTATAAGAATTATTAAAAGCTTCCCAAATGGTTCCAATATGCAGCAAGACTGAAAACTACTGCTCTTGTTGAACTAATGCAAGAAATATTTCTACAAAATCCTGACAGATGGCCATCCAGGGTTCTTTTTGAAACACTTTTTGGGGAGGAACTTCTCTATTCTCAGCAGCAAACTGTTCCCGTTTTTGACAGCACTAATTGTTTCTTTCTTTCTTTCTTTTTTTTCTTATACTGAGCCAAAGCCTGCCTTGTACTTCTCATCAGTCATCCTTACTCTGCACTTTGGAACAATGCAAAATGAGTCCATTCCATTTTCTACATGACTGCCCTGTAGATATTCAAATGAAGTGATAATGCCCCAACTTGACCTTCATTTTTTTCACTCTAAACACTCTTCACTCTTTCAACAACTGCTATTCAACCTCCACTAATCATACCTGAGTTTGCCAAAAGCACTTTTCTACTGTGGATTTCTCAACTGAACCTATGGTCAATGTCTGCCCTTGTGCAGTGAACAGTGGGCTCTGTGTTAAACACAGAGTAATAGTGTGTGTGTGTGTGTGTGTGTGTGTAGAATGCTATTAGTTAGGGGCCCACTTAAAGTATATGTGTTAATTGGCTTATAGTGTAATATGTGTAATATGGACAGAGGCAAAGGGTTTATATTTGAGGTTTGTCAACTCATTTCTTTCTCCAATGCTTAGCCACATGACTCTTGAAATGAAAGATAGAACAGACTAAAAACCAATAAACATACTTTGGAGAGGAAGGGGCTAAACTGCTGATTCTCCATGGAAAGCAATTCTTATCTCAGTGACAGTATTCTAGGAATCTGAAGGGAGAGTAAGTGGGCCTCTTCTGTACCAGGCTTTGCTTCTCCAGTGACAGCAAGTGTCCACACTGTCCCACCTTGGCACTATTTCAGCTGGGTTTTTGAAAGTAGTTCTAAAAAAGGGCTGGGGGATAAAGTTGATCTGTGCTCAGTTAATGTCACATTATGTCAGAAAATGTTGATAGATAGAGTTGGTAGGTGAACATGATTAAAGCTTTGAGACTCTTCTGGTCAATTCTGAAAGGACTGTAGGGAAATAGTTTAATGTAGCAGCAATGGCCCAGGGTGGAATACTGGGAAGGCAGTAGATATGGCATGGTGCCAAGTGGAGATATTTGGATCAGAGAGATGTTGTGATCTTAGCTTCACCACCAATTTTTGAGCAGACATTTGAAGAGTGATCTACTTTTCAAAGCCTCAATTTATGCATTGTAAAATGAAGGAAAACAATCATCATCATGTTAATGCCCAATCACAGAACTTTTGTAGAGAGAACATGAACTAATGTCTTTGCCTGGCCCATAGTGAGGACCTGGTAAGTGTGAAAAATTTGTGTAATTATTAAGTGCTCCTAATGCCAGACTGTGTAGGTCAAACCCCAGCTCCACTATGTATCCGACAACTAGACCAAGGGAAATAGCATATCGTCTCCGTGCCTCAGTTTCCTCATCTGTAACATATGTATTGAGAATGCTTATCTTGTAGCATTTTTTTGAAGACTAAATGATCTGTCATGTAGGAGTGAGCATGCAAAAAGCTAACCAACATATGTGTTGAAATCCTAACCCCCTTACCTGTGGAGGTAATCCTGTTTGGAAACAGAATTTTCTTTGTTGTCATCATAACCCAAGTAGGGTGGATTCTAAGTCTAATCACTTCTGATTTATAAAAAGAGTAGATTAATTATAGACACACACACACACACACACATACAAACACATACATACATACACACACACATGGAAGAAGACATTTGCCATTGTCTAAAATCCAAACAAACACCTAGGGCTACTGACAAGGAAGGAATCGGCATCTGAGATCCTGATTTTGACTTTTAGCCTCTAGAACTATGAGGCTATAACTTTATGTTCTTTTCAGCCACCCTGTTGTGGTATTTCTATTGTAGCAGCCCCAGGAAACCAAGACAGCTTGTATGAAAAAGTCCCCCTGAAACTCTATTTCTCACTAATTTTAAAAGCTCCGGGGCTCTATTTGTTCACCTATAAAAAGAAGGAAGAGAGTGATTAGAGTCATCGGGGAATGTGAATTTATATTCTGTGGTTCTCTCTTTACTGTAGTCTTGATTTACGCTGTAAATCTGGTTGTGCATCTGTCTCCCTCACAGGTGCTCCTTTTCCCAAGGGCAAAGCTTAGTTTTATTTCTTAGTGCCCAGCCCTTGCATTGCACTCAGTAAATGTTTTCAAGTGAATGAATGGCATACTGTGCATAAAAACTAAGCAGTGTGTTTTTCTGTGATGCTGGGGCTTGGTTTCTCTGCTGTTGTGTGGAGAGACAGCTGGGTCATGCTCTTGGAGTCAGGGAGCACAGAGGCAAATTCTGACTCCTCCATTTCCTACTTTTTCTACCTGATTTTTCTATCTTTCTTACTCTGTCATTAATGTTTTTACTAAAGTTTCCCCACTTACATATTTTTTATCCTGTAAATTATAGGTAAATTTTAATTTTATCACAATTCCTTTCAGAAGATGGATCTAAATACCAAAACATAGAATGAAAATACTAATTTTATGACTTGAGGTAATTTATGTAACTTCTCTGAGATTCATTTTATTCATTGGCTAAATGGAATCTATAGAAGGTCCCTCTTTCCTCCTTTTCCCTTCCCACCTAAACACCAATTTTCTTTAACTATGCCCTTCTTAGTGATTAATCCCTCCTGATGATGTATCCAAAACAAGTGAGTTGGACAATATTCTCTTCAGATTTATAAGGTTTCCACTGGCTAAATTTCAGAAGTAGATTGCCAGGCCTTTCTTTGCAGTCTGTCTTATATTGGAAGATCTCCGCAAACCTGTCCACGATGGGGGACCTTGTTGGTATTTGAAATACTAGTGGCATAGCTTCCAACATAATAGCAACATGTAAGCCACCACAATGTGATGGACTGAAAGACAAGTACTGGAACTATTATAGAGCCAGATATAATTCAAGATATCAAGACCTTCCCCTATGGTAGACATTTGATATTTCTTTCTGTTGACAGGGCAAGCCAGAAAAAAACCTTTTACACTATTGAGTCAAGTGTGTTGGAGGAATGTTGCTTGTAACCTATAGACAGCTTATACATGGCTGAAGAAAACTGTGAGCTGCCTTCAATGTCAATAGGAAGCTTTCCATTCAGTTCCCAACTTGTCTTCTTTTAGTAAGAATGCAGTATATTGGACATTGCAAACTGTGGTAGAGAGATTATCTGCAGTGACTTTAAGAGACACTTACATTTCATAAATTTTAACCACAGCCAAGTTCCTTCAACATTGATGTCGCCTTTGCGGTATTATGTGTTTTGGGCATATAGAACTCATGTAAGAGAAAAAATTCCAAACATAGATTGTTGATTGGTTGTTTTTATTTTCACTCAGGTGAAAGAAGGTTTGGTTGATCTCACTTCATGAATTGGAATTTTGAAACTGTTCTTCTTAATCATAGATCCAAAAACATTTCTACAGTGGGCCAGATAGTAAATAATTTTGGCTTTGTAGGATGATCTCTGTCTCAATTGCTCAACTCTGCTGTTGAAGTGGGAAAGCCATAGACAATATGTAAATGGCCAAGAGTGTGACTGTGTTCAACTAAAACTACAAAAATAGATGGGAGCTGGATTTCCCTGTGGGTTGTAGTTTGCCAGTTCCTTTTCTTAATCAGTAAAAAGATTAATTTGAATACTTTGCCCACCTTTTGTCACTAACCGACTGTGAGGCCATGATGAAGTCATTGACTCACCCTGAGCCCTGTTTTCCTCATCTAGAAAACAAAGGCACTGGAATAGGAGGTCCATAAGTTTCCATCTACATCTAATAGGACATATTATGTGATTCCAGTGTGATATTTCAAAGATATATCTAAAAAATTAGATCACCTTCCCGGATGTGAGACTTATGATTTTATTTTGAAAGAAAACATTGACTCTGAACTCATTATCAAATATCAACAAATAGCATGTTCCCCTGTATGAAATAACCAAGCGTTCTAAGGAATTCACACACACACACAAAAATGTTATTTCAGATTTTAAAGGATATGAAAGATAAAAACATATAAAGGAAGGGGATGGAAAGTCTTATAATTTATTAAGATGCTCCCAAATGCAAAACAGATTTCATATTCTTTATAGGTATTGCTTACCCTTAAAAGTGGCCACTTGTTGTAGTTAGTTGCTGTCAAGTTTGCTCCTACCTATGGTGACTTTATGGAAAACAAAACAAAATGACTTGTTTGATATTAGTATTTCTATTTTTATAGATGAGAAAGCTTAGATTCAGAGCAGTGCAGAAATTGTCTCAAGAATCACACACCTAATGATTGGCAGAAATGTAGATCCACATCTGCTTATTCACAAAAGCATTCTGCATTTATTGTGTTAGATTTTCTTAGTGAAGAATAGTGACATTTCTCACCATTTGGAAATCACTCAGTGACAGTGGTGGTAATGAACTGGGCAATATTAGAGCCATCACATTCAATATATTTATCACCTTTGGCCCCCAGAAACCAACTACTTTATGGAACATGCCACACACATTAGTCCTCTCCTCTCTCCAGTTTTTGCTGCCTTTATTTTTTTTTAATTGAGGGCAATCAAGCATGGTACATGAGCAACAAACTATAAAAACTGAGCATGCAGGTAGAGAGAACAGAGGCATAATCAAATAAAACTTACAACAGAATTAATTTGACATACACCTAATGATATAAATAATGCAATTTTGAAGCATGGTAATTAGATATAAATGGTAAGTTGTTGACATAAATGACTGTAATTAGTACTGCTTCTGTGCAGGCAAGCCCTATGTTAAATTTTACATTTCTCACTTTGCTGCTTCTTTGGGATTTATAAATTATCATCATTGTTGACAGATTTTATAACTAGAGAAAGCAAGGCTTTGGAAATCCATGTCCAAAATACTATCTTTATTAAATTTTATTGTTTTTACTAATATGGTTTGTTTATACTGACCCCCCCCCAAAAAAAAGAAAACATTGCTGTTAAATAGATTTTGATTCATAGAGATTCTAACACACACACACACAAAATAATTGTTGTCAAGTTGATTCAGTCTCATGGTGACCTTATAAACTAAAAAAAAAAAACCCACCATCATTGAGTTATTTCCAACTCATAACTACCCTATTGGACAGAGTAGAACTACCTCATAGGGTTTCCAAGATTACAAATCTTTACAGAAGCAGATTGCTACATCTTTCTCCCATGAAGCAGCTGGTAGGTTCAAACTGCTGATCTTTTGGTTAGGAGCCCAATGTTTTAACCACAGCACCACCAGTACTCCCTGTAGCAACTCCATACCCTGCCATTTTCATAAATACTTTTTTGACAGTCTGTAATAAGCATATGCAATGCTATAGGGGGAAAAAATACATGTACAATGATGAACCAAATAGCAAGACTAGGGAAAATATCGAGAAAAAGGAAGTTGAGACCATAAAGAAGCAGAAAAAATGTGCATCTTGTAGTAATGGCTTTTTATAATACCTTTTGTAAACTACATACCAATAAACAAATTTACTTCTGATTATCTTAAAAACCATGCTAAGCAGATATTCTAATTCCCATCTTACAGGTAAATTCAGAGAGACTGAACTATGCTGAGTAAATTTATTCAGCTAGTAAATGAATAGAACTGAGGTTAAAACTATTCCATGGATGGGAATGATACATTATATTGGGTAGGAAGGAATTTGAAGATGTGAGAAATGATGAGCTTGGGTTTGGAGAAAAAAAAAAAAAATGAATCTACAGCATCTAAAATTGTGAGGTAAACAGAGAGCACAAGAGAAGTTGGCAGCTTTGCATGGTGCTTGCCAATATATAAAATAATAGGAAAAACCCACTAAAATGTCCCTCCTAATGATGACTAGGTAGTGTGAGATTAGCCTTAGTAAGTACATACTCAGTATTTGCTTAATGATTTTTCAAAAAAGGTATCAAATAGGCAAATTCCATTAAGTTTGTTATTATTATATGCTCATTTTTCTTGGACCCTTTCATCATTTTGGAGGGACTTTGATACTTTAAAGAAAAAGGAAAACAATCTTGAAAGATGATGATTTCTGTATTCATTCAAAATTCAGGGGGAAACAATATACAAAAACAAATAGAAATTGTCCTGGATCAAGATGAGTAATGGTTGAATGGCCTACTCTCAAATTTTGAAATACATTAAATTTTACAGATATTTTCACAAATCAACCATTTATTTAACAGATGGTTGTGAGTGACTGGAAATCTTATGGGTGAGATGATCTATAAAATACATCCTTAATTATGTCCTAAAATGTCAAAGTTAAGGAAATTAAGAGAAAATATGAAAGAAAAGGTAGTAATGTGTATAGTGTTTATGGATGTTGTTATTACCAAGCTTGAATTCAGTGCTGGAGTTTTTAATTCTGAAGAGCTGGATGGTATTGGACAGGTTTTATTATTCACCTCTGTATGTGTACTCTTCACTCTAAAAATCTCACAATGTAGAGATTAAGTAATGTAATTTACGTAAAATTCATCTGTGGTAGTTAAGGTTATATGTCAACTTGTCTGGGCCTGGTTTTGAGTGGCTGGACAGTTGGTGGCAGCTATTCCCCATGATGAGACTGGCAATGAACTCTAGGCTAGAATCTGTCATGAGTAGCTAAGTAGCTGCTTTAGGGATGTGGTCTGCTTCTTGTATATAAGCAGAAATTTTGGGAATGATCTACAGCTTTTTGGCACATTTAGACCGTGGATATAGCTGAATCTTCATTCAATAGCCTGCCATGCTTTGCCGATCTTGGGACTGTTAATGGACTTGAATTGGTGCCCTGCAGTGTGGTTTAATAATATTGGGACTATGCCTTTTCACTTATCAACCTTGGGTTTGTCAGCCTCAGCAGCCAGCAGATGCCTGAGTGAAGAGATGCCTCTATCTTCAGTGAAATGGGAGAAAGAGGCATAGCTGGAGCCCAAGGTCAAGGGGCTTTCAACCAGCCCTTAGAGCCTGGCACCTTGAACTCAAATTTCTAGCCTCCAAAACTATAAGAGAATAAATCCCTATTTGTTCGAGCCATCCCATTTGTGGTACATTTCCTATGAGAGTGGCACTAGGTTACCAAAACACCATTGTATAGTGGCTGGCATGTAAAACATGGTTAATAAATGGTGGGTAATATTACTACAATTATTGAACGAAGTAAAGGATATGTTGCAGGGGTAGTGGCAGAGTGAGTTTGGACATGTATATATGTCATTAGAAGAGTGCTCTTTAGTTGATAAAATTTTAATTGCTCTTGATCCTTCTCTCTATAAAGAAATTATTTTTGAACTATAAAAACAACAGCAACAAAAACTTTTGTAAACCCATATTAAGAGTTGTTAGGAGCACAAAAGAAGAATTGATGCAATTGAATTGGTTATTGTTGAAGAATATTACATATTCTGTAGCCTGCCAGAAGAACAAACAACTCAGTCTTGGAGGAAGCACATCCAGAATGCTCCTTAGAAGCTAGGATAGTGAAAATTTGTCTTGGTTACTTTGGATATATTATCAGGAAAGACTAATCACTTGAAATGGTCATCATGTTTGATAAATTAGAGTGTCATGGAAAATTAGGGGAACATCAATGAGGTGGATTGAGAGAATAGGTGCAATAATGGACTCAAACATACCCAACGTAGTGAGGATGACACAGAACCAGACAACATTTTGTTATGCTATACATAACGTCACTATGAGTTGGAACTGACTTGGCAGCAACTAATAACAACAAAAATATTTAACCTATCAAACAAACAAAGACTCACAACAAATCAATTCTGACTCACAGTGACCCCCATTGGGTTTCTGAGGCTGTAAATCTTTGCAGAATTAGATTGCCCCATCTTTCTTCAGTGGAGCAGCTGGTAGATTTGAACTGCTCGATTTCTGGTTATCAATCAAGTGCCTTATAAACTCCAAAACCAAACTCCCTGCCCTAGAGTCAGATCTGACTCAGAGACCCCTCCTCGAGTTTCTGAGGTGCTATCACTATAGAAGTCAATTACCCAATCTTCCTTCTGAGGAGTGCTGGGTGTTTGAACTGCCAGCCTTCTGGTTAGCAGTCAAATGCCTTAGGCACTATGCCACCAGAAATGCCTTACATTTAACCTATATTGTGTATTTAAATTGTATCATGTATTGTAATAAATACTTTATCTGCATTGGAAGCTCTGGTAGTGTAGCTCCTAAGGCATTTGACTGCTAACCAGAAACCTGGCAGTTCAAACCCACCAACCGTGCCTTGGAAGGAATATTGGGCAATCTACTTCCGTAGTAATACTGCCTTGGAAAGCCAAGGAGGGGTCTCTATGAGTCAGAGCTGAATCGATGGCAGTGAGAGTTTTATATGCATTACCTCATTTAATCTTTGTAGCAAATTATTAAGTAGGTCCTATTATATCCTCATTGTGCAGATGAATTAACCAAGAAATGAGAAATTTAAATGACTCACTGCATGCAACCTAGGTAAAATTGGCAGAGCAGGGATCCTTACCCACAAAATCCAATGCAGTTTTGACCACTGCTTTGTGTTATTCAAGTTATCCACAGTATGCAGATGACACCCTTAGCATCTTAAATTTGGTTATCTTCTTCATTGCCATTCTACTACACATCCACAGTATGAAATGAAAAGAGAAATCAAAATAAGGGGGAGATAATAAATTCTTAGAGGATTTCATCTAAAATAAGAGAAGAGAAAAAACATAATTATTTCTATTTTGAAAACTAAGCCAGGAGTAATTTAGTTTCTATGACTATGTTCATTAGCAACTTTAATAATCATAATAATAGTAATCAAGTATATCATACAATATATTTCAAGGCACATTTCCTAAGTATGACAGCTTGACCTCTGCTTTTCTCTGCACCTCCTCCCATTCCTATATTTCAGTCATCAAGCAAAAAGCCCAAAAAGACAAAACCTTTTGATACCAAATTTTCTCTAAAGATAGCTAAAAATTGAATTAAAAAGGTCTTGATTTTTTAGTACTACTATACATCCAAAATATTATTTAACTGGCAAATTTTCTATCATTCTTCCTATCACCATTGTAAACTTAGAATTATGGAATTTTAAGTTTGGGGATAGGCCATAATCCCATCCATCCTCTAATTTCATGCATGGGGAACTGAAGTCTAGAATTGAGGCCTCAAGGAATCAATAGCAGAACCAGATTAGACCTAACATATCCTTATGTCCAATGCCTTTAATTTCTACCACATGATTCTGCCTCTGGGTAGCAAGGAGAACAGTGGCATGCCACCTCCAGTGCAAGGGAGCATGGCTATGAAAGCAGTTACCTTGTTTATAGCAAGTTGTCTTCATCAGAGATTCTCAGCAGGGAAGCAGCTTATCTACTGGCAGTGTTCTTGTTTACTTCAAATACCACAATGGGATTTACATGCCTGCAAAGTCAGTTATGGAAGTGTGAATCTGAGCTACATGAAGACACTTTAGAGGACAAATGCTGGCTCTCAAGGCACATCATTCTACCTGGAATAAAACAAGCAAAGTCATTCACCTTCCTTGCTTATAGGTCAATAATAACACTGACTTTGTTTGAAATTCCTTTTTCAAAAGTCATACAGTTTAGTGCCTCATATCTGCACAACAGAGAAGCTACTACCTCTTGGGATACTTTTCAAGATTACTCATCTCTTCCCTTCTCACTTGGATGTCTCCTCTTTCTCTTTCATCTCATCTTCCCAAATTGAGACAGGAGGTGGAAAAATACCATTTAATCTTTTCCCACGAAGAAAAGAATCTGCTCCTTCTTTAGCTTCACGTTATTGTCTCTAATGCATTTTTTTAAAAGTGTTAAAAACTCTTAAGCACATTCACAGCTTTATCATTTTTCATTTTCTTTTCCAGGACCCATGGCTCTGTTTTCCACATCACTTACTTAGCTGGCATCTTACTAAAATGTGCCTTTTCTTTTTTATTCATGATATTTTTTTGTAGTGGGTTTCAAAACAAGACTGTTCTCTTTGTGTTTTCAGCTCTGAAAACATTAAAATGCTTACCAGATGTTAGAGAACTTACCTATTTCCATGAAGCCATCCATCCATTCAAGCAAATATATTTATTCAGCAACCACAGTGTGCCACTTTTTGAGTGCTTAGACACAGCTGTGAAAAGACAATTCCCCTGCCTTTGTGAAGATTTCCTTCCATTGTGGGACACAATTTATAAGCATATGGTGTTGTTAGTTGCTGTTAAGTAGGCTCCAACTGTATGTATAACAGAGGGAAACATTGCCCAGTCTTGTTCCATCTTCATGATCCTTGGTATGTTTGAGTCCATTGTTGGAGGCACTGCAAGAACAACAGGGTAGTTGGAATTGTAGAAGGGACAAGTGGAGAAGGAGAAGAGGTTTGGACAGGGACCAGAATATATTGTTGTTGTTGTGTGCTGTCGAGTCGAACCCAACTCATAATGACCCCTCCTTAGGTTTCCGAGGCAGTATCACTATGGAAGTAGATTGCCTCATCTTCCTTCCGAGGAGTGGCTGGTGGGTTTGAACCACCAGCCTTCTGGTTAGCAGTCAAGTGCCTTAAGCACTATGCTACCAGAGCTCCATACCAGAACATATGTTGTTGTTGTTGCTGTTGTTTGCCATCGAGTCGGCCCCGACTCACAGCGACCCCTCCTTGGGTTTCCGAGGCAGTATCACTACGGAAGTAGGATTGCCCAACCTTCCTTCCGAGGAGTGGCTGGTGGGTTTGAACCGCCAGCCTTCTGGTGAGCAGTCAAGTGCCTTAGGCACTATGCTACCAGAGCTCCTGAATAGGGGCAGATAAATCACTTGATGGAATGCAGATTATATTGTAAGTGTAATGATAAGTTATTGGAGGCTTTTGAGCAGGGGTTTAAATGATGTGATTTAAAAAGTTTTAAGTGTACCTAGGTGACACTGTAGAAGGTAGGTAGATTGTAGCTGGGAAGGTGAAGGGATTGCCAAGTTTTGTGCTAAAAAGTTTGATGTGTGTGTGGGAAGGTTAGCACAATATGCTGCAAGAAAGGGTGCAATGGACTTTAAAAATGTGATTTGGCCAGATAGAATGCAGGCACCTGATAAGACAGAACTGTGCTTGAACTTCAAGTTACAAACTCTGCCTCGGTTGACTGAATATCTGCAAACATGTGGACATGTGCTTGTCCTCATCTGTGAAGTTAGATACTGCTTCCTACTTTGGCAGAGCACCTAGCAAGGAAGCTATTGTCATTAATGTAAAAACCACTGAAGGCCTTTTGAGTCAAACAGAGCAGGATTTGGATTTCAGCTTAACTGTGATTTCATACTTGATTTGAGCCCTGTGAGGCTCCTTTCTCCTTTCTCTATAAAATGTGGATAATGATGGCCACCTCCCATGGTTGTTTTGAATATTGTGGAAGCACCTTGTTTATTTGTATGTCTGTCTGTCTATCTATCTATCTATCAACTCACGCCAGTCATCTAGTTTATTCCAACTCATGGTGACCCTGTAGACAGAGTAGAACTGCCTCATAGAGTTTCTAAGGCTGAGGGGAACTCTGGTAGTGTAGTGCCTAAGGCACTTGACTGCTAACCAGAAGGCTGATGGTTCAAGCCCACCAGCCACTTCTTAGAAAGAAGGTTTGGCAGTCTACTTCCATAGTGATATTGTCTCAGAAACCCAAGGAGGGGTCCCTATGAGTAGGGTCTGACTTGATGGCACATAACAACAACAAAAACAAATCTTTACAGAAACAGACTGCCTCCTATTTTTCCCATGGAGTAGCTGGTGGCTTCAAACCACTTGCCTTTCTCTTAGCAGCCCAAAGCTTTTACCACCATAGCTCACTATCTCTCTATATATAATGGTTATAATTAAGTAGCTGTGTGATTTTATAAAAGTCTCCTAATATCTTTTTGCTAGCTTCTTCTAATATAAAATGGAAATAGCTGATAAATTCGTGAAAATCAAGTTAAGAAATGTCTGTAGTTCATAGCAGAGTGGCTGGCATATAGTTTGTGCTCAGCATTGCCAGGTAATATAATAATTACCATCAGTAGTACCCAGCTCTCACTTCCCCTGCCCTGCCCTGTGCACACACTTTCACATTCTAGTTTCTGAATGCATTTGGATGTTCAGCCTAATAATGTCTGCAGTCATCTTTCTCTGTCTTTGCATCACCACAGTCTTGAGCAGTGGAATCTTACAGAATCAAGGAAACCAGACAGAATCTGAAGTGATCTTTTCCTGCTCCTGCCACCAACTACCTGCCCTTAGATCCTTAGATACATCCCTTTACCTCTTGATACCATTACATACATTGCTTAAAAAAAAATAAATCCCATTGCCATCAAGTCAATTCTGTTTCATGGTGACCCCATGTGTTGCAGCATAGAACTGTACCACAAGGATTTGTTGGCTCTAACAGAAGCAGATGTCCAGTGCTTTCTTCTGTGGTACCATTGAGCAGGTTCAAATCAACAATCCTTAGTTTAACAGCTGAATACAAGCCATTTGTGTAACCCAAGGATGTTGCATCCATTGGTATCTCCCATTAATTCATTCCACACAACTTCAACTGTTCATTCTGTTTCAGGTTCCACACTAAAACCAAACCAAACCCATTTCCATCAAGTCTGTTCCAACTCATAGCAACCCTGTAGGACAGAGTAGAACTGGCCCATAGGGTTTCCAAGCTGTAAATCTTTACAGAAGCAGTCTGCCTCATCTTTCTCCCATGGAATGGCTGGTGGATTCAAACCACTGATCTTTTGAATAGGGGCAGAATGCTTTAGCCACTGTACCACCAGAGCTCCTAATTGCAAACTAGACATTGAAAAAGGTACCAAAAAAGAAAGTATATATGATATCCACCTTGGAAATGTCCAAAATGTTGAGCATAATTCTCACACTGATTGTCCATGAAGGACATATTGGTAGTTGCGTTAATTTGATTTTAGGTTTTAAGATTATTTCCTGTATTTATAATGAGGAATTTTGTTTTTTGTATAACCCCAGATTGTTCACTTGTATATGTAAAAATTTGAATATTTTACAATAATTGAATGGGCCTCTATAGCAGCTGACTCTGTCCATGAGGCATGTACTTTTCATTTAGGCACAATCCCTAGATCTACCTATTACTCACCACTGTACTTAGCCCACTCCATCAACCATATTACCTAGTAGGTATGCCAAGGGATATGAGTGTGAAACTGTAGTCTACTAATAAAGAATATGGTCTAGACATGGAGATCCTCCAAATTTCCTTCCAGCTTTGATATTACTGAACTCATTGTTTTCACTGAAATATGAATATTAATAATCCAGTCAATTATCTCCAAGCAGCTAATTGTCTGGGTTGTGATTTTCCTGCTGTACTTCGTTATCCATCATTCCTATGACTTAACTAACATCTATGAGTCTGTAAACAAGACAAGGAATGAATTACATGGACCATTGTCTTGTTTAAAACTGATGTGCCATAATCCTGTTTAAAGCATCATGTGGGAGATATTACAATAATAATTATATGCAGCTCTCATTAAAGCCCATAAGTGCTTAAATCACATTTAATAATCTAAAGCTCAGAACTAGTAACACTTGCTAACATTGAGATTTTAGTACAGGGAACCCAAGGAAGAGGAAATGGACAGGGCTGCATCTAGTCTTCATCAAGTCTCTAGCTTTGAAAGTTGATGTTGAAGGCTTATTTGGTAGATCAATTAGCCAGTTATTTCATTTTCCATTTTACTTTGTTCTCTTATTGTTTCAACTATTACTTATTCTAAGTGGTGGTTCTAGCATTGTTATTGTTCAGGTGTATAATTAGCAGAAACCACCAAAAGAAAAATTTCTCCCATTTCCAGTCCCTGGGGTTACCCTCTTTGAAGTGACATACACCAAAAGGACATGTGGGGCTACTGGCATTTAGAAATCATTAGAATGTTTACACAGACAAAGACATTTTGGGAGAAAGAAGAGAACTACAGAATCTTAGAAGTTCACAAGCTTAAGTTCAGTTGATTCCCTTTTGTTTCCAACTCAATTTCACAATCTCATGCTTCCATTTTCTGTCCTTTAACAAAACTTCCTCAAATTCTTCCCCAAACTTTCTCCCATGATGGAGTAGGCAGCTTGAATATTGCTCAGGCCCTACTTCACATTCCCCTTATTTTCATGGGGCTTTTCTCACTCTACTATCATTTGCATATGGTGACTATCTATAACCAAGGCAGCAGTGACAAGGTCACTAGGAAATTCAATTTTACCTATAGTGTCTGCTCGCATAGGGTGAATCTTGACTTTTTTGCTCCACTTTACTCTTATATTTAAGAAAGCAAAAACTCTTCAACTTTCCCCTTTTTATCTTACTTTGGCCCACTATATCACCTAAATTCTCCACCTAAACACATTTTATTTTCTAAACTATACCACTTTCTAAACAAAATATTTCTAATCAATACTCATGAATGCCATTTTGAATTTCTATCCCACAAAAATACTTTTTTTTTTTTTTTTAGAATGTGATGTTCTACAGTTTATGGAAACTAAATGTAATTTAGGTAAATGTTACTTAATTTCTTCAAAAATGTTTGAGAGGTGGTCCCATTTAATATATTTCCACATGTCACTGCACAGTATGAATCCCAAGAAACTGATGTTTCTCAGACACTCTGGAAGCCAATTTGACTTGGTCATTCTGGCTCTACTTATCACCTGGAGTTGTCAGGCTAAAAACTAGGGTTTTTTTTTTTTTTTTTTTTTTTTTAATTCTCATTTATCTTAACACTATTTAAAATTTTCTGGAATAAAAGAAATCTTTCTCACTTTTTAAAATCTTTTATATATAGTAACATGTTTTATGTGAAGAAATGGATTTTATTACCATGTATCCTCTCCCTATAGTTGTTGTGGGTCATTATATGGCAGAGTAGAATTGCCCTGTAGGGTTTCCTAGGCTGTATATTATCTTTATTCTAGAGAGTAGACCATTAAGTATTTTCTCTTGTGGAGTAGCTGGTAGGTTCAAACTTCTGATCTTTCTGTTAGTAGCCAAGTGCTTACCAATTGTTCCACCAAGGCTCCTTATACTCTCTCTGTTGGTGTTGTTGTTATGTGCAGTCGAGTAGGCCCTGACTCATAGCGACCCCTCCTTGGGTTGCCAAGGCAATATCACTACAGAAGTAGATTGCCCAACCTTCTTTCCAAGGAGTGGCTGGTGGGTTTGAACTGCCAGCCTTCTGGTTAGCAGTCAAGTGCCTTAGGCACTATGCTACCAGAGCTCCTATACTCTCTCTAGTATTCTGAACCATGGACCACTGGAAAACAAATTGTCTCTCTGCACCCCCTGTTAGGAGAGTAATAGAGAGCCTGTCTAGACAGAAAGCTGGCCTGCTTTCTTGCAATGTAGGAGGGCCAGTTCCAATGTGATCTCAACAGGCCTGTAAAAATCATATACACAGGGAACTATGTTCCTCTTCTGTGTGCTGGATGTTATTGTGAAATTTACATCACGAAGGATAAGAAGAAATCTAAGAGGTAAAAATCCAGATCACTCTGTTTGGCCAAAGCATAAAGTCAAACGTATGTATGGGAAAAACAGAAAAGAGAGAAGAAGGGAAATGTAGATGGGGCACAGAGAGAAAGGAAACAAGGAAGGAGGAAAATCTTAACTCTAACTCTTCTTTGCTTTTCACAGATGTCCAACCTGGAGCAAGTCAGTTCCTTGCTCTAAAAGGAGCAGAACAACAATAGACTTATAAAACTCTTATTTATAGAAGGAGTAAACAAGATCCTTCTATATGAAACTCATCTACATATTGTTGTTGTTGTTGTTGTTATGTGCTGTCAAGTCGGACCCAACTCATAGCAACCCCTCCTTGGGTTTCCGAGGTGGTATCACTGTGACTTCCATAGGTTGCCCAACCTTCCTTCCGAGGAATGACCAGTGGGTTTGAACCTCCAGCCTTCTGGTTAGCAGTCAAGTGCCTTAGGCACTATGCTACCAGAGTTCCTCATCTACATATTAGATAGAACATAAATGACTGGCGTCCTTCTCCTCTCCTTGAAGAAAATTTCTTGCTGTTAAGTATTATTCTTATTGCTAAAAAACCCTGGAAATCTGTGTCTACAGTTAACACTATTTTGTAGATGAGACCCTCTGATCATTTTCTCAAAGTTCATGTTGAAAGTGAGCTGGCAGAGGAAAGAGTGTGCTTGGGTTCTTGGAGAGCAGAAAGTGTCACTTCAGTTGACTGAAACCATATATCCCAACTCTTAGATTTTTCTTAATGTGGGTCCTGTTTATTCTGCAGTGGTGAAGGTATATTTAACCCCAATGGTCCTGAACCTGTTGTTGTTGTTATATGCTGTCAAGTCGGACCCAAATCATAGCAACCCCTCCTTGGGTTTCCGAGGCAGTATCACTATGGAAGTAGATTGCCTGATCTTCCTTCTAAGGAGTGGCTGGTGAGTTTGAACCGCCAGCCTTCTGGTTAGCAGTCAAGTGCCTTAGCCACTATGCTACCAGAACTTCCAGAGACAGCCCTGCTACCTGGTGGGGAGTGGCTGGCCAGTGGGTTTGAACCCCCAGCCTTGGGTGTGGCAGCTGACTGCCCGAGGCCCTGAGGCCATCCCCGGGGGGCCGGACCTGAACCTAAGTAAGTGGTGTCATTTATTGGGCAGAAAGTCCTTTACCTATTATCCATTCAGATGAGTGTTGAGAAAGAGTCAGGAGCAAATCTGCCCACATGTGTTTGGAAAAAGTAATGGGTAAATTAGGAAATGCTCTCTTGATTGTTTCAAACATCTTAAAAATGTTGTTTGGGGTTGATAACTGAAATAGTTTAATATTTTTTACATTGCAGGAACATAAATATATATCATCTCCTTTTTCAAACCGTTTAAATAAAAAAAGGCAGTATAAATAAATAGAAATAACAATGGTTATAATGGCCATTGATTTCTGTTTTTCTTCAACAAAAAAAGAGAGAAAAACATGCTAAGCATTTTATTTCTTTATATAGGCTGTGACTTGGAGGTATGAACTATCTACCAACTAGAAGATATAGACGTACAAAAATCACTCCTTCTGACCTTCCCAAACACTGAATAAATAGCACACCTGAAAACCACCACACTCCTAACATCAGATCCAAAAGTAGTTCCTCCTCTCCTAACCCCAATGCTCCACTCACAATCAGTACGCTAGCTATTTCTCTACTCAGCACTACCTCCTTTTTTTTTTTTTCTTGCCTAGGTTCTCTCCAGGAGCTCTGGTAGCATAGTGCCTAAGGCACTTGACTGCTAACCAGAAGGCTGATGGTTCAAACCCACCAGCCACTCCTTGGAAGGAAGGTTGGGCAATCTACTTCTGTAGTGATACTGCCTCAGAAACCCAAGAAGGGGTCGCTATGAGTCAGGTCTGACTTGATGGCAAATAACAACAATAGGTTCGCTCCAGACTGATTTACTTACACATGTATTCTTTTCCATTGAACTTTATGCCTCCTTGAGGGTATAGCATGCATCATTATTCTTATGTTTCAGAGGTGCTATTCTTCTGCATGTGGATTGAGAAGACAGAATATGGAAAAACTGGGCCAGAACTGGGAGCTGCTCTTGCTTTGAGTTTTGGTGGTGATGGTGTTGATATTCACATTGGGATGAGTTTTGGACTGGTGCAGATGATACACTGCGCAATAGTCTATTCACTAAAAAGCATACTGAAAAGGAAGAATCCAATTCAACAATTGTGGGGATGATGGAAAAACACACTAAAGAAAACTCAGTATGGGGAAGTTTTTCTACAGATTCTTGAGTTATAAATAGAAACTGCAAAGACTTGATATTTGTTATGACCTTTCAAGGGACACTGGATAAAAGGTAGTGGATTATTTAAAAAAAAAGAAAGAAAGAAAAAACAAAACCTGGTAATGCAAACACTCCCCAAGACCCAGTGGAAAATGCCACAATTTCTAAGATCCAAGAACTCTGGCTTGTTAGAATCACAATGTTTTGACAGTTTTAATATAATGCCTAATCATTAATTCCTTCTTTCCTATCTATCAATCTGCCAATCTATCTCTCAATCTGCCTATCTATCATCTATCATTTCATTATTTTGTAAATTTATTTTATTTTTGTTTTTGCTGAGAATGTATACAGCAGAATATATAAAAGTTCAATAACTTTAATGTAACAGCTCAATGACATTGATTACAGTTTTTGAGTTTTGCAACTGTTCTCACCCTCCTTTTCCAAGGTGTTCCTCCTCTCTTATAATTAATTCATTACCCCTTTAAGTTTCCTATACAATGTTTGAAATTGCTGTTGTGAAGTTGATCTCATAAAGATGTGTTTTACCAGAGCACAATGCAGAAGGTTGCGCATCTTCACCAGTTTGGTTTTAAGAAGAGTCTAGGGGACATTTTTAGTCAAAGGTTTAAGGTTTAAAGATTATCTCATGGCAATAGTTTCAGAAGTTCATCCAGCCCCCATTCCAGAAAGATGAGAGCCCATGAGAATTTGACATTCTGTTATACATATTCCCCATTTGATTCAGGATTCTTCTATAGAATCTTGTATCAAAATTTTGGGATTGGTAGCCAGACACCATCTAGTTCTGCATCTAATGGCAAAGGAGGCAGTAGTTAAAGGAGGCATTTCTTTATGGAGGCCATTACCACACATTCTACTTAATCCTTCTATTCCTGAGTTTCTTTCTTCCTCTGTGCTCCAAGGCAAAAGAGACCAATTGTTTGTCTTATGTGACTGCTTGCAAGCTTTTAACACCCCAGGAATTATACAACAAACAAGGAGGTAGAACAGAAGCACTGAACACATTGTTAGGACAGTTAACTGGCCTGCCTCAGGAAACCATAACCTTAAATCTCTAAATCAAGGAATAAAATCTCATTAAATATTTGGTTGTACGTAAGCAGCCACAGGAGCTTTTCTGTTTTTTTTTTTTTTTTTTTTTTTTTAATTGTAATAAATATATCACACAACTTTTACCAATTTGACTATTTAGAAATAATGTATAATTTATCAACAGTAATTACATCAATGACTTGTGTATCCCTTCCCTTAATCGATATGATTTTTCTATTACTATACACTGAAACTAAGTACTCCATAAACAATAACACCTACTTTCACTCTCCCTCTGTCCCTTGTAACCACTAATAAACTTTGGTGTCTATACATTTTCCTTTTATTATATTTTTATGAAGAAGCCATAGTGGTGCAGTGTTTAAGTGCTTGGCCACTAACTAAATGGTTAGCAGTTTTAACTCACCAGCTGTGGTAGTTAAATTTGTGTGTCTACTTGGCTGGGCCTGGTTGAGTGGCTGGGCAGCTGGATGTAGTATTCACCATAATGAGACTGGTAGTCAACTCCATGGTGGAATCTATTGTAAGCAGCTGAGTAGCTGCTTTAGGAATGTGATCTGCTTCCTGTACATAAGGAAAAGTCTTGGGGAATGGTCTCTCACTTATGGCACGCTTGAACTCTGAATGTAGCTGAGTCGTTGTTCAGCAGCCTGCCATGCTCTGCCAATCTTGGGACTTTTAAATGGACTTAAATTAATGGTCTGCCGTGGTGGGAGCTCTGGTGACATAGTGTCTAAGGCATTTGACTACTAACCAGAAGGCTGGTGGTTCAAACCCACTAGCCATTCCTCAGAAGGAAGGTTGGGCAATCTACTTCCATAGTGATACTGCCTCAGAAACCCAAGGAGAGGTTGCTATGAGTCGGGTCCGACTTGACGGCAATGTGTGTGTTTTGTTTGTGTGGTTTGGTAGCATTGGGACTGTACCTTTTTACTTGTCTACCTTGGGCTTCTCAGGCTCAGCAACCAGCAGCTGTCTGAGTGAAGAAAAGCCTCTAGCGTCATTGAGCCAGGAGCAGGAGGCAGAGCTGAAGCCCAAGGTTAAGGGGGTTTCACCCAGTCCCTAGAGCCTGGCACTTTGAACTCAGACTTAAAGCCTCCAGACTGTAAAAGAATGAACTCCTGTTTGTTAAAGCCATCCCATTTATGGTATATTCCTGTCAGAGTGGCACTAGGTAAGCAGAACATGAGCTGCAACTCAGGAGCAAGATGTGGCATCTTTAAAGATTAAACAAAAACAAACTCACTGCCATCAAGTCGATTCCAACCCATAGCGACCCCTTTTGGGTTTCCAAGGCAGTAAATCTTTATGGAAGTGGATTGCCCAGTCTTCCTTCTGTGGAGTGTTTGGTGGGTTTGAACCACCAACCTTCTGGTTAGAAACCAAAAGCCTTAGTCACTATGCCACCAGAGCTCCTTAGATAACAGCCTTGGAAACCCTGTGTTGCAGTCCTACTCTGCCCTGTAGAGTTGCTATGAATCAGAATTGAGTTAATAGCAATGGATTGTCTTTTTATATAAGTGAGGTCATACTATATTTGTTCTTCTGTGATTGACTTATTTCACACAGCATAATGTCCTCAACTCCATCCATATTGTAGCATGTAACAAGATTTCATTTCTACTACTGACTGAGTAGTATTCCGTTGTATGTATGTACCATGCTTTGTTTATTTATTCATCTGTCAATGGGCATTTAAATTTTTTCCACCTTTTGGCTAATGTGAATAGTGCTGCAATGAACCTTGGAGTACAAGTCTCTGAGTCTCAACTTTCAAGTCTTTTGGGTATATACTTAGGAATAAATTTGTTGGGTCATATAGTAGTTCCATTTTCAGTTTTTTGAGGACCAATTATACTGTTTCCATATAGCTATACCATCTTGTGTTCTCACAGCAATGAATAAGGGTTCCAATTTCTCCACATCCTCCCCAACATTTTTTATTTTCTAGTTTTTTTTTTTTTTTTTTTTTTTGTTTAATGAAGGAGCTCTGGTAGCATAGTGGCTAAAGCACTTGACTGCTAACCAGAAGGCTGGTGGTTCAAACCCACCAGCCACTCCTTGGAAGGAAGGTTGGGCAATCTACTTCCATAGTGATACTGCCTCGGAAACCCAAGGAGGGGTCGCTATGAGTCGGGGCTGACTCGACGGCACATAACAACAACAACAAACATTGGAATTGAAATGATAACTCATTATGGTTTTGATTTGCTTCTTTCTGATGCCTACTGTCATCTTTTTTATGTTTTTGGTACCATTTGAATGTCCTCTGGTGAATGTCTATTCAAGTCTAGCTTGTTTTATGATTGGGTTATTTGCATTTATTAGTAAAGTTGTTAAAATTTCTTATATATTTTGGTTATTAGATTCTTATCAGATACATCATTTCCAAAGATATTCTCCAAATCACTAGCTTTCTTTTTCACTTTTTTTTTTTTTTGGTAAAGTCTTTTGATGTACAAAACTTTTTAATTTATATAAGGTCTCATATTTTTCTAGTCTTTTCCTGGCTATGCTTTTGTAATTACATTAGGTAATATGTTGTCAAAAAGTAGGCCTGACAACTTTGCCCCTGCATTTTCTTCAAAGGTTTTTATAGCTTTAGTTTGCACATTTATGTCCTTAATTCATTTTGAATTTATTTCTATTTATGGTGTGAGGCATGGATTATGCTTCATTTTTTCCTCATGTGAAAATCCAATTTTCCCAGTATCATTTATTGAAGAGATTCTTCTTTTCCAATAGAATGGACTCTTGTCAAAAATCAGTTGACCATAAATGTGTGGATTTATTTCTGGACTCCCAGTTATGTTCCACTGGTTTATGTTTTTATTGTTATACCAGTACCAGGCTGTTTTGAATACTATTAATTGTATAATACATTTCAAAGTTAGGAAGTGTGAGCCTCCTACTTTGTTCTTAAACTTCAACATTGTTTTTGTTGTTTGAGGCATTTTGTCATTTCATATATATAGTTGAGAATTGTTTTTTTTTCCCCCATTTCTATAAAGAAGCCTATTGAAATATTGATTTGGATGGAGTTTAATCTATAATTGCTTCATTTAGTATTAGAATCTTAACGATATTAAGTCTTTCAATCCATGAACACAGAACACCTTTCCATTCATTCAAGCATTCATTAATCTCTTTCAGAATTTTTTCATAATTTTAATTGTAAAAGTCGTTCTCATTCATGATTGGATTTGTTCCTAGGTATTTTATTCTATAAGATACTATTATAAATGAAATAGTTTCCCTAAATTCCCATTCAAATGTCTCATTGCTGGTATATGGAAACCCAGCTCTCTTTTGTTTGTTGCCCTTGTACTTGTAACTTTGCCAAATTTCTCAAAACAAAGTGATGGTATATTTAAAGTTCTCTGTAAGGAGCTCTGATAGCATAATGAGTAGAACATTTGGCTGCTAACCAGAAAGTCAGAGGTTCACACCCACCTGCTACTCTACTGGAGGAAGATGAGGCAATCTACTTCTGTAAAGATTTTCAGCCTTGGAAACCCAATGGAGTTGCTATGAGTCAGAATCCGTGCTATGACAATTTTTTTTTTAATTGTTGTTCAAGCTTTGCTCGGTGTGACTCTTGCAGCTATTATGTGGGGAGACATAGGAGTGAGAAGGTGGTAGCCCCTCCTTCCAGATCCCAGAGTCACCTGAGTTAAGCTGAGGCCTAGCACTCCCCAGCTCTTTTTGTCATGTAGCAAAAGCCTGGTTGGGAGTAATATCCATGGAGAGTAAATGTAAATGTAAAGCAAAGGCCAATCTGATGAAACTGTGTATTCAAGTAAAGAAAACAAAAAGTGAAACCAGTTGTCATTGAATCGATTGGACCTCATGGCATTCCCGTGTGTGTCAGAGTAGAACTCTGCTCTATTGGGTTTTCAATGGCTCATTTTTTCAGAAGTAGATCACCAGGTCTTTTTTCTGAGACATGATTTGATGGACTTGAACTGTTAAATGTTCATTTAAAAGATGAGTGTATTGATCATTTGTCCCATCTAAACCCCAAACCAAACTCACGGACATCAAATCAATTCCAACTCACAGGGAACCTACAAGACAGAGTAGAACTGTCCCATACAGTTTTCAAGGCTGTATGTCTTTACAGAAACATACTGCCTCATCTTTCGCTTGCAGAGCAGCTGGTCAGTTGAGCTACTGACCTTTTAGTTAGTAGCTTAATTCTTTAGCCACTATGCCACTAGAGCTCTATCAACACCTATATTAAAGCTGTGAGTTATATATTCACATCCTAGAGTTAAGAGAGGCAGAAAAAGACTGAGAAGGAAGGTAGCAAAATAGGACCAGGGCACTAAAGAAGGACTCAGGATCTGAGAACTGGAACTGAGAGAATACATAGAAGCAGACAGCATGTGGAGAGAGTTATGAATAAACCCACTTGAGACTTTATATGTTGTTTCATTTTTTTCCCTGAAAAAGCATTGGGTTGACTTGTGTTTCCATCACTGATATAACCTTTATATTTTGCTCAGAGCTACCATGGGAAAAGCCCAATACAGATTTGACTCGTTCATTTGGCATGATTTAGTACCTGAGTTAGCTTTTCAGAAACCTTGCCAATATTAGCATCGTGTGCAGATACTTCTCAAATGAGTGGTGCTCTGAGACATCAGCAAGGAGGATGCTATTAAATCACACAGCAGTGTCTTCTGTCTATGAAAGGCTTTCAATTGCCCTCAGTTAGGATAGTGGCTGTGGGACAAGGTGAGCTATGTCAGCCTCTCCAACTGCATGTGATTATTTGTCTACATGGTGAAAGGTAACTATGAATGAAGGTAAGCATATGATTGAAAAGAAGACTACAGGAACAGAACAAAGGACAGAAAGTGCTCTCTGAGACAGGTAATTAGGGAAGAGAACATTGATGGAAGATGGAGTAGAAAGGCAGTGTTCATATACTCCATGCCCTGACCCTTCCAGCTACATGACCTTGTATCATTTCCCCTGACTTTTCTGAGTATTAGTCTCATCACTCTTAAATAAGAAACCCAACAGGTTTTTGTGGCTATATTCTGATCCATTAGTCATTTGAGAAGCCTCTTACTTCCTTCCACCTCCTCCATTTCTCCACGTGGGTTGACTTTTCAATTTCTAAGTTGTTGAGAACTATAGTAACAACCCCTTATGACTGTCAGATAGAAAGAAGGTTATAGCTTTTTTAAAACAGAATAGAATTACAGCAGGAATGAAAATGCTGGTTTCCGTCAAGTAATTTCTGATGTCCTGTGGGTTCTTCTGCCCTCCTCAAATATTCACTCTCCCTGCCTACAATTCTGGAACTACATCTTTCCTTGAACAAGGTCAGGTAAAGGATCCACTGTTTAATTTCTGCTAGTTACTGAAAACACAGATCACAGCACCTCAATTTCTCAGGGGCAAAATGTCCTCACATACTAATATGGATTTTTATAACCGGGCCTGGAAAAACAAAATCGCCACAAACTCTCACCTTACAGCTAATTTGAGCCATTCTTTAGATTTAAAAAAAAAAAAAAAAAAAAAAAAAAAGTGAAAGGCTTGTGACAACTTCCTGGCTGAACCCCGAGTCATCAAAAAACAGGAGACTTTTGGGATTGGCTGGGTGGCCCTAATTATGAATCACTGGAGGACGTGGGATCATCTTGCTGGGTTGAGATTTCCTCAGAAGCCATATTATACATAAGGTTTCTGCCTTTAATCTCAGACTCTTGATCTTCTCCTATCTCAGGTTACAGAAAATTTACTGTTTCCCTGGAGTCAAGTCCTGTCTACTAGAGGGAAGAGCAAAATGTCTTTGCCATACCAAGCATTCAGTAGAGTAAAGGTCAAATTTTTGGTACATGTGGTGCCAGGGCTCTCTGAAGAAAATGGTCCAGAAAGTTTTTTTATAAGCCAAACTTGGTTTTGTTTCTTGGCCTTTATCAGTGAACAGCAACAAGATTATTCCCACACACGGGAGTACAAGGCATAGTCTCTAACAGCTTATATTTTGGCCCAGAGGCTATGCCATTAACCATTGTTTTCTCATAACCTGGCCCTAGCACCTGCCTATCACTGACATCAAAATGGTTGATGATTGAGTAACTAGTGGTTACTAATGGTACTGTATATTTTCACTATCAAGATTTCATTACATTTCTTTTTAGTGCTCAAAGTTTCTGTACTCCTTGTGCCCATATTAAAAACAATTTATGCAGATTAAAGGGAAAAACAAGGCTGAATTTTCTCTCTCAGAACAACAGTGAAAATGAAACTGCTGGTGTTACTGAGAAGTATATGAACATGAGGATAGGCATAGTTATTATTGTAATAACTACAGATTATATATTTTTCAGATAATGAAAGTAACACATTTATTTTAGTATGTTTATAAGTTACCAAAAATAAAATGAAAAAGTAGAAAATAGGAACCCCACTGCCATCAAAGCAATTGCAATTCATAGAGACCTCCATTGTGTTTCCAAGGCTGTAAGTGTTTACAGAAGCAGAGTGCTTCATCTTTCTCCCATGACGCAGCTGATGGCTCTGAACTAGCATCCTTTTGAGTTAGCAGCTCAATGATTAGCCATAGTACCACCAGAGCTCCTTAGAAAATAAGAAACACCTTTATTTAAGCACAGAGTAATAATAACTATTCATATTTTCATGGCATGCCTTTCACTTTGCTGTGATTTTAAATGTTCTAGATGCATTGGACCTGGAGGTGCAATGGTTAAGCACTTGGCTATTAACCAAAAGATTGACTTGACAGACCCAACAAAAACAACATATATATTATATATATATAATATATAAC
>NW_006921591.1:26990586-27010742 GCF_000298275.1 Orycteropus afer afer
TATGGGAGCTCTGGTAGCATAGTGACTAAGGCACTTTACTGCTAACCAGAAGACTAGCGGTTCAAACCCACCAGCCACTCCTTGGAAGGAAGATGGAGCAATCTACTTCCATAGTGATACTGCCTCGGAAGCTCAAGGAGGGGTCGCTATGAGTCGGGTCTGACTCGACGGCACATAACAACAACAACAATATATATAATACATTTACATATATTAATATGTATGTGCGTATCAATTGACATAATATCAACTGTTTTATACATATACATAAATATGCATGTACATATATCTCCAAGATACACAATTACACATTTATATTTTAGTATCCTGATTTTTATATACCTTATCTTATATTGTGATATTTTCCCCATGCCACTATATAGTCCTCAAAAAAGTGGTTTAGAAATGTTATGTTGGTTGAAAAATCCTTGAAGTTGAAAATACTGTGTCCCTAGGCAAGTTTTCTATGTCTCCCAGCTCCATTTCCAGAATGCCTCTCCTATTTTCCAATCCATTCTTGCTCCCCACATCCCTGATCTAAAAGACTGACTGCATCTGCTAGCATAGGCATCCCTAGACTTCATTCTGCTTAAAATAGAACAAATGGCTTTTGAATGAGGAGCAGTATCCCTTTTGACTATTAACCAGAAGGATAGCAGTTCTAATCCACCAGCCATTCTGCAGAAAGAAGATGGGGCAATCTACTTCCATAAAGATCTATTGCTTTGGAAACCCAATGGGGATCTCTTTGAATTGGAATCAACTCAATGGCAGTGTTTCTTTTCTTTTTTTTTTTAGTATCTATTTGGAGACATGAATTAATTTCTGCCTCTCATTTAGAGGAAAGAAAAGCCCCATTTACTGACTTTGAAGATGAAATGGCTAGTATACTCAAAGCTTTTAAGGGGCCTTCCTCTCAAGCTATGAGGTTTATGGGTGCTAAGCCAGAAGATCACCCCTTCATGTCTGGGAGACAGAAGACAGTTCTTATTCAAGAACAACTGCTGAGCTTTCTCTCAGAGTGAAAAGCAAATACTTTTTTTGGTGTTATTAGTTGACATCAAGTTGGCTCTTGACTCATGGGGTTTTCTTTGGCTGACGTTCAGAAATAGATTACCAGGCCTTTCATCCTGGACTGGCTTAGTCAATAAGCTCTGCTGAAACCTGTTCAGCATCCTAGCAACACACAAGCCTTCAATGACAGATGAGCAGTAGTTTCACTGAAGTGCATTGCCTGGGAATTGAACCTGCATCTCTAACATGGAAGGCAAGATTCTGCCACTAAAATTAAGGCTCTGAATTCAGACAACATTCAAATCCTGCCTCTTCCAAATGAGAGTTGTGAATCTGAGCATGTGATTTCTTCCTTTCCTACATGCCATTTTATTTTCCTCTTCTGTAAAAAAGTGGACAAAGCCTCAGTGCCTGGCAAACTGTAGATTTTTCATAAATGTTCATTTTAGCACATGTATTGTTGTTGCTGTTGTTATGTGCCATCGAGTTGGACCCTACTCATAGTGACCCGTCCTTGGGTTTCCAAGGTAGTATCACTACAGAAGTAGATTGCCCCATCTTCCTTCCAAGGAGTGGCTGGTGAGTTTGAACCGCCAGCCTTCTAGTTAGCAGTCAACTGCCTTAGCCACTACGCTACCAGAGCTCCCAAAGCACATGTATATGCACATCTTAAAATTTCACTGCAAGCAGATTTTTGAAGTAAGTATTACATCACAGTATGTCTCTTCAATGATTGGATTAAAATCCGTCCTGCATTTTATCTTTCTTTTTTCTAAAAGGATTTATTGTTTCACCCTTGTTCCGCTTTCTTAAATATATTCCTGTCACCACCAATGGTAATATGTATGTATGCTGAGCATCTGCTTTTCGTCTACTGATATTTCTCTTCCAATTGAGCCCATTATATATGTAAAGAGTAACACTCACCCCACCCAGCCTTCTGCCAAATTACAAAAACAATTATTTTATCATGCCTTTGTGTCCAATTTCTTTATCTTTTATGAATGTTGCTTTCCACTAGATCTTATTCATGCTCTTGATATTACCATTGAGTTGCTAGGACTACAAACTTGACTAAACTTTCTAAGTACAGAAATGAACAAATCAGTTGCCATTGAGTCAATTCTAACTCACAGTGACTGTGTTGCAGAGTAGAACAGTGTTCAATAGGGTTTTCCAGCCTGGGATCTTTGAAAGATTTCCAAGCCATTCTTTGAGGTACTTCTGCGTGGATTGAAACCACCAACCTTTCAGTAAGTAGTCGCATGCTTAATTGTGTGCTTCTCTCAGGGCCTCCCTAGTCTGAACAATTGGACCATAATTGTGGAATGTATTGATGGTTCTTTTATGCTGAGATCTCTTATTCTTATTCCAATACATTTTTTTTAATTTTATTCTTTTATATGTTCTTGAAAACACTAATTAGCTAGATCCCCAACTCGATTTCAATCTTAATCCTTCTAAGACAGTCCTCGTTTTCCACTGTGAAATTGAAAAGGTTTTCCTTGTTTGGTGGTTGTAGAAGTTGATTTTTTTTTTTTATTTAAACTCATAAGAATAAGGCACACTTTCAAGCTTCCAGATTTTTCCTTCTTGAATTCTTTTAGTCTGTTCATTATCAGACAATTTATATAACTTGTCAATAGATGTCAGATGTCAGAGGCAATAGTTTGAATAAGAAGAAAGTGTGCATGAAAGGTGCTCTGAAATTCAGATCTCTTCCAGGAAAAACTCTCTCTCTCTCTCTCTCTCTCTTGTTTCCCCTAATGTGCAAATACTTAAGCCTGTGCTCACTCCTTAACTTTTATCAAATATCCATACTGTATACACTATGAGGGCAGTTTTCCTTAGAGGAATATGTGCAAGTTTTCTTTTCTTCCTCTTCTTTTTAAAATCACCCAACAGAGAAGCTGAAGAGTTTCTTA
This sequence comes from Orycteropus afer afer, assembly GCF_000298275.1. Classification (NCBI taxonomy): domain Eukaryota; kingdom Metazoa; phylum Chordata; class Mammalia; order Tubulidentata; family Orycteropodidae; genus Orycteropus; species Orycteropus afer. The sequence continues at coordinate 26,993,526 of NW_006921591.1, forward strand.
GGGTGGTTGACTTATTGTCAGATACTGTGTTCTACAAAACTAGGAGTGATCAGCATTCAATGTGAAGATGCTTTCTTTGATTATATGAAACATCAGTCCGAAAGTCTCATGGAATAGAAGAGGGATCAGTTTTATTCCAGTTCACTCAAAGACATGTATTCTAACTTCCAACTATTAAAATCCAAACCTTACACCTTTAGCAGGATTAATAGGATTTTGATGCATTCCAGATAATTTTGACTTTTAGATTTTAATAACTGTCCCCATGCCTGTGCTTGGTGCTTCACATCTACTTATTTCTCTTCTGGAGGACAAGGTTGTTTCAGAATACACATTTTATGTTTCTACCAAAACCAGGGAGAGCTTCCCTGAAAAATAAATCTATAAGATTCTTTTTTTTTTTTTTTTCCTGTACAGATTGATTTGGATATTTCCACAGTAAATGCAACAGATGGAAAGACAAGATTTAAGAAACATTGAGAATATAAATATAGAAAAAAAAAAATACCAGTTTAGCTTCTGGTGTCCTATCCAATAATTAATTTCATGAAGGAATATTCTGGAAACTTATAAACAATGCATGGAAATGCACAATGGTCTTTGACATGCCTTCAAAGAGCAAGCAGAGCCAAGATGATTTTCATCACAGAAAATCAATTTCCTGTAAATGGGGAAGAAGCAAAGATTTCAGTCTAATATCAGATATGATTCTCAAGAGTCTATTTTCTGCTTGTTTTCTGGAAGCACTCTATGGAAATTTGAAATAGATATTTTATTCCATCATTTAATTTCTCTTTTTTCTTTCCATCATGATCTGTGATATTAAAGTTAATATTTTATGTATATTTTTAGACTCAGTTTTGTTCCAACAAAGCATTCAGTGCAGTTAAAAAGATAAATATTGGGTGATCTCTGTTTGCAATCTGAGCATAAATGCTTGTAAGAGACGAAGAATAGATAAAGCTTCAATAATAAATCCCAGTTATTCCCCTTCGACTCTCTGGCTGGCAAGAACCAAAAACTTAAGTCTATACAAATGGAAAATAAAATGAGAGATGTAGAAATATTTAGATAAGGTTAAAATTGCATATAAATCCAAGTTATGAGTTTTATTACCACTCATAACTAGTTCCAACCATTGATAGAAATCATTTAAAGAATTATAATGCTGCTTTGTAATATATTACCTGAAAGCTGGCAGTTAGGAAATGTTTCCATTTCCTCAATTGGATTTCAGGAAATGAAAATTGTCTTCTGGATAATCCCAGCTTTTCTGTGTAAATTACAGGAAATGTCCTCCTGTGCCAGCTCATTTCTTCTCATTGTTACCATTGAATGGCCCCTCAGGTACATTTATGTGCTTTCCTTTGGCTATAGATACACTGAACCTGTTGAAAGCCAACAGCTTCCACAGGTAGAGAGCTGGGTCAGAGATATCCAAGAACACTATGAATTACTGTTGTGAAAGGGAGCTTGAGAGAAATTCAAACTTTTCATTTAGCAAAGTCTATTAATTTAGAGTGGGACATTAATACAAAACAGAGCCAGTCCTCTCTTTTAAACTTTTTAATGTAATTATATATATAATTACATTTAAATGTTAATTTTATATTTACTCTAAATCATACACTTAATTACTAAGTCTTTCACAAAACTCTTGCTATTTTTTGAATAGTCATTATAATTAGCACGATATCTTGCTTTTGGGGTTCAATGGATACTTATTTAATGAATTATGATGAAGCATTTAAGATTTTCTATATTCCTAACAGTTATTTTATTACATTTCAGAGTCAAAATTTATTCTGCAGCAGTTCCTTCTCTTATATGTGATCAAGCTTTATATATAGGATTTTATTTGAAGATTTAACAGCATGAAAATACTCTAAGACTACATGCTATATAAGGAGCTCTGGTCATGTGATGGTTAAGGCATTTGGCTGTTGTTTTGGTCACCTAGTACCACTCTGACAAGAATATACCACAAATGAATGGGATTGAACAAACAGGAGTTTATTCTCTTACAGTTTGGAGGCTTTAAGTCTGAGTTCAAAGTGCCAGGCTCTAGGGGCTGGATGAAAGCCCCTCAACCTTGGGCTTCAAGTCTGGCTCTTGCTCCCAGCCCACTGAAACTAGAGGGTTTTCTTCACTCAGACAGCAGTTGGCTGCTGAGGCTCACAAGCCCAAGGTTGACAAGTTAAAAGGCACAGTCCTGATGTTACCAAACCACAAGGCAGGCCATTAATTCAAGTACATTGAAAGGCCCAAGGGTGGCAGAGAATGGCAGGCTGCTGAACAATGGCATGGCTATATGTAGGGTCCAAGTGTACCATATGCTAGAGACCATTCCCCAAGGATTCTGCTTATATACAAGAAGCAGACCACATACCCAAAGGCAGCTACTCAGCTGCTCACCGTGGATTCAACCATGGAGTTGATTACCAGTCTCAACATGGCGAATACTACATCCAGCTGCCTAACCACTCAACCAGGCCCAGCCAAATTGACATGCAAACTTTACCACAACTGTTGGTAATAGCTGATAACCAAAAGGTAAGTTGTTTAAACACAACAGCTGATATGTGGAAGAAAGATGGGGCAGTCTTCTTCCATAAAGGTTTAAATCCTTGGAAACTCAGTGGAGGTTGCTATAAATTAGAGTTGACTCAATGGCAGTGAAATTGTTTTTTGGGGGGAGGTGGGGTGGGGTGGGTTGTTGTTGTTACATGCCATTGAGTCAGACCAACTCATAGCGACCCCTCCTTGGGTTTCCGAGGCAGTATCACTATGGAAGTAGATTGCCTCATCTTCCTTCCGAGGAGTGGCTGGGGGTTTGAAACTCCAGCCTTCTGGTTAGCAGTCAAGTGCCTTAGGCACTAGTACCTGTTTTATAGATGCAAATAATGAATGAATCCTGGAGTCCTTGGGTAGTGCAAATGGCCTCACTGCTTTCTGAAATGTCTGTTCAAGTACTCCTAAGAGGCATCTTGAAAGAAATATTTGGTGATCTATTTCAGAAACATCAGCCATGAAAATTCTATGAAGCACAGCTCTATTCTGACACATATGGGGTGTCCATGAATTGGAGTCAATTTAATGGCAATTTATTTTGATTTCATATTCAAATTAACATATTTACATTTTCTTTTTCTTTTACTTTCATTCTCTCTCTCTGGCTATCTAGCTATCTTTACTCCAGTGTATTTTCTTTCTATATAAAATAAAGCTCTTTGATACAGCAGACAGGTCAGATGGGGAAAGAAGCCCAGTCAATTAGATGAAAATAATCCTGGACTAAGCCTGAGGGCCTGTGTTCCAGCCCTGGCTCTGCTCTCCCCTCTCTGTGTGTTGTTGGAAAAGTCACCTTATTTTATGTGTTATACTGCTTCTGTATCCAGAAAATTAATGTCATACACCTCCTGCCTCACCCATAGTCTTATGAGGATCAAATAAAATTATTGATGTGCTTTAAGATGTAGAAATAGTGATATATTTTAAAAATGATGTGCATTTGACACAATAATAGTTATGTCATAGAACTATACTTACCAAACAGGGCAGGATTTTCTCTTCTGCCCTTCAATCCTCATTTAATCAGTAACTCTTCCTATCTCTAAGAAGAGATTGAAGGACATTTTATTATATTAAACTGTATTAGAAAGAAAGTAATTCAAATAGCTAAGTAGAATTCATACTTGACTCATATATTGAATTATCTATAATTTAGGAAAAGCAGCATTAATATTAAGCCTTTCTAAATATGATTCTCCTCCAATAGAATTAGCCATGGGATCACACTTATAGGTGATGGATTAATTAAATTCCTCTCTTGTGATAGAATACTAGATATGGATCTGTTACTCATCTCCAGAAATATTATTATTCACTTATAAGAACATTGTTTATCAACACTAGAACTCACTCTTACATTCTCTTTAAAGGAAATATGAAAAAGTAATTATTATAACTTCAAAGAGTTATTTCCTCCATGGTAAGTGATATGACAGATAAAATTATGACGAGTATCTCATTTAATTTTCAAAATACTTTCAGCAGGGAGATATTATTACCCCAATTTTCCAGGTAAAGCAACAGAATCAAGAACGTGAACCTATTTGCTGAAACTAGAATAAGACAGTAGATTTCTGACAGCCATGCCTATACTCCTTTGTCTCCATTAACTCTAGAAAGATTGATGCTGGTATCAATTAAGTTAAGCACGTTGACTTCAGCATGCTGAGTACTGGAGGACATTTTATCATTGACAGTTCCTGGAACTGATCTTTTCATGTTTGTTCTGGTTACCTAGTACTGCTCTGACAAGAAATATATACCACAAATGGGATGGCCTTAACAAACAGGAGTTTATTCTTACAATTTTGAGGTTTTAAGTCCAAGTTCAAAGTGCCAGGCTCTAGGGGCTGGGTGAAAGCCCCTCAACCATGGGGTCCAGCTTTGCTGCCTGCTTCTGGCCCACTGGAGCTAGAAGCATTTCTTCACTCAGACAGCTGCTGGCTGCTGAGACTGAGAAGCCCCGAGGTTGACAAGTAAAAGGCACAGTCCCGGTGTTACCAAATCACAAGGCAGGCCATTAACTTAAGTCCATTGTAAGTCCCAAAGTCAGCAGAGCATAGCAGGCTGCTAAGCAATGACACGACTACATGCAGGGTCCAAGCCATAGGCTAGAGACCATTCTCAAAGCTTCTCCTTATATACAGGAAGCAGACCACATACTCAAAGGCAGCTACTCAGCTGCTCCCAGTAGCTTCCACCATGGAGTTGATTACCGGTCTCATCATGGGGAATACTACATCCAGCTGCCTAGCCACTCAACCAGGCTTAGCCAAGTTGACATACAAACATAACCATCACAATGTTTATTCACTCTCTTATGAAACCATGCATTTTTACTTAAGTATTAGTTATTGAAAGCATGTCCACCAAAATCCCCTAATGTTTTTCCAAGTGCCAACCGTCTTCCACAGAGCATTAAGTCCATATTCTTACCAGTTAGTCTTTTTCAGTCTCTACAGTATAAAGTTTTTTTCTTCATTTGTCTTCTGCCCATGTCATTAGTAACAATGGAGTACTCAGATTTTTCCTACTGTTTCATACTAGCTATTATGTAAACTCTCCAAGTGAGAAGTGGGATTTTGTTATTCTTTCTCTTACACAGCAAATAGTAGAAAATGAATCCCTCAACTTGGAATAATTTCCACGTTAATTCACTTTTGTATTTCATACTAAACCAAAGTAGACATTCAATATTTGGCCAAGACATTGCTTCTACCAGAAAGTTTTTTTGATCACCAGTATGATTTAGATTCATCTTCCCTCTAACCATTTATTTCTGTATCCATACTACTTGGCACAATGATGGATATTTAATAAACATTTTACTGGTGAAAGAATAACTGAACAATTCAATGAATGAATGATATGTATGTCTTCAATGAAAAGTTGTTTATACTTCTCCACTTCTCTGGTCTATGTTGTAATATCATCTCCTAAAAAGGACATTCTCTTTTAATTATTGTATGATAACCTTGATAATCTTGAATGGTTTTACATCTCAACTATTTCCAATAAATACTAAAAATGTCTCTTTTCTTTCTTTGAAATACATTCAAGCATTATGAAATGCTGAAAATAAAAAGTACATTCAATGTATTGTAAGTCAGTGGAATCAATTGATATTGAATTTGTGTCATTCACACAATTGTTATTGTGCTGGGCTGAATAACTTCCTTTCAGAAACCATCATCCATTACATTAATCAATCCAATCAAATAGTAAATCACGTCAATCCTTTCTCATTTAGTAAATGTATAAAACAAAGCTAATAAGTTTCATTGCAGTCCCCATGTGGTCTCTTTCTAATTTTTACTTTAGGGAAGATTATAAGCCTGACTTAAGTTATTCATAATAGTAACTCAAAACCCATTTTTTAAATGTCATGTATAAGGAACCTCTCAAGGGACTGGAGTAAAATATGAATTATATCATCCACCCCCTCAAGGTGTTTACATTCAAGGTGGAGAGAAAAATAAGTACTTAGGTAATTATAACAGAGTGTGTGATTAGGTCTATGACTGATAGATGCTTGGAGTTTTATGAAAAAGAGCAGAAGGGAAAAATCACTTAGTCTCGAGAATGTGGAGGATCCTAGAGGAATATGTATTTACTAATGAGTCAGTAGTTGCTGACTGAGGTAGAATGTTTGTGTGTGTAGGGGAGGTGAAGAAGGTTGAGAAGTCAATGGAGGGGAGAGAGTATCAGGCCCAAAGATATACAGGCAAGACTGACAGAGACATGATCAGGAAACTGAAAATATTCACAATATTATAGGAACGTTAGATTTACATTTTTAGAGAAGGAAAGGAGATAAAGCTGGAAACATATGCAAGTATTGCTGGAGGGGAATAGAGAACAATCATGGTAGAGGAAATGGCAGGAATAAAAGCAATCAAAGAGATGTGCACATACATGTTGGAAGGATTTAAGACATACTGACCAAATCACAGAGGGTCTGGAAAGGTTTGCTGCCACCAAATTGGTGAGGACTTGAATGCAAGGATAATAAGTTTAGATATGACTTGGAAGCAAGTGCATATTTTGGAACACAAAGTTATTTGACTACCAGTATTACTGGAGCACTGAGCCTGTGATGAAGACAGAGGTAAAATGAAGAGGAGGTAGTATACATGCACATCTACCTCTGAAAAACTTATGGTGACATAGCCACTGTTTGTATAGCAACTAAAATACAATGAAGGAGCCCTGGTGACACAGTGATTAAGCACTCAATTGCTAACCAAAAGGTCAGTAATTCAAACTCTCTAGCCACCCCGTGGGAGAAAGATGTTATAGTCTACTTCTGTAAAGATTACATACTTGGGAACCCTATGGGGCAGTTCTACTCCATCCTATAGTATCCTTATGAGTAATAATTGACTCCATGGCAATGGGTTTCGTTTGTGTCATGGCAGCATTGAAAGTGATCAGTGAAAGACCACCCATATGCTATATCAGTGGATGGGAAATTCTTTACTCACACATAGAAGAGACAGAGTGAGAGGAGCTTCACTAGTAGACACTACTCTCCCATGGCCAGCAGCAGAATCATCCCACATATGACCAATGCAAGGCAGATGGCCATCTCTCTTATGCTGCAGTCAAAAGACTCTCTTCTCTCAACACTGGGAACATATACAGAAATGGGGTTGGCCAGGTGTCATAAGGTGGCTGGAAATGTACAAGAGACAGAAAAAATTTAATGTGTATCCTGAATAGGGGGAAGACTTCCAAGATAAGGAGAATGGAGTGGGAGAGAGTGAAACACACAATTTCCAGACTCCTTATCAGGCATATTCTGGGCCCAAGGCTTTTACTTAGGTATCCTGGATGGGAGGCATAGATGTAGACCTTTCTCACAACAGTTTGAGTTATAATACAGTGACCCAATATATTTATCTTGGATCTCAAGGAGAAACTTCCAGACATACACCTTGTTGTTTTATGTATTAAACATATAACTTTCAAAATTTCTCTCAGTCTCATTATCTCACATTTTCACTATAGTGGCCTTGCAATATCTATGACTATCCCAAATTGACATATGAAGAAATCTGAACATAGGGAGGTACTCTGCCTTTATGGGTTGCCCTTAAATCAGTTCCAACTCATGGTGACTCCATATGGGTCAGAGTAGAATGTGCTCTATAGGGATTTTCATTCCTGAATTTTTTGGAGTATAACACCAGGCCACTAGGTGAAATTGGACTCCCAAACTTTTGGTTAGCTGCCAAGCACTTTAACAATTTCAACAACCCAGGGACTCTGCCTTATCTCTCCATTAAGCCATTCTTTGTTCTTCAAAGCTCAGTTCTCCAACCAAAAACAAACCAAAAAAAGGCTCTGTGTTTCCTACAAAAATTCTCACTGCCTGCTCTCTAACACTCAGGACTCTATTGTTGCTGATGAGAAGCATTGTTGAGTCCAGGACAAGGTTGCTCTTTGTAATCTCATCTTATTTGCTTGTATATGTATTGCCACCAACTAGAAGGTCAAAGGGCAAAGAAAAATTTTTCCATTTTTCTGGAATCTTCCATAGTACCTTAGAGAGAGATATAAAAGGCTCTTAATAAACGTTTGGTTATCAGACTAACAGTAGCAGAGCCAGAAGTAAACAAAATATATCTTAATATATAGCCTTCTGCTCTTCTTTGTTACCCTCACACTGCTTTGTTTTCTTCTATCACTTTTGAAACTTGTGGAGGTATATTTGAGAGCAAAGCAAACACACACACACATAACTGCAGGCCCAAGTGCCACTCAGAGAATGCTTCATTTATGTCACAAATTTAATGTGGGATTTAACCTAAGCTACAGTAAAGAAGTGTCTGTATAAACTGATCCAGGATGTGATTCAATGGTTTGGCAGTGTAAGGAGTCTGACATCTGACATATACTTACACTCCCAAGATGCCTTGCTCCAATTCTTCATTCCTCTGTACCACCCTGTGGGCGTGAGTTCTTCCTCCTCACCCATTGCCTGGTCCCTCTGTTTGCTGGGAAAGGGAGTGTGAGTAGTGTCTTTTCGGGAAGTCGGAAATGGTTAACTTATTAGTTCATTACTCTACCCCTAACTAATGAATGGTTGCTTTATATTATTACATGTTGTTGTTGTTGTTGTTATATGCCGTCGAGTCAGACCTGACTCATAGCGACCCCTCCTTGAGTTTCCAAGGCAGTATCACTACGGAAGTAGATTACCCCATCTTCCTTTTGAGGAGTGGCTGGTGGGTTTGAACCGCCAGCATTCTGGTTAGCAGTCAAGTGCCTTAGGCAGCATGCCACCAGAGCTCCCATATAAGGTATATACACATGTATTTTGTAATATATATATATATAGTATATATTGTATATATAAGGAGATCTGGTGGTGCAGTGCCTAAGGTATTTGATTGCTAACAAGAAGGTTGGTGGTTCAAATCCAAAGCTGCCTTTGGGTATGTGGTCTGCTTGCGGTATATAAGAAACAGCTTTGGGAATGGTCTCTAGCTTATGGCATGCTTGAACCCTGCATGTAACTGAGTCATTGTTCAGTACCCTGCTATGCTCTGCTGATCCTGGGACTTTCAATGGACTTGAATTAATGGCCTGTTGCAGTGTAGTAAATTATTTAGTATGGCTTTTCTACCCATAAGTCATTGTAAACTCAATGGTGGAATGAGCAACTGAGGAGCTCCTGATTGTAAATGTTATCCACCTGGGTTATTTCTATTGGGCATGGCACAAAACAATGTTCTGGGAGGTTCCCACTCTCTCTCAGGTGCTTAGAGTTCTGATGCTATGATTGGCTAGTTTGACCACTCTGCCGGGCTCTAAAGGAGGCCTCCTAGAAGCAGAACTCTCTCTGACTGCTGGCTGAGGAAGGACATGCTGCCGCTGGGAAAGAGATGCAAGAGACACGCATTGCTGAGTAACACACTGAGGGACATGCACTGCTGGGGGAGAGACTGTGAGAGACTTGGCTGAGAGACAGTGGGCTGGGGAGAGAGACTGAGCGTTTTTCCTAAATTTGAGTTGTAGCCTGGTGCTTCCCTAATAAACCCCATAATCTGTGAGTTCTGTGTGGCCACTGCAGCGAATTATCGAACCCAGGAGAGAGGTGGTGGTGCTTTGGGAGGAACGGTGGGTAAAAGGGCTGGAGGGAGGCAGCATGTCTGGCCTGGCAGGAATAGGCCTTGGGTTACTGCTGGTAATCCTGTCTTCCTCTTGTAGGGTTAGAGGAGGTCAGAAGATGTGGCCTCCTTGCTCTTTTTGCACCTTCCTTGTGGTTTGGTAACATCAGGACTGTGCCATCAGTCAACCTTGGGCTTGTCAGCTTTAGCAGCCAGCAGCTGTCAGAGTGAAGAAAAACCTCTAGTTTCAGTGGTCCAGGAGCAGGAGACAGAGCTGAAGCCCAAGGCTGAGGGATTTCATTCAGCCCCTAGAGCCTGGCACTTTGAACTTGGACTTAAAGTCTCCATATTGTAAGAATAAACTCCTGTTTGTTAAGGACATCCCATTTGTGGTAGATATTCTTGTCAGAATGGCACTAGGTAACCAGAACAGAATGCATGCATATGTGTTTATACACACAGACACACACACAGACATACACACATATATGGATTGCCCTATCTTCATTCCGTGCAGTGGCTGGTGGATTTGAACCATCAACCTTATATGGGTGTATGTCTGTCGGAAGGAAGGTTGGGCAATCCTACTTCCATAGTGATACTGCCTCAGAAACCCAAGGAGGGGTCGCTATGAGTCGGGGCCGACTCGATGGCAAATAACAACAACAATAACAACAACATGTCTGTTATATGTCATATGTTGTTATATGTTATATGCTGTTGTTGTTCATGTGCCATTGAGTTGAACCCAACTCATAGTGACCTCTCCTTGGGTATCATTACGGAAGTAGATTGCCCAACCTTCTTTACAAGGAATGGCTGGCAGGTTTGAACCTCCAGTCTTCTGGCTAGCAGTCAAGTGACTTAGGCAATACGCTACCAGAGCTCCTGTGTATATATAGAGAGAGATAGTGTATAGATAGATAGATAGATAGATAGATCTGTGTTTGTATATAGAAATATAATTATGTGTATATTTTTAGGTAATGTGTGTGTAGTGTATATCCATATATGTACTATCAATGTGTTTCTCCTCAACAACAAAGTCCTTATTGATATCTACCCCATATTTCATGTTAAACTCATCACCAGAAACTGTGATTAAGATTTTACCTGAGCAGGGAGATATCTTTTGGTTCTTTCTGTAAAACTGGATTAGTAAGATGATCTTTCCATTTCCCTTTTTCACATATTGAAGTACCAAATGAAACCAGCTTTGTGTTCCTTCAAAACCACCTAGTTTTTCCTATAAAGTCAAATTTCAGTTGTTTCACTTTGCTTTATCTCTGTAAGAAATAATGCAATTCCTTCTGTATTTAACTGAAATGAATGCAAATTAATTTCAAAATTAATGAAAACACACTATGAACTCAGTATATTATGTGCTCCTGGGTCACATCCCCTTCCTCTGCTGGATGCATCTGTTTTCTTCTGAGGTAAATCTTGTCTGTGAAGGAGAAAGAAATGGAAACTATGAGTTTTGGGTCAAACTCCCAGGAGGGCTGAGGTAGAACCAAAAAAAAAAGTAACTAATTTTACTAGATTTCCTGCAACACTCAGTATGATAAGAAGTTTTCTCTGATTCTCACGCCACCCTACCCTGCCCTACAGTTTTTCAAACACAAGGAAAGTAAAAGAAAAGTAACATGGGAAAAGGAAAGGAAAGGAAGGGGAAACATTACTATATATCATTTTTACCTTATGGCACTTCATTGCAACAAATATTATTCTTAATGGATAGCTATGTTAGCTAAGGTGCGCAATTCTTTAGGAGCATATTCAAGGATTCCCAGCTAAAAATGGAGGAGCCAGAATCAGAACTTTCTGCTTGATTCCAGGTTAGATCCAGAAACTTAGATCAGTGCTTTTCTAAAATGACCTCCAGGGAAGGGTTAGATAATGAATCAAAACCCCTTGATATTTTATCAGAAAACCTGTAGACACAATGAATATAGGGCAGTAGGAGAGAATCTGGTAGGCTTATGCACTGTGAAGTTGTTGTTGTTGTTATGTGCCATCGAGTCAAACCCGACTCATAGCGACCCCTCCTTGGGTTTCCGAGGCAGTATCACTACGGAAGTAGGATTGCCCAACCTTCCTTCTGAGGAGTGGCTGGTGGGTTTGAACCACCAGCCATCTGGTTAGCAGGCAAGTGTCTTAGCCACTATGTTACCAGAGATCATAACATAAATTTGAAGTATGAGTCAGGAGAAGGAATGGATGTATAAATGTTGATTTATCAACATCCTTTAAATACAGATTATTGAGTTGTCCAACTAGCAACCTTCTTGACATAAAGTTGGAGGCTCATGTACTTCGTGTCTATAGATTTCATCCTAGTATTTGGCCCATGGTAAATTCAAACAAACACCCATTGAATTAATTGTGCAATTTGAGTTGGGTTTGTTTAAATTAACTTTCCCTTTCCATTTCTGTAATTGTGAAATTCTTTCAACAGAGGAGAATTCTTTATGCCATAATCTGAGATAAGGTTAAATGCAAATAATGAAGACAGACAAGGAGCATACTGATTCAGCACTTAAAAGCATAAATAATCAATGACCAATCACATTCTAAGATTATGGTTTATTAGAGAGCTGGAGAAGGTCACTTAACATCTGATCAGAAATTGGGAAAGGGCACAAAAATGAGAGAACCAAGTGGTGACAGAAAAGTGTACTGATCTCACTAGCTTCTTGGCATCTGGTCTTTTGAGCATAGAGGAAATATGTAAGGTAGCTTTTGGAGATGGGAGATATGCACATAGCAGCCTTGCTTCCTAGGTGTATTGCTCTTAAACTCTTCTCACATGACTCAATGTGTAAAACAGAAGATCTTGAAGTTTGACAAAAACTAGTAAAGAGCTTCATGGAAGCTAAACAAGTTTTTCAAACTCATCTGTTTATAATGATCCCTTGGGAATGAGTTTGAGGATAATTTCAAAAACAAACAAACAAAACAGATTCTTTAAATTAGGCCAGTTATTGGGAAGATTGGAAGAGTCAGCACAGGGATCCAAGTGAGGAGAGGGAAGCCAGGCCACGCCCACAAGTGGCAAGGTGGGAGATCAGGGAAAGGAAAGAAAAGGCAAAGGGGACTGGAACAGATTGAGAATTCAGACACAGGGATCCAGGTGAGGAGAGGGAAACCAGGCCACGCCCCACAAGGGTCAAGGTGGAAAAGCAGGGAAATGACAGAAAAGAACAAAGGGACTGGGTCAGAGCAAGGAGTCAGCCACAGGGATCCAGGAAAGGGTGGTTGGAGAGGTTTCCAATGGCTAAGGGAGACAAAGTTGTCTGTCAGTTTGTTCTACTGTGGTGACGTATGGCTGTGAGTGTTGAGGCTGTGCCACTGGTGTTTCAAACCCAGTGGGGTGCACATGGTGCACAAGTATCAATCAGCCTGGCTGCAGACTGAGACAGACTAGGAAGAAGGAAGGGCCATCCACTTCTCAAAGAATTGGCCAGGGAGAACATAATGAATAGCAGAGAAACACTGTCTAATACATTACTGCACAACTTTATGAATAGTCTAGAAACATTGTCCAATACAGAGGAGGAAGATGAGTCACTTAAGTCAGAAAGCTCTCAGAATAGGACTGGGAAAGAGCTGCATTATCAGAGTAAAACCAGCCTTACTCATATGGATAAGGAAAGCCTTCCAGACCTCCATGTGCTGACGTGGAACCACACAAATTGAGGAGAAAAAGCAGCAAACATCCATTAATAATCGGAACATGGAATGTACAAAGTATGAATCTAGGAAAATGGGAAGTTGTCAAAAATTAAATGGAACACGTAAAGATTGATATCCTAAGCATTAGGGACCTGAAATGGACTGGTTTTGCCCATTTTGAATCAAACAACCATATGATCTGCTATGCTGGGAATGACAGTTTAAAGAGGAATGTTGTGGCATTCATCATGACAAAGGATGTTTCAAGATCTGTCCTGAAGTACAATGCTGTCAGTGATAATATCCATACACCTAGAAGGAAGACCCTATTATTCACACAACTATTATTCAAATTTATGCACCAAACACCAAAGCCAAAGATGAGGAAATTGAAGATTTTTATCAACTTCTACAGTCTGAATTTGACTGAACATGCAATCAAGATGTGTTAATTATCACTGTTGACTGGAATGCAAAAGTTGGAAATGAAGAATCACCGGTAGTTGGAAAGTTTGGCCTTGGTGACAGAAATAATACTGGAACTTGCACGGTAGAATTTTGCAAGACCAACGACTTATTCATTGCCAACACCTTTTTTCAACAACACAAATGGCAACTGTACACTTGGACTTCACCAGATGGAACACACAGGAATCAGATTGACTACATCTGTGGCAAGAGGCGATGGAGAAGCTCATCTTCAGCCAAAACTAGGCCAGGAGCTGATTGTGGAACACACCATCAACTGCTCATATGCAAGTTCAACTTGAAATTAAAGACAATTAAAACAAGTCCCTGAGAGCCAAAATATGATTTTGAATATATCCCTCCTAAATTTAGAGGACATCTAAAGAATAAATTTGATACCTTGAACACCAATGACTGAAAACCAGAAGAATTGTATGATGACATCAAGAGCATCAGCCCTAATGAAAACAAGAGGTCACTAAAAAGGCAACAATAGAAGAGAAGACTGAAATGGATCACAAAAGAGATTGAAACTTGCCCTAGAGTGGAGAGTAGCTAAAGCAAAGGAAAGAAATGACAAAATAAAAGATTGAACCGAAGATTTCGAAGAGCAGCTCGAGAAGACAAAGCCAATTAGTATAATGATACGTGCACAGACTTGGAGTTAGAAAACCAAAAGGGAAGAACACACTCGGCATTTCTCAAGCTGAAAGAATTGAGCAAAAAATTTAAGCATTGAGTTGCAATATTGAAAGATTCTATGGGCAAAATATTGAATGATGCAGTAAATATCAAAAGAAGATGGAAGGAATGCACAGAGTCACTGTACCAAAAACACCTGGTCAATCTTCATCCATTTCAGGAGATGGCATATGATCTAGAAACAATGGTATTGAAGGAGGAAGTCAAAGCTGCAACAAAGGAATTGGAGAAGAACAAGGCTCCAGGAATTGACGGAGTAGCCATTGAGATATTTCAAAAAAAAGATTCCTCACTGGAGGCACTCACTTGGTTATGCCAAGAGATTTGGAAGTCAGCTCCTGGCCAACTGACTGGAAGAGATCCATATTTGTACCCATTCCAAAGAAAGGTGATCCCACAGAATGTGGAAATTATAGAACAATATCAATAATGTTGCACACAAGTAAGATCTTACTGAAGATAATTCAGAAACATTTGCAGCAGTATATTGACAGAGAACTTCCAGAAGTGCAAGCTGGATTCAGAAGAGGACGTGGAAAAAGGATATCATAGCTGCTGTCAGATGGATCTTGGCTCAAGGCAAAGAATACCAGAAAGATGTTTACTTGTGTTTTATTGACTATGCAAAGGCATTTGATTGTGTGGATCATGACAAATTATGGATAACATTGAGAAGAATAGGAATTCCTGAACACTTGATTGTACTCATGAGGAACCTGTACATTGGCCAGGAGGCTGTCATTCAAATTAAACAAGGGGACACTACATGGTTTAAAATCAAGAAGGGAGTGTGTCAGGGTTGTATCCTTTCCCTGTACTTATTCAATCTATATGCTGAGCAAATAATTCGAGAACTGGACTATATGAAGAAAAACATGGCATCAGGATTGGAGGAAGAATCATTAACAATCTGAGATATGCTGATGATACAACTTTGCTTGCTGAAACTGAGGATTGCTTGGGGCACTTAATGATGAAGACTGAAGAATACAGTCTGCAGTATGTAGTAAGTCTCAATATAAAGAAAACAAAAACCCTCACAACTGGACCAATAAGCTTTTGTTGTTGTTATGTGCCGTTGAGTTGGACCCGACTCATAGTGACCCCTCCTTGGGTTTCTGAGGCAGTATCACTATGGAAGTAGATTGCCCCATCTTTCTTCTGAGGAGTGACTGGTGGGTTTGAACTGCCAGCCTTCTGGTTAGCAGTCAAGTGCCTTAGGCACTATGCTACCAGAGCTCCCATAGGACCAATAAGCAGCATCACGATAAATGGAGAGAAGACTGAGGTTCTCAAAGAATTCAGGTTGCTTAGTTCTACAATTGATGCCAATGGAAACAGCAGTCAGGACATTAGATGACATGTAGCACTGGGCAGGTCGACTGTGAAGGAACTCTTTCAAGTGCTGAGGAGCAAGGATGTCTCCTTGAGGACTAAGGTGCGCCTGACACAAGCTATGATATTTCCAGACACCTCATATGCATGTGAGAGCTGGACAATGAATAAGGAACACCGAAGAAGAGTTGATGCTTTTGAGTTGTGTTGGTGAAGAATGCTTAAAATACCATGGACTGCTAAAAGAACTTAACAGATCTGTCCTGGAGGAAGTGGAGCCAAAATGTGCCTTGGAAGTGAGAATGGCCAGATTTTGTCTCACCAACTTTAGTCATGTTGTCAGAGGGGACCATTCCCTGGAGAAGGATGCCACGCTTGGTAAGGTGGAGGGTCGACGAAAGAGAGGAAGGCCTTCGATGAGATGAATTGACATGGTGGCTGTGACAATGGGCTCAAGTATAGCAGGGATCATGGACTTGGCGCAGGATCGAGCTGTGTTTCGTTCTGCTGTGCATGGGGTCACTATGACTCAGAAACAAGTCGACGGCACTGATAAGCAACAACATCATTGGGAAGATCTATTTATAGAAGAAGGAAAGTAGGAAAGAAAGGGAGAGTGATTGGAAAATAAGAGAGAGAGGGAGAACTTTATTTCAGCTCTAGCTCAGAGTGGCAACTGTCATGCTTTGGACCTCGTGTGATTACAAGTTATGAGATTAATTATGGTCTCTGGGATTTTCTATCTAGATGTTTAGTCCTGACCAAGATAAGTGATGCTAAATTCACCTATAATAGGATTTCAGCTTCTTGAAGATCAAGGATTTTGAAAAATCTTCCATGTTTCCTTCTACTGAACAGTCAAATTGAAATTATCAAAAATTTTTAGATAAAACAATGACTACTTTTGTGAATACTGTAGATAATTAGGAGTTACCATTTTTAAGTTTTATCCTTATTGTTGGTAGTAAATCTTTATTGAGCACCTCTGTGAGGAATTTTTTCAGGTGCTAGAGACTCTACAATAATAATAATAGTAATAAAAATACTTAACCTCATGAAGATGATATTCTAGTGGAGGAAAATAAACAAAATTAATACTTATATGTATATACATATATTAATTGATATAATATATATATTAGAAACTCTATATTGCTGAAAATTTCATAGACATCTCCTCCTAAGCCTTATATCCAGAGTCACTTGAGTAGTCAGTATTGAACTTTTGATGAGTAAAGTCCCTGCAAACTGGCCTGGTCCTCATATAGCTGCTTTCTGTGATTTACTAGGCCCCTGACCCTGAACAAATTACTTAACTGTTTGGAGCCTCAATTTGTGAAATTTCAGTATA
>NW_006921591.1:27010842-27015449 GCF_000298275.1 Orycteropus afer afer
TTCCAAAGGAGCTCTGGTGCCTAAGGTATTTGACTTCTAACTACAAGGTTGGCGTTTCAAACCCACCAGCCACTCATGGAAGGGAGACTGGGTGATCTATTTCTGTAAAGATTCACAGCCTCAGAAACCCAAAGGGAGTTGCTATGAATTGGAATCGACTTGATGGCAATGAGGTTTTTTTTTTTTTTAAATCTAATTTTCATCACGGTGGCTTACATGATGCTGTGAGGCTGGAGGCTATGCCACCAGTGTTTCAAATACAAGGAGGGTCACCCATGGTGGACAGGTTTCAGTGGAGCTTCCAAACTAAGACAGACTCAGAAGAAGAAAGAGACCATCCACTTCTCAAAGAATTGGCCAGTGGAAACCTTGTGAATAGCAGTGAAACACAGTCTGATGTGTTGCTGGAAAACTTTACAAATAACTGAAAAATTTTCTGATATAATGCTGGAAGATGAGCTCCACAGGTCAGAAGTCACTCAAAATACCACAGGAGAAAAGCTGCCTCCTCAAAGTAGAGCCAACCTTAATGATGTGGATGGAGTAATGCTTTTGGAACCTCCATATCCTGATGTACCATGACTCTAAATGAAAGAACTGAATTAAAAATTCAAGCCTCAAGTTTCAATATTGAAAGATTCTATGTGCACAATATTGAAAGATACTATGGGCAAAATATTGAATGTTGCAGGAAGCATCAAAAGAAGATGGAAAGAATACACACAGTCACTGTACCAAAAAGAATTGTTCGATGTTCATCCATTTCAGGAGGTGGCATGTGACCAAGAACCAGTGGCATGTGACCCAGTACCAGTTGCATTGAAGGAAGAACTTTAAGATCCACTGAAGGAATTGGTGAAAAACAAGTCTCCAGGAATTGAAGACTACCCATTGAAATGTTTCAACAAACAGATGCTGCACTGGAGGCATTCACTCGTCTATGCCAAGAAATCTGGGCAACTGACTGGAAGAGATCCATATTTGTATACATTCCAAAGAAAGGTGAATCCACAGAATGTGGAAATTATTGAACAATGTCATTAATATCATACACAAGTAAAATCTTGCTGAAAATACTTCAGAAATGGTTGCAGCAGTATATTGACAGAAAAATTCCAGAAACGCAAGCTGGACTCAGAAGAGAATGTCGAACAAGGGATGTCATTGCTGATGTTAGATGGATCTTGGCTGAAAGCAAAGAATACCAAAAGATTTGTGTTTTATTAACTATGCAGAAGCATACAATTGTGTGGATCATAACAAATTATGGATAATATTGAGAAGAATGGGAATTTTGGAACACTTAATTGTGCTGACAAGGAACCTGTACAGAGACCAGGACGCTGTCATACAAACAGAACAAGAAGGGGGTGCATCAGGGTTGTATCTTTTCACCATAGTTATTCAATCAGTATGCTGAGCAAATAATCTGAGAAGCTGGACTATGTGAAGAAGAACATGGCATCAGGATTGGAGGGAGACTCATTAACAACCTGTGATATGCAGATGACACAACTTTGCTTGTGGAAAGTGAGGATGACTTGAAGCACCTACTGATGAATATTAAAGACTACAGTCTACAGTATGGATTACAAAACATAAAGAAAACAAAAATCATCACAGCTGGACCAATAAGCAGCATCACTATAAATGGATAAAAGATTGAAGTGGTCAAAGATTTCATATTACTTATTGCCACAATCAACACCAATGGAAGCAGTAGCCAAGACATCAAATGGCATATCAATCTGCTTCAACAGATCTCTTTCAAGTGCTGAAGAGCAAAGATGTCTCCTTGAAGACTAAGGTGCACCTAACCCAAGCCATATTTTCAATCACTTCACATGCGTGTGAGAGCTGGACAATGAGTAAGGAAGACTGAAGAAGAGTTGATGCTTTTGAGTTGTGGTGTTGTCAAAAAATACTGAAAGTACCATGGACTGCCAAATCTGTCTTGGAAGAAGTGAGCTGGAATGCTCCTTGGAAATAAGAATAGCCAGACTTCATCTCACCTACTTTGGTCATGTTGTCAGAAGGGACCATTCTATTGAGAAGAATATCATGCTTGGTAAGGTGGAGGGTTGGCAAAAAAAGGAGAAGGCCTTCAGCAAGATGGGTTGACACAGTAGCTGCAACGATAGCCTCAGGTATAGCAAGGATTGTGAGGCTGGCACAAGACTGGGCAGTGTTTTGTTCTGCTGTGCATTGGGTCACTATGAGTTGGAGCCAACTCAACTGCACCTAACAACAACATATCTACTTTTAAATTTTTTGTGAATTTCTTAGGGGATAAATATATGTGAATAACCTAAATGTAACTATTAATATGAAGAGGGCTGAATCACCTTGCTTAACATAATTTTATCAACATGTGCAGTTTAATCAAGGAGGATAAAAATATCCCTTTTATTTAGGGAGGTTTTTTTTTTTTTTTTTGGTTCTTAATAGAATAGACAGAAGTCTGCGTCTTAATAGTTGGCAGAAATTTTGTCATTAGAGTGCTAATAAGTTCCAAAATACTTTGCAGAGTCTCAGGATTGTCATTCTAAATATATTAATGATAACAACATCAACAAAAATCCAAACCATTTGTCATCTAGTCAATTCCAGTTAATGGTGACCCTCAAGTGTTGCAGAGTAGAACTGCTCCATAGAGATTTCATGGCTGTGTCCTTTCAGAAGCAGATCACTAGGACTTTCTTCTAAGATGCCCTTGGGGGGGCCGTGAACCACCAATCTTTCAAATAATATCCAATGCTTAACCATTTCTGTCACTCAAGGACTCCTTTAAGTGACAACTGTTTCATCTAAAGGATGAGGTAGGGGAAGTATAAGAGACTGAGTTGCCCTTAGTCCATTCCCCCAGAAAGACTACTAACCAGTGTAGAATATGACAGTGTAGAATATGTACCATTCACATAATTTGCTTTTCATTTGTTTTCTTTGCTATATTTGAGCATGCCTTTTAACCTTGGGGGCCTCTGGTGGTGTAGTGCCTAAGGCATATGACTGCTAACTAGAAGGCTAACAGTTCAAACCCACCAGCCACTCCTCAGAAGGAAGACTAGGCAATCTGCTTCCATAGGGAAATTGCCTCAGAAACCCAAGGAGAGGTCGCTATGAGTTGGATCTGACTCCATGGTAATGAGTTTGTGGGGTTTTTGTTTTTGTTTTTGTTTTTAACCTTGTTGTTGTTGTTGTTGTGTGCCGTCGAGTCAAACCCGACTCATAGCGACCCCTCCTTGGGTTTCCGAGGCAGTATCACTACGGAAGTAGGATTGCCCAACCTTCCTTCCGAGGAGTGGCTGGTGGGTTTGAACCACCAGCCGTCTGGTTAGCAGGCAAGTGTCTTAGCCACTGTAACTTTACTGACCTTTTATTGAATCTGGAAAATTCAGGAAAAAAGCAAATAACAATTTTTCTATTTGTAGGGCCTGAGAATTAAGGCCTTTCTTCAAAGGGAAAAGAAGATACAAAATCTTCATGCTTGAATTAAAAATGGCACCCTTTGTATCTTTTGCTAGACCACTTTCCCTAAGTACAGTAAGGGTTAGCTTCATCTCTTTTTGTTCCATAATATGTATGCTACTTAAAAAGTGATTTCTTTGGTTGTCTGACCAAGGATATCATTTGAGCCACCCTTAGGATAAAAATTTGTAGCAAAGATCTTTATGAGCAAACTTTAAAGGAGGCTGGAGAAAAAGTCAAACAGCAGGTGTTTGATGACTCTGTTAGAGAGGAAAGGATGAGTGCAGTTTCAAATAAAGTACTTCCTCATATGATGAGAGGACAAATTTGACAGATTTTACCCATAGGGCACGTTAGTGGATAATGTAACCTAACCATAAAATCAGACATATCTTAGCCTTGAAAATAACCACTTCCTAGGGTATCAAGACAACAGGAAAAGCTCAATCAAGGTACTTGTGGTACGAGAAATGAGACTTGAAAATGGAAATTCTTTACACACTATCCTCTTATCTGAAGCTGCTTCTTCTTCATTAGAACTAGAAAAGAGGACTTTCAGTCAAATTGGTGGCTTAGTCAGACCCATCATGCTGTCCTATAGCAAAGAACAGATTAGCGAAGTGAAACAGATATAGAAACCAATACTGGAACCTAAGCATCAAATTAGGAACTCTGGTGACATAGTGCCTAAGGCATTTGACTACTAACCAGAAGGCTGGCCGTTCAAACCCACTGGCCACTGCTCAGAAGGAAGACTGGGCAATCTATTCCCATAGTGATACACCCTTGGAAACCCAAAGAGGGGTTGGTATGAATGGGATCCAACTTGATGGCAGTGAGTTTTTTTTGTTTTCCTTTTTGGAGCATCAAATTAAAGAATAAAGGATTAGATCAAGTCCTGATTGGAAGAAGAAACTTACAGAAAACAGTGAATAAAGAAAGACAGAATACAGTGGCCTTGCCAGCCAGCCTGTCAGAACATGGTCATCTTAACACAAAGACAGCAGCAATCCTATATATATATATATATATATATATATATATATATATATATATATATGTATATATGTATATGTATATGTGTGTGTATATATACATATATATGTATATGTGTGTGTGTGTGGTGTGTGTGGTGTGTG
>NW_006921591.1:27015859-27017889 GCF_000298275.1 Orycteropus afer afer
AAACCCACCAGCCACTCCTCGGAAGGAAGGTTGGGCAATCTACTTCTGTAGTGACACTGCCTCGGGTCTGACTTGACGGCACATAACAACAACAACAACATATATATATATATATGTATAATATACACTATATATTAGGAGCTCTGGTAACATAGTAAATAAGACATTTTGTTGCTAACCAGAAGGTCAGTGGTTCAAACCCACCAGCTGCTCCACAGAAGGAATGGGGCAATCTACTTCTGTAAAAATTTACAGCCTTAGAAAGCCAATGGAGGTTGCTATGAGTCAGAATTGACTTGATGGCAGTGAGTTTGCTTTGTGTTTTTTATATGCTTATATAGATATATTAGAAGGCAACTCCATGGAATTCAAACAGGGCATAGAGTAGCTGTGTAGACATACTTGGAGTGAAATAAAGTCCTGATTGCTGGTTTGCAGCTAAAATGAGGAGGCCAGGATCCATTGCCCAGTGATCAGAAGAGCATGTTCTCCCTCCTGCCACACTTTTGGTGATTACTGGCACAAACTGCCCTATCCCTGAAGCCCAGATCCCAAAAGACCAAGGTATGAGCCAATACCTTTCCCCTCTCAACCAGCTATGATGATTATCTTCCACTCTCACTCCAATTACCGCCCCACCCCATGCCTGACGACCACACTGAGTGATAGAAAGACATTTCAGCACCCATCCCACTCATCAACACAGCTAAACAAAGGCAGGCTACTCCAGTGCAATGTTGGCCACTAACCCTGTACCTCCTTCTAGCCAAAACAGTGAAGTGGCACTGGTTGTTCACCCTGCCCCTTCTGCCTACCAATCCACCCAAAATCCCTTCCCCTCCCCTTGCCAGTAAGAGACAGTGACAGTGAGACCCTATGGACCCACCCACCCACCACTCCTTCTCCCCTTACCTCTCTTGCCACACACCTCTTCCCCTCCATTCCACCTGTCACGGGGTAGCAAGTGTGCACTTTGCATATACCAACCTGCCACTCACACCCTGTTCCTGAGTGAGAGGAAGTGGTTGAGCCACTATGCACATACCTTCCACCACTTACTCCCTGTATCCTGTAGGAGGCAAAGACTGCACCCATACCAGTTACCCACACTTACCACACTAGCTCCACTACCTACTTGGTGAGTGTCACTGCCTGTTCCTGTGACATAAGATCAGCAACAGAGAGTGAGTGGCCAATGCCCACTTAACCTGTCCACAGATACCCCATTCAAGGAACAGAGACATGTCCACATGCTCAGCCACTACCCAACCAACCCAGAGATAGTTGGCAAGCACTCTATTGCAGCCAGACTAGTGACCAGAGTAGCACATCCATCCTGTCTACAGAGATATATCAAAACAAAATGCAACAAAAAATCAGGATGCAGCATAAAAACACACAATTAATAAATAAAGTTAATTACACGTTAATGCCTCAGATACAACAAACAATATCAAATCACCTAAGGAAGCAAAACAAGATGGCTCAAGCAAGTGACAAAATTAAAGTAAGAAGAAACCTCCCTGAGGAAGAAATGGTGATGAAAATATCTGTCAATAATTCAAAAGACTTATATATAGGGCCATCCAAGAGATCAAGAGAAACACAGAAAAAATTCTAGCAGAATTCAGGAAAAGAATACAATAACAAAACAAATAGACAATTAGAAATCATAGAAAAACAATATTTAGAAATCCAGAAGATTAACACTAAAATTTCAGAAATAGATAACACATTGGAAAGACAAAGGAGTAGAATTGAACCAATGGAAGTCAGAATCAGTAAAATATATGACAAATCCCTTGATACTAATCTTTTAGTGGAACAATAAAAAAAAAAAAAAATAAGAAAAATGATTAAAAAAAAATGCCTAAGAGCTCATGTAGAACACCATGAAGAGGAATATTTTATACATGACTGGAATCCTAAAAAAATAAGAGACTAAAAAATAAGAGACCAAAAAAAAGCACAGATAAAAATTTTGATGAGTTACTGGCAGAAAACTTCCCTATTATCATGAAAGACAAAAA
>NW_006921591.1:27019014-27051982 GCF_000298275.1 Orycteropus afer afer
GGAAACTCCCCCTAGGCCGACCGGCCGCTTAGAACGCAGTCATGTATCCATCATGGGAACCACCACTCACAACTGGAGTCCAGCCAAGTTGACACATCTCCAACTATCACATACATCTAGCAAAATTTTTCCTTAAATATGATGGCAAAATTAGGACATTCCCAGATAAATAGAAATTAAAGGAATTTTGGGGAAAAAAAAAAAAAAAAAACACCTTAAAAGACATACTAACTTTCTGACAGAAAACCAATAACACCAGGCAGTAATTTTAAATTAAAACATATAACATCATCCAGAAACTAACCCAGATAAAGAATTTAAAAAAGCTACAAGACAGAAATTAGGAAACCAGAGTTATCAATATGTAAATGACAATGACTTCAAAACAAAATGAGGGAATAAATGGTGTAGTTAAAGGACTTCCATATAGCGAGGAAGCTAAGGTGATAACAAGATAGAACAGACTTTTATTCTTAAGAAGATAAAACTAAAGCAGGGTAACTACAAAGAACATTAATAAATCTCACCAAAATAAAAAAGAAGAAAATCTTAAAGATTCAATAAGCAAAGAGCAGGAGTGACCCTATCAATCTCTGATAAAATATGCTTTTAAGCAAAAAACCACCATAAGAGACAATGAAGTGCATTGTATAATCATCAAATGGTCAATCTAACGAGATCATAACCATAATAAAAATCTACACTCCCAATTAATAAACTCCAAAATACATAAAGCATACTTTAACAAAAGATTTCAAAGGGGGTTGGAGAAGACAAAGTAAAGTATTAAAATGAAATGTGCAAAACCCCAGAGTTAGAAAACAAAAATGGAAGAGCAAGATCAGAGTTCCTCAAGCTGAAAGAACTGAACAGTTCAGGCATTGGATTGCCATATGATGGATTCTATGGACAAAACAGAGGACAACACAGGAAACATAAATAGAAGATGGAAGGAATGCACAGAGCTACTGTACCAAAAAGAACTGGTCAATGTTCAGACATTTTAGGGAGTAGTATATGATCAGGAACTAATGGTATTTAAAGAACTTCAAGTGAACTGCAAAGCTCCAGGAATTGACAGAATTCCCACTGAGATGTTTCAACAAACAGATGCAACACTGGAATCATTCAATCATTATGGCATGAAATTTGGAAGGCAGTTACCTGACCAACCGACATGAAAAGTTCCATGATTCTGTGTTTTCAATAGAAAAGTGATTGAACAGAATGCATAAATTATTGAACCATATCATTAATATCACATGTAAGTAAAATTTTGTTGAAGTTTTTTCAAAGATAGATGCAGCAGTACATCTTCAGGGAACTTCAAGCTGGATTCAGGACAAGACATGGAACAAGGGGTATCATAACTGATGTCAGATGGATCTTGGATGAAAACAAAATACCAGAAAGATGTTTACATGTTTTTTTTTTTTTTTTTTCAGATCACTAAAGACTATGATCATGATTTTTACACCTTCCATTTCATTTTATTTTTAATTTAATTTTTATCACAATTTGGGTGAAAGTTTACAGAGCAAATTCACTTTCCATGCAGCAGTTCACATACACTTTGTCTCATAACATTGACTACAATTTACCACAATGCAACAGCTTCCCTCCCACTTCCTCGCCATAGTTACCTCTTCCCTGTGTTCTTCCCTCCCATGCACTCCTGACCCCTGAGCTGTGCATATACAATCCTTCTATTCTCCCATGATTGACCTCTCCAAGGAGTGTATCTACCTATTGGAAATGTTCACCACATATGCCTGCCTTTGGTTTGGTTGGAAACCATAGGCATGGGTTCAATTCCAGACCTGAAGGGCAGCTAAGAGCCACAGTCTCAGAGGTTCCACCAGGCTCCATCAGACCAGAAAATCTGGTCCTCTTTTTTATATTTTAATTTTAATTTAATTTAATTTTTATGATTTTGAGTTTTGTTCCACATTGTTCTCCCACTCTACCCTGGATCTCCTTCATAGATTTCCCTCCAAGTGATTGACAGTGGTAGCCAGTAGCCGGGCACCATCGTCTGGTTTCATAGTCATATAAGCTGAGGATCACAGGGTGTGCCAGTCACTTGGACTAACTGTTTCCATGAATCTTTGGTTTTCTTCATTCTTCTTTGCTCTGGACAAGGAGGCACCCATTGTTGCATTTAGATGGCTGCTTGCAAGCTTTTAAGATCCCAGTCATGAATCACCAAAGTAGGCTGTGGAATAATGTTTTATGCAGTATGTTATGCCAATTGAGCTTGATGTCCCCTGTGACTATGGTCCCAAGCCGACAGGTCCAACTACTCGCTCCCTCTGGGTAGCTGACTGTGACCAAGAAGTGACAAGTGATCTTGTCCTTTATCAGCTCTACTATCTACCTGGGGATTCTTACAGAACATACCAATACACTTGTTTAATCCTTCTTTGCCAACCCTATACATGACTATGGGCACACACACCCTGCATAGACATACCTAATAGTTCAGCCTCTGCAACCATCTGTCCACGCATATATCCATGTTTACCTTCACTGACAATGCAGTACTGTATATGCAAAAGAGTTCATCTTTGTTGTCTGTACCTCCCATGAACCTCTTTATGTCTTCCTCTTCCTCATTGCAATCGTGTTGATCACTCACATTTGGGACATTGCCCTTCTCTTCACCCAAATCAATATTTGTCTCTATGTATCAAATAGTGTTCCCTCTCCTCCCCTCCCCTCCAACCCCTGGTAACCAACAAAGAAAATTACCTTCCATATAGAAACCTTTCCTTGACTTTTTACAATAACAGACTAATAAAATATTTGTCCTTCTGTGATTGACTTATTTCACTCAGCATAACTTCCTCCAGGTTCATCCATGTTGTGCAGTGTTTTGCAGATTCTACATTATTCTTTAGGGTTGTACAGTATTCCATTCTCTGTATGTAGCATACTTTGGTTATCCATTCTTCTGTTCATGGGCACCTTGGTTGTTTACATTTTTGGCTATTATAAATAGTGCTGTGATGAACATGGGTGTGCGTACATCTGTTCTTCTTCTGGCTCTCACTTTTTTAGGATATGTAGGTGGTGTAGTGCCTAAGGCATTTGACTGCTAACCAGAAGGCTGGGGGTTCAAACCCAATAGCCACTCCTCAGAAGGAAGACTGGGCAATCTACTTCTGTAGTGATATTCCCTTGGAAATCCAGAAGGGGTCGCCATGGTTTGGACCCAACTCAACAGCAGTGAGTTTGATTTTTTTTTTTTTTTTTGGTTATACCCATTAATGGAATTGCTAGGTCAAATGGTATTTCTAATTCCAACTTTTTAAGGAATTTCCATACTGTTTTCCACAGTGGTTGTATTATTTGACAGTCCCGCTGACAATCTATGAGATTCCCAATCTCTCCACATCCTCACCAGCATTTCTTATTTTCTGTCCTGTTGAACTTTGCTACTAGTGCTGGGTCAAGGTGATATTTCATTGTTGTTTTGATTTTCATCCCTCTAATGTCTAATGATCATGAGCATTTCTTCTTATATTTGTTGGCTACCTGAGTATCTTCTTTGATAAAGTGTCTATTCATATCTTCTACCCATTTTTTATTGGTTATTTGTCTTTTTGTTGTTGAGGTGTTGAAGTTTTCTATAAATTCTAGAGATAAATCCCTTCTCTGATATGCCATTGCCAAATATTTTTTCCCAATTTGTAGGTTCTCCTTTTACTCTTTGGAGAAGTCTTTGGAAGCACATAAAAATTTAATTTTTAGGAGTTCCTATTGATCTAGTTTATCTTCTGCTGTTTGTACATTTTGGGGTATTCTAAACAGTCTATTTATGCCATATATTAGGGCCCCTAAATTTGCCCCAAGTTTTTCCTTGAGGAACTTTATAGTTTTAGGTTTTGCATTTCACTCTTTGATACATCTAGAGTTAGTTTTTGTGTATGGTGTGAGGTACACATCTGGTTTTATTTTTCTGCAAATGAATATCCAGTTTTGCAAGCACCATGTGTTAAACAACCACCTCTTCCCCATTTAAAAATTAATTTCCCCTTTGTCAAAATTAAGCTGACCATAGGTCAATGGATCTATTTCTGGGTTCTCAATTCTATTCCATTGATCTATGTGTCTGTTGTTGTACCCATACTAGGCAATTTTGACTGCTGTGGCTATACGGTAGGTTCTGAGATCTGGTAATGCGAGACCTCCTACTTTGTTCTTCAAGAGTGCTTTGCTTATCCAAGGTCTCTTTCCTTTCCATATAAATTTAATGATTGTTTTTTCCATTTCCTTAAAAAATGTTGATGGGATCTGGATTGAGATTGCATTGAATGTATAGATTGCTTTGGGTAGAATTGACATATTCATGATGGTCAATCTTCCTGTCCATGAGCATGGTATTTTCTTCCATTTATGTAGATCTATTACAGTTTTTTGAAGTAGTCTTTTGTAGTTTTCTTTCTACAAGCCTTTGTGTCCCTGGTAAGATGTATTCCCAAGCATTTTATTCTTTTGGTAACTATTGTAAGTGGTATTGATTTCCTTATTTTCTTTCAGTCACCTTTTGCTGATATAGAAGAATTCAACTGAGTTTTGGATATTGGTCTTGTATCCTGCAACAATGCTAAATCCATTAGTTCCAGTAGATTTTTTTTACTGAGTCTCTTGGCTTTTCTAGGTATAATATTGTATCATCAGCAAATAGGGATAGTCTGACTTCTTCCTTACCAATTTGGATGCCTCTGGTTTCCCTTTCTTGTCTTATTGCCCTGGCTAGGACTTCCAATGCAATGTTGAATAGAAGTGGTGATCTAGGGCATCCTTGTCTGGTTCATGTTCACAAAGGAAATGGTTTCAGTCTCTCTCCACGGAGAATAATGTTGGCTGTCGGTTTTGCATAGAAGCCCTTCATTTTGTTGAGGAATGCCCCTTCTATTCTTACTTTGCTTAGAGTTTTGATAAGGAATAGATGTTGGGTTTTATCAGATGACTTTTCTGCATCAATTGATATGATGATGTGGTTCTTTTCCATTGTTTTATTTATGTGGTGGATGATGTTGATTGTTTTTCTAATGTTGAACCATCCTTTCATACCTGATATGAACCCCAATTGGTCAGAATGAATTGTTTTTGATCCCAGTCGCTACTCACCAAAGTAGAAGGTGGAACAATGTTTTGTTTAGTATGTTATGCCAGTTGAGCTTGATGTCCCCAGTGACTATGGTCCCAAGCCCTCAGGGACCAAGCCAAAAGATTTTGAGTTTTGTTCCACATTGTTCTCCCTCTCTATCCAGGATCTCCTACATCCCTTCCAAGTGGATGACAGTGGTAGCCAAGCACCATCTAGTTCTTCTGGTCTCATAGTTGTATAGGTTGTAGATCAGATGGTGTACTAGTTGCTAGGACTGATTGTTTCCATTAATTTTGGTTTTCTTCTTTCTTCTTTGCTCTTGATGAGGAAACACCCATCGTTGCATCTAGATGTCAGCTTGCTAGCTTTTAAGATTCCATTCACTACTCACCAAAGTAGGAGGTGGAACAATGTTTTGTATAGCATGCTATGCCAATTGAGCTTGATGTCCCCTGTGACTATGGTCACAAGCCTGCAGGTTCAACTACTCAGTCCCTCTGGGTAGCTGGCTGTGACCAAGCAGTGACCACAACCTTGCCCCTTGTCAGCTCTACTATACACCTGGGAATTCTCATCATTCACATAAACTTATAGGACCATTGTCTGCCAACCCTATATATGATCTTGGATACACTCCCCATTTCATAGACATACCTAATTGTTTAGCCCGTCCACCTATCTATCCATCTATATACCCATGTTTGCCTTCACTGAGAAATCAGTACTGTATATGCAAAAGGGTTCATCTTTGTTGTCTGTACCTCCCATGTACTTCTCTATGACTTTCTCATCCTCAATGCTGCCATATTTGTCACTCATATTTGGTACATTGCCCTTCTCTTCACCCAAATCAATATTTATCTATCTAACCGTGTTCCCTCCCCACCCCTCCCACCCCTGGTAGCCAACAAAGAAAATTTCCTTCAATAGATAAACTTTTCCTTAACTTTTACAATAATGGACTAATACAATATTTGTCCTTTTGTGATTAACTTATTTCACTCAGCATAATGTCCTCCAAGTTCATCCACGTTGTGTGGTATTTTGCAGATTATACCTTATTCTTTAGCGTTGCATAGTATTCCATTGTGTGTATGTACCATATTTTGGTTATCCATTCCTCAGTTGATGGACCATTGCTCTATCTTTCATTGAAAGTGGTTTATTAAAGTCTTCCACTATGACTGTGGAGTCATCTATTTGCATTTTCAACTGTTTTAAAGTCTGATTTATGTATTTTGGTGCTCTTACATTGGCTCTGTAGATATTTATTACCATTGCAACTTCTTGTTCAATTGATCCTTTAATCATTATGTAATGTTCTTCCCTGTGTCTTATTGTGGTTTTTGTCTTAAAGTCAATTTGATCAGAAATTAATATTGCCACTCCTGCTTTTCTTTGGTTGCCTTTTGTTTGCTATATCTTGTTCCAACTTTTGATTTTTAGTTCATTTTCTCTTTGTCTCTAAGGTATGTTTCTTCTAGACAGTGTATTGATGGGTCATGTTTTCTTATCCATTCTGCAGCTCTCTGTATCTTGAGGGGTGCATTTAATCCATTGACATTCAGTGTAATTATCGACAAATGTGAATTGGTTGCTGTCATTTTGTTATGTGTTTTTTCATGGTGTTCCTGTTTTCTTTGTTCCATATAATTTTCTGTGCTGAGCTCATTATGTTTATGCGTCATGCTATCAGTGTTTGTTAAATATTTGTGCTTAGCCTGTTTTTTATTGTGATGTGAAGGTTTATCATTTTTCTCTGAGGTTACCCTGATATTTGTAATTTTCTCCCTGAGTGTAGAACAGCCCATTCTACCTTGCCACTCTCTTGACTTCTTCACCATTCAGAAGTTCTGTAATTACACTATACTTTCCCTCCTTTGGTTTGTAGTTGTCCTCATTTGCCAATTAATGTCTCTGGTACTCTGTTTCCAATCTTGTAAGCTTATTTTACTTATGATACTTCCATAGCTGTGTTGGTTTCTGGGTTATTTCATCTTGTGTATTAATGTTCAGTTGTTGTTTGCTATTACTGGTTCTCTGTTCAAAGGGCTCCCTTTAGTACCTCTCGTAAGGTTGGTCTGGTTTTATCAAATTCTCTTAATTTCTGCTTATCCTGAAATCACTGAGTTTCACCATCATATCTGAGAGACAGTTTTGCTGATTTTATAATTCTTGGTTGGAAATTTTTGTCTTTCAGTGTTTTGCATACACCATCTGATTGCCTTCTTGCCAGCATGGTTTCTGCTGAGAAATCAGAACTTATTCTTATTGGCTGTCCTTTGTAAGGATCTTTTCATTTTCCCTGTGCTGCTTTCAGGATTCTTTCTTTGTCTTTGATTTTGATGAGTTTGAAGATGGTATGTCTTGGTGATTTTCTTTTGGGGGTATATCCTATTTCGGGTTCGTTGGACTTCCTGAATGGGTATATTCTTATCTTTCATCATATCAGGGAAATTCTTCTCCAACAAACCTTGAACCATTTTCTCAGTGGTTTTATTTTTCTCTTCTTGTTCTAGAATTCCATTGACATGTAGGTTATTCCTTTTGATGGTATCCCCCATGGACCTTAGGCTTTCTTCATTGTGTTTTGATCTTTTTTCTGATTGATCCTTTTACAATGAAATATTTGGGAGCTCTGGTAGCATAATGCCTAAGGCACTCGACTGCTAACCAGAAGGCTGGCTGTTCAAACCCACCAGTCACTCTCAGAAGGAAGGTTGGGCAATCTACTTCTTTAATTGTACCACCTTGGAAACCCAAAAAAGTGTTGCTGTGAGTTGGATCTGACTCAATGGCACATAACAATAAAGATTCATGTATTTGTCTTCAATCTCATGAATTCTGTCTTCCATTGATTCAATTCTACTCCTTTGGACTTTCAATGTGTTATCTATTTCTGAAAATTTAGTACTTCTGGATTTCTATCTGTACATTTTGTATCATTTCTTATTTTTCATTTATTTTGTCATCTTGTTCTTGTATTTTCTTTTTAAATTGTTCTAGGGTTTTGTCTTTGTTTTCCTTAATTCTTTCAGTGTTCGCCTTGATATGTCTTTCAATCCTTTGAAGATTCCTAAATATAATTCATTTGAATTCTTTATCAGGGAGTTCCAATGTTCCTTTTCCTCAGGGATGTGTTCTGGGTCTGTATCTTACTCCTTTGTTTCTACCACTTTATCTCGCTTCTTTGTGTGGAGTGTGATGATCTGTTGTCTCAGAGACATTGTGACATTGTTGTATTTTGAGCTCTGTTAACTATTTGTGAAGTGCAGCTAAGGGTGAGTCAGGCTCCTCGTGGTGGTTGTTTATCCTTGGCTCACTGGTGGGGAAGTAAGTGGTGGCTCTCACTCAGTAAGTCAAGCTGGAGGAGGTGTGGGTGTAGTTGTGTCCTATGGGGACTGTTGCTTTCTCCCACTTAGTTAGACAAATATACCAATTGAATAACCATAAAAAAAGTAAAAGCAAATGGACAAACACATCATGTAATCACACAGGAACAATAACCAAAAACAGAAAAAAGGGGTGTGGGGGACTGCAATATATGGGGACAGGGCAATAAGAGAAAAAAGGTAGAGTAGGAGAATAATGAAGAAAAAAATGGGAAAAATCCAAATAGAAAAAGAAGGAATGGAGTTAGCCACAAGGACGAAAAATAAAATAAAATAAAATAAAAAAGGAACCAGGAACAGGGAAAAGAGAAAAAGCTGAAAACTAGAACCTGGGAAGGGAAGAATAAAGAATAATAATAAGAAGGACAATAATAATAATAATAATAATTTAAAATAGAGAAAAACAAACAAACAAACAAAAAAAAAAATGGGGGCAGGGCAGGGCGCCCAGTCCATCCAAGCACACAGACTGGGATGGGATTCCTGACAGCCCAGATGATGGTTGGGAGTGAGGGATGGACACACCTCCATTCACCAAGAGGGTGTGGGGAATAAGAGTAACAAGGGAAATGTTGCACCTTTCTAGCTGTCATTGTCCGGAATGTCCTTGTGGTTCCCTGTAAGTGGAGCCTGTTCTTAAGTCCCTGCAATCTAGGAGAATGCTGTTGCTTTAAATATCCAAAATGGTCAAACCTTTTATAAACATACAAAATGGCTGCACCCTCCAGACAGGCAAAATTCCACAGCTCATCCTGACTTCCTCTTCACTGCTTCCCCTTTTATTCACCACCCATTAGTGCAGTCCTCCATGCAGCCCCTGACTAACAGGACCAAATTTTAGGCTGTTTCTTAGGTCCTAACACTACTTGGCAATATCCAAGCTGTCCATGCCTTCAAGATTGGTGACAGATAGCAGCTCTGTATATCTGCTTTTTTGGTGTTTTCACTCACATTCTTCTACTATTTGGAATTAGTCCACTTCTATATCCTTCCCTTCAAAGCTCAGGTCTCCAGAATTATGTTATGTATCTGTGTTAATTGGTTCCCCTTTGCTTTTTTCAAGAGGGTCTGGGTAGTCAGTCTGCCTTTTGTGCCACCTTACCGGAACTGATGGCTGTTTTTTTTTTTTTTTTTTTTTGCAATAGATCACCATTTATCTCTTCTGAGTTGCCTAGATGTAGACTAGAACTCAAATATTTCAGTTAACAGCCAAGAAGATTAACTATTTGCTCCACCCAGTGACTCCAAATGTAAACTGCAGACTTTAGTTCATAATAATGTATTGATATATTTTCAATAATTGAAACAAGTGTGACACATTAATGTAAAATATTGATATATTGATAATAGAGAAGCTAATAAGAGGGATGAGGCAGGACATTCTCAATTTTTATGTTGTTTTAAATCTGTTCCAAAAGAGTAAAGTCTACTGATTAAATTTTAAAAATCTGCCAGTACTACTACAAGTAGAGATCTATTTCAAGGAAAGTTCAACAATGAGCTGATTAGCTTGAGATTTTGTCTACTACTAAATGTGAACCAAACCTGAGTTGTAAACAGATCTTTAATTTTGTGATGGTAATAATATTGATTGACGTAATGGATTAAATTTTTTACACAAAATACCCATCTTGACTATTAAAATATATATGTGTGTGTGTGTATATATATATATATATATGCACACACACACACACACATATATATATATATATATATATATATATATAGAGAGAGAGAGAGAGAGAGAGAGAGAGAGAGAGAGAGAGCAGTTTTACAGTTCTACCATTTTATCATAAATATTGGATACTAAATAACTGTAATAATTACTGATGAATAATTACTAACTTAAAGAAACAAAAAAAAAAGTCTATGAAACTAATCTAGGAAAGCAATGATAATGGTTTCAACTAGAGCAGCAGCCAAGGAGCTAGTGAAGAAAAACAAGATTCTTGATGTATCTTGAAAGTAGAATCAACAGGATTTCCTTGCAGATGGTTTATGGCATGTAGGAGACCAAGCAGTTATGGAGGGCCCTGAGGTTTTGGATCTGCAAATGCAATGATGGACTTGTTATAAGGGAGAAGCTTATATCATCCCTATCTTGACTACAAATTCATGAAGGCAGGATCTATGTCTTCTGTACCTTATTATCTAGTAAGGATTCAGCACAATTTGGGTACCCAGTCTCTCCTTCTTGAATAAAAGTCTGAATGTTGAATCTGCATTCTTTTCTCTATTCATAGTTCCTTTAACTCCCTTTAAGAAACATAATCCCATCATTTAATATTTTCTGTCCCTTGGCATACCCAAACCCTTAAAATAAGCTCTTTTTCAGATAATATCATCATATGAGCCTTCAAACATTTTAAATATCAATATGCTTCCAACACTAAACAATACTGGTAAAGGTTTTTCTTTCTTCTTCTTCTTCTTCTTCTTCTTTTTTAGTTTGTTTGTCTTATAAATATTAAGGTTTGACCTCACATTTGTTTTACCTATTTTGAAGTAATTGATTTCAGTTGTAAGCCAGAGTCACTCCTATTCCAATATAGCAAGAGAGATATGTGCATTGATAACTAGAAATAAAGTCTCTTTCCCTAAACATCAACACTGATTCAAATGTAGAATACGACTTGAATAATTTATTATACAGATGGTTTATTCCTTAGAAACACCCAGATGTTAGCTTGTTAAGAAATAAAAGAAAATCTGTGTCAAGTTTTGATTCTGTGAAATATACTGATTTAACAATACATATGAACATACATTATACAACTAGACACATCAAAAATTTTAATTCCAAAAAAGTAAATGTATAGAGATCAAAGTCTCTTAGTGGTTACCAGGGACAGGAGAGAAAGGAAAAGGGGGGGATTAACATTGGTGAAAGAATCACACTTATTAAGGATAGAGTTGCACAGAAATGACTCTAATACATGTTAATATGTTTTATATTTGTAAAATATTGAATTGGGGGAAGGATATATGACCACCATAATAACATTAGGAAATGAGAGGACACCGAATTGTACACATAAGAGATATATGACAGATGCTAATACCAACCATTCTATCCACAATACTGCATTGCCATTAACACCAAACACTAGGCTATACATATAAACAGATATTTAAAAAAAAAAAAAAAGAAGGTGAATTGGCAAAAGTTGTGCCATAGATATATTTAAAGCAATGACCGAAAAAAAAAAAAAAAAACAGAGTAGCTGCTGAGATTGCTGATGTACAACAAAAACCTCATGGGATTTGGTTCCTGGCTTTGGAGGTTGTAGTAGATAAGTTTGTGTGTCAACTTGGCTGGGCCTGGTTGAGTGGCTGGGCAGCTGGATGTAGTATTCCCCATGATGAAACTGTTAATCATCTCCATGGTGGAATCTACTGTGAGCAGCTGAGTAGCTGTCTTAGGCATGTGATCTGCTTCCTGTATATAAAGAGAAGCCTTGGGGAATGGTCTCCAGCTTACCGCAAGCTTGAACCCTGCATGTAGCCATGTCATTGTTCAGCAGCCTGCCATGTTCTGCTGAACTAGGGAACTTTGATGGACTTGAATTAATTGCCTGTTGTGCAGTTTGGTAACATAAGGACTGTGCCTTATTACTTGTCCACCTTGGGCTTGTTAGCCTCAGTAGCCAGCAGCTACCTGAATGAAGGATAGCCTCCAGGTTTAGTGGGCCAGAAGCAGTAGGCAGAGCTGAAGCCCAAGGTTGAGGAGCTTTCACCCAGCTCCCAGAGCCTGGCACTTTGAACTCAGACTTAAAGCCTCCAAACTCTAAGATAATAAACTCCTGTTAGTTCAAGCCATCCCATTTTTGATATATTCTTGTCAGAGTAGCACTAGGTAACCAGAAAAGAAGTGTAGAATTATAGTTTCATGGGAAATCCCTATTAATTTGAGTAACAATGTGTTTAGTGCTTCTTTTTTACCTCTAGTTCATTGTGAAGTGCTTAGGATCTTAAAAGCTTGGCTTGGAGTAAGAGAGGAAAAAAGAGAGTCAGGAATAGGAGGAGAATATGGAATGTGTATCTAATTGTCTCTATGAATAATTATCTCCTTTGCCATGAGACCAGAACTGGATGGTGCTTGGCTACCATTATGAACATTTTAATCAAGGAATTTATAGAAAAATACAGATCAAAAGGAGGAAAATGTAGAAGAGAATTTCAAATTCTCATGAACACCCTACCTTCTGGAGCCACTTTCTAGACAGATGAACCTCTGGAGCATTAAGATACTCTTTAAAACCCAAACCAAAAATATTTCCTGATGCCTTCTTAAAACCAAATATTACTTTAATAAAGAATGTTTTTCTCAAGCATTATGGTATGGTAAGAACTATCTTATGAGATCAAACTGACAACAGCAATTTGAAAAATTAGATAGGAACCTTCGGGATCAGTAAACTTATGTTAATGGGGGAGGAATAACTGAGAAAAGGAGAGTGAGAGTGTTGCACAATTGAAAGAATGAGGTCAATATTGCTGAATTGTACATATAGAAATAGTTGAATTGGTATATGTTTATGCTGTGTATGTTCTTGACAACAAAAACAAAGAATACTTAGAGAGTATGCACTATGTCAGGCACCAAGCTAAGTCCTTTACCTGTATCAGTTCTCTTAATGTTTAAAACGTTTTATAAGTAGATATTGTTATATCATTCCATATTTATAACAATCCTATGTAGTAGGTACAGCAGATATTTTATTTGTATTTTAAAATCTCGTATCAGCACTTGTCTGTCAGTTTTCCATACTGTGGCAGTTTGCATAATGCTGTGATGATGGTAGCTATGCCACCAATAATTAGAATATTAGTAAGGTCATGCTGGTGGACAGACAGGTTTCAGCAGAACTTCCACCCTGAGACATATTAGAAAGAAAGGCCTGGCAACTTACTTTTGAAAATTAACCAGTGAAAACCCTATGGGTCACAACAAAATATTGTCAATATAGTGCTGGATGATGAGCTCCCTAGGTTAGAAGGCATTCAGAATACACATTGGTCTTAAAAATGGACAGTAAACATCAGCGATAGTGAAGATGGTGCAGAATTGGGCAGCATTTCATCTTGAATATAGGATCATGACCATGAGTTGAGATTGAATTGCCAAAAAGTAACAACTACAAAATCTCATAAAGAGAACCACCAAACTAAACCACAGAGATAGTAAGTAAATAGCAGGATCAGGATTTGGATTCTGGTCTTTTAATAGGTCTAAAATACAACTCTTACCTATTCATGTGTTGATGAATTTATTAAAGACCCACTGTGAAGAGGGAATATTGCCTAGAAAGTTAAAGCAGAGGCTCTCAGGGCTACACTTCCGGAAATCATCCTCTGAATATGTGTGTCTATTTTTCTCAAAAGCCTAATAAATAGCTAGAGGAATGTTGTTGTTGTTGTTATGTGCCGTTGAGTCAAACCCGACTCATAGCGACCCCTCCTTGGGTTTCCAAGGCAGTATCACTACGGAAGTAGGATTGCCCAACCTTCCTTCCGAGGAGTGGCTGGTGGGTTTGAACCGCCAGCCGTCTGGTTAGCAGGCAAGTGTCTCAGCCACTATTCTACCAGAGCTAGAGGAATAGGTTGTGCTTATTTATATTATGTGTATTTCTCCACTTGTAGCTCACTGTCTAGTACAGTGAGAACTGAATTGTATTGAACAGCTATATCAGATCTACCCAACAGAAATATAATGCAAGCCAAGCATCTCATTTGAAATTCCTTAAGCAGCCATATTATAAAAAGTAAGAAGAAATGAATTTTTAATAATACATTGTTATTTTAACACATAATCAAAATGTGAGCAATGAAAAGTTATTGAAATAAAAAAAATCTGTATATGAGATGCAAGTCAATGCTATTAATTACAGAAAATATCTTTTTACTAGTTTAGTTTGTTTTAGGAAAATTAGAGATATAAGATGATAAAAAAGAATTAGGATCCTTGCCTTTATAAATTTGGTTAATTCCTGTTAAATCAGTCATGAAATCATTACTACTTTTAACTTGAAAGTGTAATCTAGTTACAGCAACTACTTTTCAAAGAGGTGGTTATACTGTGAATATTACCTCAAATTACCAAATTTCCTGGAAGATCAAAAATCTAATTTCTCAATAATGGCTAACCTTCAGATTCTAATAACATAAAAGTACTTCATATTAAATTCAGAGCATCTGTTTTTTCAGGCTAAATAAAATTATCGTTATATTTATAATTGCATTTGCTCATTATTAACTTGTTAAACAAGATTACTCCCACAGCATCTATTTCAATAAAAATCAACATTTGTCGAAAAGAACAGAAAAAAAAATTCCATAAACAGTACACTGATGCAACTTCTTTATAAATTATTAATAATATATTTCAAACAAAATAAAGGGTCAAAACTGTGTAATAGTACTAAGTCCAGAAAAGGATACTTGAGACTAGTCATTTCTTTGCTGATAAGTTACATGACTTCAGTGATGTTCCCTTCCTTTTTACTACATTTCTTTACGAGTAAAACAGTAGGCTTGAGCTAAGTGACAGTAAGACTGTATTTCATGAAGCCATGATGTTTTGGTTTTTAACTTGGAGGAAAAGCTAAACTTAAAAAATCAATGATCTCAATGATCCCATGTGAAAGAACAGTGACATAATAGTTTGACTAATGACCTTTGTAAGGTTATAAATCATAGTGGAGTAGACTGAAGCTGAAATCAAGTGAATTTCTGATAGGATGGGATGATGAGAGTAGAGGTAGGAGAGTTGTAGAAGGTAAAAATGTCCTTACTTTGGTATTCCTGACATGGAATAGCAGGTGTTGATGGGTTTATTAATTTGTCAGTTGATACAAATGTCATGATTCAACAACTGTTCTGATCAAACAAGTTCCTTTTGGCTATGTACAGGTTCATCATTAGGACAATTAAGTGTTCTGGAATTCCCATTCTTTGCAATATGATACTAAATATGTTATGACCCACACAGTTGAATGCCTTGCATAGTTAACAATATATGGGTAAGAGTTCCAGTAAGATGGTGGAATAGGCAGGTAAACTACACAGACTCTCTTCAACAAAGTAAAGGGGAACCAATTAACACAGATACAGAAGATAATCATGGAGCTCTGAGCTTTGAAAGGAAGGATACAGAAGTGGACTAATTTCAACTAGTAGAAGAACCTGCATGAAAACACTGACAAAGAAGACATATGGAGCTGTGATCTGTCAGTGAAGCTGATGGCATGGACAGTCTGGATATTGCCAAGTGGTGTTAGGATGTAAGAATTAACCTAAAAATTGGCCCTGCTAGCCAGGGCTGTACAGAGGGCTGCACCGTTGGCTAGAGAATAAAAGGGGAAGCAGCAAAGAAAGAGATGAGCTGAGCTTTGTACTTTTGGCTGTCTGGAGGGTGTAGCCATTTTGAATGTTTACAATAGGTTTGACCATATTGGATATTTAAAGCTACAGTGTTCTCTCAGATTTGAGGAACCTAAATATAGGTTCCAAGGACATTCCAGACACTAACGAGTGGAAAGGTGTGATATTCCCCTTGTTATTATTATACCTCACACCCTCCTGGTAAATGGAGGTGTAGCCATCCCTTACTCCCACCCAACTTCTTTGCAGGCAGGAATTCCATAACAGTCAGTGTGCTCTGACAGAGCCTGCATGCCCTGCCCTGCCTAGATTATTTTTTTTTAGCTTAGTTTTGTCTATTTTAAAATTAATTATATTATTATTTTCCCATTTTAATATTATTCTTTATTCTTCCCTTCCCAGGTTCTAGTTTTCAGCTTTTTCTCTCTTCCCTGTTCCTGGTCCTTGTTTTTAAGTTTCTCATGGTTAACCCTATTCCTTCTTTTTCTTTTTGCATTTTTCCTATTTTTCCCTTCATTATTCCTCCTACTCTACCTCTTTTCTCTTATTGCCCCCTCCCCAGATATTGTGGTTTTAAATTTCTTTTCTTTTTATGATTTTTCCTGTGTTTATGTGGTGTGTTTTTTGTCTACTTGTTTTTACTCTATTGATGGTTTTTTTATTGTTGTTTTTCTCTTACTGAGAGACAGCAAAAGTGCACATACAGCACAATTAAACCCACACCTCCTGCAGCTCCGCTTACTGATTGAAAGCCACCACTTCCTTCTCCACCAACTAGCCAATGATAAATGACCACCAAGAAGAGCTGGACTCACCCTTAGCTGCTCTTCACACAGAATTAACAGACACCTAAACACAAAAATATCACAATGTCTTGGAGACAGCACTCCATCAGAGTCCACAGAAAAAAGCAAGATAAAGTGGTAGAAACAAGGGGACAGGATACAGATCCAGAACACATGCCTGAGGGAGAAGCAGCACTGGAACTCCCTGATAAGGAATTCAAAAGAATTATATTTAGGTACCTTCAATGGATTGAGAGAGAGATCAAAGAAAACACTGAAAAAATTAAGAAAACCACAGACAAAACCCTAGAACAATTTCAGAAGAAAATACAAGAACAAAATGACAAAATAAATGAAAAATTAGAAATGATACAAAATCTACAGATAGAAATCCAGAAGATTAATACTAAATTCTCAGAAATCGGTAACACATTGAAAGGGTAAAGGAGTGGAACCAAATCAATGGAAGACAGAATTCATGAGATTGAAGACAAATACATGAATATGTTTTTGGAAAGGGATCAATCAGAAAAAAAGATCAAAACACAATGAAGAAAGCCTAAGGTCCATGGGGGATACCATCAAAAGGAATAACCTACATGTCAATGGAATTCACAAACAGGAAGAGAAAAATAAAACTACTGAGAAAATTGTCCAAGATTTATTGGAAGAGAACTTCCCTGATATGATGCAAGATGAGAATATACCCATTCAGGAAGTTCAACAAATCCGAAACAAGATAGACCACAAAAGAAAATCACCAAGACATGTCACCATCAAACTCATCAAACCAAAGACAAAGAAAGAATCCTGAAAGCACCACAGGAAAAATGAAAAGATACTTACAAAGGACAACCAATAAGAAAAAGCTCTGATTTCTCAGCAAAAATCATGCAAGCAAGAAGGCAATCAGATGGTATATACAAAAACCTGAAAGAGAAAAATTTCTAACCAAGAATTATAAATCCAGCAAAACTGTCTCTTAGATATGATGGTGAAACTCAATGATGTCAGGATAGGGAGAAATTAAGGGAATTTGAAAAATGCAGACCAACCTTACAAGAGATTCTAAAGGGAGCCCTTTGAACAGAGAACCAGTAATAGCAAACAACAACTGAACCTTAATACATAAGATGGCATAACCCAGAAATCAACACAGCTATGGAAGTATCCAAAGTAAAATAAGCTTACAAGATTGGAAACAGAGTACCAGAGACATTAATTGGCAAATGATGACAATTACAAACCAAAAGGAGGGAAAATATACTGTAGTTACAGAACTTCTAAATGGTGAGGAAGTCGAGAGAATGGCAAGGTAGAATGGGCTGTTCTACACTCAGAGAGAAAATTACAAATCTCAAGGTAACCTCAGAGAAAAATGATAAACTATCACATCACAATAAAAAACAGGCCAAGCACAAATATTTAACAAA
The DNA here is from genome assembly GCF_000298275.1 of Orycteropus afer afer. Taxonomy (NCBI): domain Eukaryota; kingdom Metazoa; phylum Chordata; class Mammalia; order Tubulidentata; family Orycteropodidae; genus Orycteropus; species Orycteropus afer. The sequence goes on from NW_006921591.1 coordinate 27,037,127, forward strand.
CACTAAAACAATAGAAACAAAGGAAATGATAGTGTGATTCATAAACATAATGAGCTTAGCACAGAAAATTTTATGCAACAAAGAAACCAGGAACGCCATGAAAAAACACATTAAAAAAAATGACAGCAACCAAGTCATACTTGTTGATAATTACACTGACTGTCAATGGATTAAATGCACCCTCAAGGGCGGAGAGCTGCAGAATGGATAAGAAAACATGACTCATCAATACACTGTCTAGAAGAAACATACCTTAGAGACAAAGAGAAAAATAAACTAAAAATCAAAGGTTGGAACAAGATACAGCAAGCAAAGGGCAACCAAAGCAGAGCAGGGGCAATATTAATTTCTGATCAAATTGACTTTAAGACAAAAACCACAATAAGACACAAGGAAGAACATTATGTAATGATTAAAGGATTAATTGAACAAGAAGATGTAATGATAATAAATAGCTATGGAGCCAATTTAAGAGCACCAAAATACATAAATCAGACTTTAAAACAGTTGAAAATGCAAATAGAAGATTTTAATACACCACATTCAATGAAAGATAGAACAACTCAAAGAAACTCAACAAAGATGCAGAAGAGCTAAACAACAGAGTCCTCCAACTTGACCTTACAGATATCTACAGAGCACACATTATTTTCCAGTGCACATGGAACATTCTCCATGAAAGACCATATATTAGGCTACAAAACAAGCCTTGATAAATTTAAAATCATTGAAATACTGCCAAACATCTTCTCAAATCATAATGCTATCAAATCAGAAATCAGCAATTGGAAGATCAATGGAAAAAGAGCAAGCACATGGAAACTGAACACCCTCTTCAAAAATGACAGGGTAATAGAAGAAATAAAAAATGAAGTAAAATAATTCCTTGAATGAAACGAGAATGAAAACACAACATATCAAAATTTTTGGGACACTGCAAAAGCAATGATCCAAGGCCAATTTACAGCAATAAATACACATATCAAAAGGGAAGAAAGTGCCAAAATCCACACTTTAAATCAAACATCTCCAACAATTAGAAAAAGAACAGCAAGAATAGCTTACAGTTGCCAAAAGAAAGGAAATAATAAAGTTTAGAACAGAAATCAATGAAACAGAAAATAAAAGGACAATAGAAAAATATCAACACGACTAGAAGTTGGTTTTTTGAAAAGATTACTAAAACTGACAAACCTCTGGCCAATTTAACAAAGGAAAAGGGTGAGTGAATACAAAGAACACGAATAAGAAATTAAATGGGTGACATCACAATAGGACCAACTGAAATAAAAAAGATAATATTAGGATACTCTGAAGAACTGTACTCCAACAAATCTGAAAACCAGAAAGAAATGGAGAGATTTCTAGAAACACTACTAACCTAAACTAACACAGACTGAGGTAGAATACTTGAACCGATCCATAACAAAAGAAGAAATTGAACACGTCATAAAAAAATTCCAGGAAAAAATGTCCTGGCCCAGACACTTTCACTGGAGAGTTCTACAAACATTCAGAAAAGAAATGACACCAAACAGACTCAGACTATTCCAAAATATAGAAAAGGATGGAATACTTCCAAATTCATTTTACAAAGCAATCATAACCTTGATACCAAAACCATGCAAAGACATCATTAAAAAGGAAAACTGCAGACCGATATCCATCATGAATATAGATGCAAAATCTTCAACAAAATCCTAGCCAATAGACTACAACATTATTTCAAGAAAATAATTCATCATAACCAAGTTGGGTTCGTATCAGGCATGCAAGGAGGGTTCAACATTAATAACACAATCAACATCATCCATCCCTTAAATGAAACAATGGAAAAGAACTACATGATTTTATCAATTGATGCAGAAATGGCATTTGATAAAATCCAACATCCATTCCTAATCAAAACTCTCAGCAAAATAGGAAAAGAAAGGACATTCTTCAACATATTAAAGTGCATATATTCAAAACCAACAGCCAACATTCTCAATGAAGAGAGACTGAAACCTTTCCCCTTGTGAATAGAAACCAGACAAAGATGTCTTCTATCACCACTTCTATTCAACATTATATCAGAAATTCTAGTCAGTGCAATACGGCAAGAAAGGAAAATCAACAGCATCCAAATATGTAAGGAAGAAGTCAAACTATCCCTATTTGTTATAATATGGTATAATAGTTAGAAAGCCCAAGAGACTCAGTCAAAAATCTATTGGAACTAATGGAAATATTTAGCATATTGGCAGGATATAAGATCATCATCGAAAAATCAGTTGGATACCTCTACCCCAGGAAAAGATGGCTGAAAGGAAATAAGGAAATCAATACCATTTACAATGGCTACCAACAAAATAAAATACTTGGGAATAAATTTTACCAGGGACACAAAAGACCTCTACAAAGAAAACCACAACAGACTACTTCAAAAAAAACATAAGAGATCTACATAAATGGAACAAAATACCATGTTCATGACAGGAAGAATGAACATTGTGAAAATGTCAATTCTACCCAAAACAATCTACACATTCAATGCAATCTCAATGCAGATCCCTTCAACATTCTTCAAGGATATGGAAAAAAACAACCACTAACTTTATATAGAAAAGAAAGGGATCTTGAATAAGCAAAGCAATATCAAAGAAGATGAACAAAGTAGGAGGTCTCACACTGCCAGATCTCAAAACCTACTATATACAGCAACAGTAGTCAAAACTGCCTGACACTGGTATAATGACATAAACCAATGGAATAGAATTGAGAACCCAGAAATAGATCCATAGAGCCAAGCAGGGTTAACTGATCTTTGACAAAGGGCCAAAATCCATTAAATGGGGAGGAGAATGTCTCTTTAGTAAATGGTGCTGGCAAAACTGGATACCAATTTGAAGAAAAACAAGATCTGTACCTCACACCATACAAAAACCAAAAGAATAAAAACAACTAACTCCAGATGAATCAAAGACTTAAATGTGAAACCTAAAACTATAAAGTTCCAGTTCCTCAAGGAAAAACTATGGGCAAATTTAAGGGACCTCTGGTGGCATAGTGCCTAAGGCATTTGACTGCTAACCAGAAGGCTTGCGCTTGATACCCACCAGCCACTCCTTGGAAGAAAGGTTGGACAATCTATTTCCATAGTGATAGCGCCTCAGAAACTCAAGATGGAGTTGCTATGAGTCAGATACAACTCAATGGCAGTGAGTTTGGTTTGTTTTTTTAATATATGGTATAAACAGACTATAAGCATAACCCAAAATGCACAAACAGCAGAAGAGAAACTAGATGAATGGGACCTTCCAAAAATTAAATATTTATGTACTTCCAAAGACTTCTCCAAAAGTGTCAAAAGAACCTACAGATTGGGAAAAAAATATTTGACAATGACATATCTGACAAGGGACTTATCTCTAGAATTGATAGAAAACTCCAACACCTCAACAACAATTAAAAAAAATGGGCAGAAGACATGCATAGACACTTCACCAAAGAGAATATTGAGGTGGCCAACAAACATATGAAGAAATGTTCATGATCATTAGCCATTAGAGAGATGGAAATCAAAAGAACAGTAAGATACCCTTTTGCCCCAGCACTAGTAGCAAAGTTCAACAAGAGAGAAAATAAAAAATGCTATCGAGTGTGTGGAGAGATTGGGTCTCTCATACACTGCTGCTAGTACTGCCAAATGATACAACCACTGTGGAAAGCAGTATGGTGATTCCTTAAAAATATGGAATTAGAAATACCATTTGACTGAGCAATTCCATTAGTACGTATATATCCTAAAGAAGTAAGAGCCAGAACAAAAACAGATATATGCATACCCATGTTCATCGCAGCACTATTTACAATAGCCCAAAGAGGGAAACAACCTAGGTGCCCATCAACAGAAGAATGCATAACCAAACTATGGTACATACACACAATGGAATACTATGCAACCCTAAAGAATAACGCAGAATCTGGAAAACGTGGCGCAATGTGAATGAACTTGCAGAAAGTTTAAAAAAAAAAAAAAACTCACTGCTTTCCAGTGGGGTCCGACTCATAAGTACCACTCCTTGGGTTTCTGAGGCAGTATCACTATGGAAGTAGATTGTCCAACATTCCTTCCAAGGAGTGGCTGGTGGGTTTGAACCACCAGCCTTCTGGTTAGCAGTCAAATGCCTTAAGCACTACACCACCAGAGCTTCCCTGGAGGAAGTTATGTTTAGTGAAATAAGTCAATCACAGAAAGACAAATACTGTATTAGTCAGTTATTGTAAAAAGTCAAGGAAAGGTTTCAATATGGAAGGAAATTTTCTTTGTTGGTTATCAGGGTTGGGAGGGGCTGGGAGGGAACAGTTAGATAGGTAGAGACAAGTATTGATTTGGGTGAAGAGAAGGGCAATGTACCAAATGTGAATGATCAATAAATACAGTGGCATTGGGGAAGAGGAAGACATAGAGAAGTGCTTGGGAGGTACAGACAACAAAGATGAACCCTTTTGCACATACAGTACTGTGTTGTCAGTGAAGGCAAGCATTGATATACAGGTCAATAGATGGATGGATACGGTGAACTATTAGGTGTGTCTATGCAGGCAGGAGTGTGCCCATAGTCATGTATAGGGTTGGCAGGTAATGACTCTACAAATGTACCTGTACGTTCTGTAAGAATTCTGAAGTAGATAGTAGAGCTTACAAAGGACAAGGTTGTAGGCACTTCTTGGCCACAGCCAGCTACCCAGAGGGAGCGAGTAGTTGGACCTGTGGGCTTGGGACCATACTTGCAGGGGACATCAAGCTCAATTGGCTTAATATACTACACAAAACATTGTTCCACATCTTACTTGATGAGCAGTGACTGGGATATTAAAAGCTTGCAAGCAGCAGTCTAGATGCAACAATGGTCTCTCCTCATCCATAGTAAAGAAGAATGAAGAAAACCAAAGACATGTGAAAATAATTAGTCCAAAGGATTGGTACACAGTGCGATTCTCAGCCTATATGACTATGAGATCAGAAAAACTAGATGGTGCCCGGTTAACCCTGTCAGCCACTCAAGAGTGGGGTCTATGTAGGAGATGCTGAATAGAGTAGGAGAACAATGTGGAACAAAACTCAAAATTATTTAAAAAAAATGGGGGGGGGGACCAGGTTTGCTGGGTCTGATATAGAACCACTGAGACTATGGCCCCTAGCTGCCCTTCAGGTCTGGAATTGAACCTACTCCTGTGGCTTCCTGCCAAACAAAAGACAAACATATGAGCTGAACATTTACATTAGGTAGATACACTCCATGAACAGTACAATCATGGGAGAATAGAAGTGCTGTGTATGCACAGAGAGACAGCTTGGGGGTCAGAAATACATGAGAAGGAAGGACACAGGGAAGAGAAAACTACAGGAAGGAAGTCGGAGGGGAGCTGTTGTATTGTGGTTAATTGTAGTCAATGTCATGAGACAAAGTATAGGTGAGCTGCTGTATGGAGAGTGAATTTGCTCTATAAACTCACCCAAATTACAATATAAATTAATAAAAACAGCCATTGAAAACCCTATGTAGCACAAATCTATTCTGATTCACATAGGGCAGGTATGAGTCAGAAACTACAATTCCATTTTTTTTTTTTTTTACAGTTTACATTAATCTTCACTGCATTTTATAATACTGTGGATTTTGACAAATGTGTGATGCCATGTGTCCATGATTACATGTCATACAGAATTGTTTCATTATCCTAAAAGCCCTTTATGCCTCCCCTCTTCATTTCTGTTCCCTTTCCCCAGAAATCTTGAGTGCCTTAGCCTTTTAAATGGTTGTCTTTTCACTACCCTTGCCCCTGATTATCAGTTCCTAATACAGCAGTTGTATGACTGTGTTAAAATATAAAATGACTGTGTCATTCCTCAGAATCTCTGACCACTGGCTCCCATCTCATTCAAAGTAAATGCCCAAGTTCCTTCAGTGGCTAACAAAGCCCTACTTGATTGCCCTACTTGATCTGGCCCCAGAACCTGTTGGCCCTTATCTCCTTATCTCCTACCATTTTTCTTCTCACTCACTTCATGCTGGCTGTATTCTCTTATTTCAAGACCTCTGTTTGGCAGTTATCAGAACTAGATATCCTTCCTTTAGATATCCTCTGGGCTAACTCCCTTAGCTCTTGCTCACAAGTTCACAAGAAGTCCTACCCTGACCACTCTATTTAATATTGTACTTGTCTCTTGCTTCCCCCAACACTTATTTTCCTGCTCTGTCTCTTTTTATTTCATAGCACTTATAATTTTCAGGCATGCATAGTTTAGTTAGTTATTGGGTCTATTGTTTATTCCATCACCCATCTGTCAGTTTATCATACTGTAGTGGCTTGCAAGTCGCTATGATGTTGAAGCTCTGGTAGTATAGTGCCTAAGGCACTTGACTGCTAACCAGAAGGCTGGTTCAAACTCACCAGCCACTCCTCGGAAGGCAGATGGGGCAATCTACTTCCATAGTGATACTGCCTCGGAAACTCAAGGAGGGGTTGCTATGAGTCGGGTCCGACTTGATGGCACATAACAATAACAACAACAACATGATGTTGGAAGTTATGCCACTGGTATTTCAAATACTAGTAGACTCACCTATGGTGGACAAATTTCAGTGGACTTTTCAGACTAAGACAGACTAGGAAGAAAGGCCTGCTGATCTATTTCTGAGAATTAATCAATGAAAGCCCTGTGCATCACACTAAAATATTGTCTAGTTTAGTGCTGGAACATATATCCCCTACATTGGAAGACATTCAAAATACACATTATCCACAACAATGAACTCAAACATACCAATGATCATGAAGATTGTGCAGGCCCAAGCAATGTTTTGTTCTGTTATCAATATGGTCACCATGACTCAGAGACTACCTGATGGCAACTAACAACAAAATTACTTAGTGTCTATCTCCACTGGCTAGAAGTTAAGATTTTTGAGGACAGAGATCTTTGTCTCTTTTTTTCACTAATGTAATGCCTGACATACAGTGGCAAATATCAATAGATATTTTTTGAATTAAGGAAATATCTGAATAACAGTCTGTTTTAAGAATGGATATCACATGGAATTGTACTGAACGCTTAAAGAAATGTCTCTGAATCTCTGGTTTTGCAGTCTTTGTTTTAAAAGCAAGCACTTTTTTTAAGACTTAAGAAGATACCTGCAACCCCACACTGCCCGCATTTCACTTGGGTGACAATACTTCACTAAACCTGTGGGAATCCATATTTTACTCCATTGATTTATGGTTCTTACTCCTCAGCTTGTTCAAGAAAATTACAAGATTTATTTCTAAGCTAAACCCTCTTAAATCTTTAAAGCTGAAACTCAACTCCTCAGCAGATGGTTGATATGCACTATAGGGAGGAAAAGAGAATGGGAATAAGCAATGGAGAGGGAGAGGGACAAAAGAAAGCTGCCAAACCCCAGTCCTGAACAGATTTCAACAAATAAACAGGACACCCAGCAGGACTGTGTGTATAGCCGACTTTATTACTGTCCAGCAGCTCCAGGTCATAAGTGACCTAATCAACCTCAGCCTCACATTTCTGGGGCTATATTGCTTTATGCCTGCTCACCACATTTGGCCTCACCTCTCATCCCAGACTGTGGTCAACACATCCAGATCCCTTATGGGTTCCAAGGCACAACTGGTGTAACATCTCTTCATTTCCAATGCTTCCTCCTTCTTTTATTTTCTTCTCTGGGTGACTGAAACTTTCCAACACCTGGTATATTTGCAAGCTCTCCACAGTGTCTCCAGATGACTAGGCTGCAACAGAGGGACACAAGTGGTAACAGCCAAATATCACACATCATAACTAAGCCCAAATTTCACATAGAATAGATATAAACGAGGCCTCAATGGACTCAAACATTCTCATCATCATGAAGATGGTGCAGAACAAGACAACATTTCATTCTGTTATACATGAGGTCACCACAAGCAGGAGCCAACTCAATGGCAACTAACAAAACCAACATCCACACCAGAAGTGTGTCATGCTTTCAGATGTATTAGTGGGGCATGATTTCTTTCATTTAGAACATGTGGTCATTTGAAAAGGATGGATCCCCTGTGAGGCATTAAAGGTTACAGGAATTTGCTGAAAGTCATCCCTCACTCCTGGTAACATGCAGACTCAAACCCAGTCATGCTTAGCTCACAAACTTGTATTCTTCTCCCTGTGGTAGTAGTTCTCAAAGTGTGTGGTCCCTGCACCACCATCATCAGAATTAGAGAAAAATTGTTAGAAAAGCAAATTCCGGGATCCCACTTAAAACAAAGAAACAACAACAACAACAACAAAAACTCACCACCATCGAGTCAATTCTGACTCATAGTGACCCCCATTGAGCTCTTCCACCCCTTAGAACTACTCAATCATTAACAAACCCTCCAGGGGATTCTGATGCTCTCTCATGTTTGAGAACCACTAGTCTCAGCTGGTTCCTTAATTCAGTCTTTCTAAGGGTTTCCTAGGGAGAAAACAAATCTCTCAGTTTGTCTCCCTGTCTGAAAGTGATAGATTGAGGATGGGTTAATCGAGCCCTGGTGGCATAGTGCCTAAAGCATTTGACTGCTAACCAGAAGGCTGGCGGTTCAAACCCACCAGCCACTCCTCTGAAGGAAGATTGAGCAATCTACTTCTGTAGAGATACTGCCTTGGAAACACTAGGAGGGGTCACTATGAGTCGTATCCAACTTGACAGCAGTGAGTTTGGTTTTGGTCTTTTTTTTGGTTAATGAACAGAAGACTGCTCCTGGTGTCAGGACTGCAGAGTAGAGACCTCTGAAACTCCTTAAATGACCCTAATTAGTTTGCACACAGTATCAGTATCATGTTTTATGTTTGAGAGAACTTAGAATTCACATTTTACAATTAGAGAAACAGAAGTTCAAAGAGTTTGAACACCTTTCTGAGGGTTCTAAAGTAATAGTTAGAGCTAGATTACATCACAGTGCATGTGACCTAGATAAGTCCTCAAACTTCACATTTCAACCTGAAATTTGTGTTGTTTCTCTTCTCAGTTTAAAACTTAAACTCCAAACTTTCCAAAATGGCATGATTTTACTAAATTTGTAAACCAAACTTACGTAACTTAGGGTATTTGCTTTACAAAAAACAAAGAATAGCTCAGTATATGGAGAAAAATAAAAGTAAATCCCTGTCTAATAGTGCATGGACAACAAACACATTAAGGAACAATGGGTGAAGGGTCACACAACATAATGCATAGAATAATACATGTATTAATAACTTTCTAACCTAGAGGTGAAAATGAGCTTCTTAAACAACATTTTTAAAGTAATACAAAAATAGATGAGTTTGAAGACCTCACCAATATAAGGCAAAATTCATAGATGGATTACAGGATAATAGATGTTATTTGAAATGTCTCAATTGATTAAGGGATTGAAGTTAAAATAAAAAGGAATTCTGAAAATAAAATAATAATAATAATGACTAAAAGGATAGTCTTACCAATAGAAAAACGGCCAAATACATCAATGATGCTTTCAGAAGAGAAATCTCAAAAGTAATAAAAAGCATCCCCAAAAAAGTTTAATATCATTTAAAATCTCAGTAATGTGAATTTAAGTAATAATACTATAACAGGTAATATCTATTACTCTGGCAGGGAGCAGAAAGCTGAGTAACACTAGAGATCAGACTGGCCTGCAGCAGGGGCAGTGTAGGCAGGCCCACTGGAAGGCTGCCAGACAGAATGAGTCAACTGATGACATGCCATTAAAAAACAAACAAAAACAGTTACCCTGTACTCTACTCTTTCTCATGTTGATCCCATGTGTGTCAGAGTAGAACTATGCTCCACAGAGTTTTCAATGGCTGAGATTTTCTGAAGTAGAGAGATAAGCCTTTTTTCTGATGTGTCTCTAAGGGGGCTCAAACCAGCAACCTTTGGGATAACAGTTATTTTTAGCATTTGCACTACTCAGACTCCTGCATTTGCCATTATGAGCCCATAATTTCCAGCCTGGGGAAATAGAGAAATTCTTACACAGACAACTCTTATGAGAATGTTCATTACAGTGCTTTTAGGGTGATAGGGAGCTCGTGGCAAGCTTCCTACCCATTACCTTGAGAGTGGATGGATAAAGTATGGTAAATGGATTTCTTAGGGCAGGTAATAGCAAACTTGCTCTATAAAGGTCCTGGTAGTAAAAAAAAATCAGCTTTATGAGCCTAAGGATCTCTTTCACAACCTAACAATGCTGGCATTGTGTTGGGAAAGTAGCCCATAATGCAAATGAGTGGGTGTGGCTGTATTCCAATAAAGTGTTATTTACAGAAACAGGCAGTGGGCTGGATTCTGACTCTGGTGGTATAGTGCCTAAGGCATTTGACTGATAACCAGAAGGCCAGTACTCTTCAAAGGAAGGTTAGGCAATATACACAACAACAACAAGTACTGCCTCGGATCTGACTCGACAGCAGTGGGTTATAGTTTGCCCACACCTGGGTAACACAATGCCATTTATGAAAATCCAAAAAGTTATGCACACGTAAAAAATGTGTAAATACATAAACATTAGCAATACAAAATATAATAAAAATATACATTTCTTATATTTTAATGATTACTTGTGGAGGTTGGGGAAAAGAATGACAGTGATATAAAAGAGTTTGAGTAAGAAAGAAAATGATGGTAATGAGCCTGGAAATGAGCAATATTGCTGACTCATGATTTTGTACCTAGGTCTATTGTTTTTTTTTCCTACCAAGGGCACAAGTACTATGGTTGTGGATAAAGAACTTTTGTTCTTTATTGACTTTTCAAGAACTGGGGTTCAATGATAAATGCAGCAAAATTGCTCACTGTGAGTTAACATAAAATGTGGGCCTCTGGTTTGATGATACATCTAATTGTGGCTGGGAATCATGCTTCTATATGCAAAGTCATTTTTGGTGTCCTCCTTTTGAAAAATAAATGGCATCAGGTAAAAATAGTATATTTTTTCTTTTTTTTTTTCCCCCTTAATCAGGAAATAATGATTTAAAAATGCCCTAGGGGAGAAGAAAATTTTCCAGCTGCATGCACAATGGCTTAAATTTTACAAGATAAAGAAGAAATGGAGCTCTGTCTTAAAAGCTGTGTTAGGAGAAAAGAGAACCCAAATTCAAACAGGTTCAATAGAGACCATTTTATTAAGCTTTAGGGGGACAAACACAAAACAAAGATAATCATCCAGGATGAGGGAAACCATTATGTACACAGTACAGAAAGCTGAATGGAGTCCACTGCATCATGGCCATGGGGCTAATCATATATGAATGAAAACAGAGGAGATCATCACAAAATCATGATTGGTTATAGATAAATTTATCACTGTTACAGACAGGACTACAGAAGCTGGTAGGGAGGAATACCATGATTGTGATACAAACATAATTGGAGATTAAAGACAGTTGCAGGTTGATTCTGGGGCTTGGCCACCTGGTAATATGGTAGTCCGGATAGGACTCATAACCATGTGGCCTGAATCATAGCCAAAATGTGGCTACAGGACAATATCAGGACCCCAACCATAATTTAAATTAGGAAAAGACACAGCAAGGCAAGTTCCCTAAAGAGCTCTGTAGGTATAGTGGTTAAGGGATTTCTTTGGCTGCAAACTCAAAGATCAGTGGTTCAAACCCTCTAGCTACTCTGCTAAGGAAAGATGAGGCAGTCTGCTTCCATAATGATTTCCAGTCTTGGAAACCCAGTGAGAGTCTCTATGAGTAAGAATTGAATAGATGGGCAGAGAGTTTGGTTTGAGACAAGTGTCCTAGTTCTTTGCGTGAGCAAAAGGAAGCTGGCAGTTCAAACCCTCCAGCCACTCCTCAGAAGAAAGATGGGGCAATCTACTTCCGTAGTGATACTGCCTTGGAAACCCAAGGAGGGGTCGCTATGAGTTGAGTCTGACCCAATGGCACATAATAACAACAACAACAACATCCTGAGGGCAAATTTCCCCTCTCTAGGTTTATCCCTGACTTGCATATGCATAGCCACATAGCTGGTTTTATACTCAGAAAGATCTCAAATGCATCTTAATTTATGTCAAGACTCAAAATGGATTTAGAGCTAGCAGTGTGGACTGCAGCCTTCAGCAAACCAAGTGTTTTGAAATTTAAACTCTAATCCAAAGTAAGGGAGCTCTGGTAGCATAGTGCCTAAGGTACTTGACTGCTAACCAGAAGGCTGGCGTTTCAAGCCCACCAGCCACTCCTTGGAAGGAAGATTGGGCAATCTACTTCTGTAGTGATACTGCCTCGGAAACCCAAGGAGGGGTCGCTATGAGTCAGGTCCGACTCGACGGCACATAACAACAGCAACAACAACAATCTAAAGTAAATCCTGTTCACATGTGAGAAGTATTAAGGGAGAAACATGCTACAATTTTTACGAGTAAGAGGTTGCAATCAGTCTTGAGTTCATATGCTGTTTCTTCCATTCATCACAAATTTTCTTAAACTTTGTCAGCCTTAGTTCCCTCAAATTACAAATAAGGATGTTAATATCTATCTTGAAGGAGTGTTTTGAGGGTTAAAAGCACTGCCATCAAGTCTATTCCATCTCATACAACCCTGTAAGACAATAGAAATGCCCCATAGGGTTTCCAAGGTGATCAATTTTTATGCAAGCAGACTACTTCATTTTTGTCCCATGGAAGGCCTGGTGAGTTCAAACCACTGACTTTTTTGTTAGCAGCCAGATGTTTTAACCACTGAGGAATAAGAGCTCCTTGTTTTCAAGAATAGGGCCCCAATATAAAAATTGGCTTGGCACATTGCTAAATAAGTACTTATTATTATGGAAATGTTGGCCAGACTTCATCTCATCTACTTTGGTCATGTTGTCAGAGGGAACCATTCCCTGGAGAAGGATATCATGCTTGGTAGAGTGGAGGGTCAACGAAGAAGAGGAAGGCCCTCAACGAGATGGATTGGCACAGTGGCTACAACAATGGACTCAGGTATAGCAAGAATTGTGAGGCTGGCACAGGACCAGACAGTGTTTCATTCTGCTGTGCATAAGGTCGCTATGAGTTGGGGATTATTCGACAGCCCTTAACAACAACAACAATTATGGAAATCTTAACAATAGTTTACATGATACGTAATTCATAATTTTTACCACTATCTATATTCCTATATGGAGCTCTGGTAACGTAGTGCCTAAGGCACTTGACCGCTAACCTGAAAGCTGGCAGTTCAAACCCATCAGCCACTCCTCGGAAGGAAGATTGGGCAGTCTAACAGAAGTGGTACAATGGTTAAAACACTTAACTGTGAAAGCTAGGTCAGACATACCAATGGTTTAAACCCACCAGCTGCTCTATAGGAGAAAGATATGAAATTCTGCTTCTGTATTGATGTACAGCATTGGAAAGCCCTGGAGCAGGTCTACTCAATCATAACTTATTTTATACACAGATTACCATGTATTATCTTAGTCCCCATCCAAAAAGCCAAGAAAAAAAAAATGCAAGTTACTAGCAATTTTTTTTCTTTTTGGCTAGAAAGAATCCCAGTTCCATTATAAACGCAATCCATTTTTAAAAGTGATTGATTGTACTAAAAGGCATTTGCACGATACAAAAGAAATGCAACACGTTGGTCAACATTCACACAGGGTCATACATGATCTGGCAGTCTCTAAAGTTCTATAAATGTCTATAAACTTCATCACTATAAACTGAAACTCAGTGCTCCATAACATCCCCTTTCTTCCTCCACCCCTGGTAAACACCAATAAACTTTGGTGTGTATACATTTCCTGTTCTCATCTTTTTATGTAAGTGAGGTCATACAATATGTATACTTTTGTGATTAATTTATTTCACTTAACATAATCTCTTTAAACTCCATCCATGTTGTAGCATCTATCAGGACTTAATTTCTATTTTTTACTGTGTAATATTTCATTTTATGTATGTAATATATTTTGTTTATCCATTCATCCACTGAAGAAGATTTGTTTCCACCTTTTGGCTGATTGCCCATTCTTCCTTGGGAGCAGTGGCTAGTGGGTTTAAACTGCCAGCCTTCTGGTTAGCAGTCAAATGCCTTAGGAACTACAGCACCAGAGTTCCTGAATAATATCGTAATAAACATTAATGCACATATGTCTGCTCAAATCCCAGCTTTGAAGTCTCTTGGCAGCAGAATTGTTGAGACAAATGGTAGTTCTATTTCTAGTTTTTGAGGAACTGCCATTTTCACAATGACTGTTCCATTTTACACTCCCATTAGCAAAGGACAAGTGTTCCAATTTGCCTACATCTTACATAACTTTGTTATTTTTGCTTTTTATTTATTTTTTAATCTTAGTCATTTTAATGGGAGTGAAATGGCATCTTACTGTAGTTTTGATGTCTATCTCTCTGATGGTATTGAACATCTTTTCATGTGCTTGGTAGCCATTTGAAAATACTCTTTGGTGAAATAGAGAGCCCTGGTGGTGCCAGTGCTTAAAGTGCTCGACTGCAGCAAAAGGTCAGTAATTCAAACCACTCTGTGAGAGAAAGATATAGCAGTCTCTTTCCATAAAGATTTATAGCCTTGGAAACTATTAGGGCAGTTCTATTCTGTCTTATAGGGTCAATGAACCAGAATCAAGTGAATGGTAATGGGTTAAGTTTGGTGGGGTTTTGGTGAAATATCTATTTAAGTCTTTTTTCCATTTTTTTTGCTTGGGATATTTGTCTTTGTGCTGTCAAATTGTACAGTTTTATATACAATCAAAGATTCTGTATAATAATCCTACTGATGAAGGTTGAAGAATACAGTCTGCAGTATGGATTACATCTCAACATAAAGAA
>NW_006921591.1:27052452-27093560 GCF_000298275.1 Orycteropus afer afer
GAAGGATGTCATGCTTGGTAGGGTGGAGGGTCGACAAAAGAGGGGGAGGCCTTCAAGGAGATGGATTGATACTGTGGCTGTGATGATGGGGTCAAGTATAGCAGGGATTGTGGGGCTGGCGCAGGATCGGGCAGTGTTTCGTTCTGCTGTGCATGGGGTCGCCATGAGTCAGAAACGACTTGACGGCACTTAACAACAACAACATAATAATCCTGATCAAAGGGGGGTAAATGTAGAACAAAGTTTCAAATTCTTATAGAAATCAAAATTTCTGGAGTACAGAGGCTGTATGAACCCCAAAAATTGTTGCCCTGAGACAACTTTTAAACCTTAAACCTTTAACCAAAAATATCCCCTGATGTTTTCTTGAAATGAAACAATTATTGTTTTTGTTGTTATGTACCGTGGAGTTAGTCCCAACTCATAGTGAGCCTTCTTTGAGTTTCCGAGGCAGTATCACTATAGAAGTAGATTGCCCAAACTTCCTTCTGAGGAGTGGCCTAGTGGGTTTGAAATGCCAGCCTTCTGGTTAGAAGTCAAGTGCCTTAGGCCCTACACTAACAGAACTCCTCCAAAACAATAGTTTAATTTAATTGGGAAAGAATATCTCTTTTACATTATGATCTTTTATGGGATCTAATTGACAACAGCAGCTTGAAATGTTGGATAGGAAATTCAGGGAGCTATGAGTTTACATTACTAGGGAAGAACATTTTGGCAAAACGAGTATGAGAATGAGTGCACAATTTGAACAACATAATCGATATTACTTAATTGTACATATAGCATTGTGCCTAAGGCATTTGGCTGCTAACCAGATGGTTGGTGGTTCAAACCCACCAGCTGCTCCTGGGAAGGAAGGCTGGGCAATCTACTTCTGTAGTGATACTGCCTGGGAAACCCAAGGAGAGCTCATTATGAGTTGGTATCAACTCGAATGGCTGTGAGCTTGTTTTTTGTTTTTTTTTTTTTATGTTCTTCTGTATATATTCTCAACAATCAATTACAAACACAAAATTAATTTTTTTTAAAAAAGTGGTATGGTTTCTTTCATCTGATTTTGTCTCTTGGAAGTTTCAAGTCCTGGGGACAATGTTGATTTTGTCTAGAGACAGCTCCAGCCCATTCCCCAGTGTCATACAGCTTTGGGGAAACAGTAGGTACACTTTGAAAAAAGCCTCCAGGTGTGATATAAGTAGCCAGAGCAAATGACATTAACTGAGGGTCTCATGTATCTAAGTCTGTGCTGAACAACTTACTCACTTTCATTAAATCTTCAGTAGTTTATTTTTTTTCTTTCTAATTGTTAGTTATTAAAATGTGACTAGATAAAAGAAAAATATAAAGTATGTGTAAGGTATGAATAAATAATGTAAATATATCTGTATATTCACCATGTCAGTTCAGGGAAAATAACATTGTCATTATGTGGAAATCTGACTTTGATCCACTTTCTGATTATATCTTCTTTATTCAGCCTTTGAAAATAACCAAAATCATGATGTATTTTGTACTCATTCTCTTACTTTCCTTTAAGAAGCTTTTACCATTTACTGTTCTACTGAGTTAAATGTCATATCTATTTATGATTATCTATAAATAGATTAGCTCACTTTATCTTCGAAGAGTTGAGTTTTTCACTCACTGTTATGCTTTTGAGTTCTACCCATGCTGTTGTATGTACTATATTTGAATGCTAAATGAGTTTCCATTGTATTAATGTGCAACAATACATTTACTCATTCTATTGTTAGTGTTATTTGTGTTTCCGATTTTCTGCTATTATAAACATGGCTACCTTAAATAATTTTTCACATTTCCTGGTACACATGTGAAAACATATGTTTAGAATATATACCAATAGATGTGATTTCTGACTCATAAGGTGCTTATACCTTTAACTTTATAAACAATACCAAATTGTTGTCCAACATGTTTTATCATTTCACATTTCACAAACAGTGCATAGGCATTCCAGTTGTCACCTGTTCTATTCACCCCTTGATATTATCAGAATTTTTGTTTTGTCCTAATATGGTGGATGTAAAATACTATTTTAGTTCTATTTTTATTTGCATTTCCCAAAACACTATTGAAGGTTATTTTTGGTTAAGTTCATGTGCCATTTTAGTTTATTATTTATTTATTTATTATAAGAAATACTTTGATATACAAAACTATAATTTAAAAATCTGTAGTAATATTTAAAATCTGTAGTAATTAAGGCAATGTGAGGGGTATGGGCGTGGGATAGAATATTTTATAGATGTAGCAAAATGAGGTAACCAATAACAACCCCAGAAATATACAGAAGCTTGATTTATGATAGAATTAATCCTGTGGATCAATAAAGAAAGAGTAAAATAGAATATTATTATTTTGAAGTAACTAAAAACCAAACTCTCTGCTGTTGAGTCAGACTCAACTCATAGTGACCCCTCCTTGGGTTTCCTAGGCAATATCTCTATGGAAGTAGAATGCCCAACCTTCCTTCCCAGGAGTGGCTGCTGGGTTTGAACCCCCAGCCTTCTGGTTAGATGTCAAATGCCTTAGACATTATACCACCAGAGCTCCCATTCTGAAGTAGCCCTTTAGATATTTTGAATGTTTTCTATTGGGCCATGTGCCTTTTTTAAATTGACTTGTAGAAATAATTTATATGTTCTGAATGCTAATATTTTGTCAGTTATAAGGTTGACAATATCTTCTCAAAATCTGAGGCTTGTATTTTCATTCCCTTTTATTTATTATTTTAAGGAACAGAAGCTCAAGTTCTTAATTATATCAGGGGATTAATCTACCATTTCCTTGATAATTTGAATTTTCTGTATTTTAAAAAATAGCATTCTACCTCAAAATAATTTTTGATTCATTTTTTCTTTTTTTTTAAGTTTTACCTTTCACATTTAAAAGTTTAATCCACCTGGAATTTATTTTCTGTGTATGGAGTGAATATTTGTCTATCCAATTTCATGTTTTCTATGTGGATAATTTTTCAGCACCATTACTTGTAAAGTCTACTCTTTCTCTACTGATCCACAGATTAATTCTATCATAAATCAAGCTTCTGTATATTTTCAGACTTGTTACTGGTTGCTTCATTTTACTACATTTTAAAAATATTTTATCCCATGTCTATACTCCTTACCCTACCTTAATTACTACAGATTTTAAATATTACTACAAATTTTTAAATTATATTTATATACACCACAGTATTTTTTACCTCCTCCTCCTCTTCTTCCTTCTTCTTGATGATCTGGCTTTTCCTGAATTTTAAAATTGGCTTGTCAGAGTCAAGAAAAAAGGAAGAAAAGAAGCAAGGAAGCAAAGAAGAAGGAACAAGAATATTACTCAGACATGGTGTGTAGATTGACATTTCAATGAATATATAAATCTCATTAAGAAGAATTTGTCAACTATACAATATTGAATTTTCATACTCAGGAACAAAGAATTTCTCTCCACTTATTTAGATTATTTACAATAACTTCCAGAGATGTTACATACTTTTCTCACATATTTTATTAGATTTATTGCAAGTTTCTTGAGAATACTTTAAATTTCAGCATTTAAAATCATTTTCAATTATTTGCTGCTTGTGTGTATAAACAGACTTTTGTACATTGATTTCATTTGTTTCAACTTGTTGAATCATTAATTCTAGTAATTTTTATGTAGATCACTAAGGATTTTCTAGGAGCTCTGGTAGCATAGTGCCTAAGGCACTTGACTGCTAACCAGAAGGCTGGCGGTTCAAACCCACCAGCCACTCCTCGGAAGGAAGGTTGGGCAATCCTACTTCCATAGTGATACTGCCTCTGAAACCCAAGGAGGGGTCGCTATGAGTCGGGGCTGACTCGACGGCAAATAACAACAAACAACAACAAGGATTTTCTAAGTATACAGGTCTATCACCTGCAAATAAAGAAAGTTATGTTTTCTCTTTTCCAATCATTCCCTTTCTTTTTCTTGTGCCAGGGAGGCTTTCAAGTATATGTTGAATAAGATATGATAACAGTAAGCATATTTATCTTTTTCATGATGCCACTACAGTAATGCTTTTAGATTTTCATCATTGAGCATAATGATAGCTATAGATATTTCTTAGATACTCCATTTCTAATTTGCTAAGAGATTTCATCAAGAATGGATGTTGGGATATTTTTTATTGGATATTAAATTCTATTAAATTGTTTTGTATCTGTTGAATTAATCACATCATTTACCTTCCTTTATATGTTAAGTTGGTAAATGATACCGAAATAACAAATATTTTTTAATATGGCATCATCCTTGTCATGTTAACTACTCCTGAAAATTCCATTACCTTACTTGATAAATTACAGAGTCTTTAGTCTTTTTAGTCTTTTTCTAATTTAATACATTGCTGGATCTCTTGGGAATCTTGCCTATGTGGTTGTGAAGTACAGTGGTTGGAGCATTCCTTCACTATGCTTGTTGAGTTTCAATAGATAGAGTCAGTCTCAAATAATATGTGGAACTGCTCCCTCATTTATTTGCTGTAAGGATTTATGGAATTATTGTTCCTGGAGAGAATGTTAGAATTCCCCTGTTAATTCTCTGGGGTTCTGGCATTTTCTTGGTGGAGATATTTTTAACCACTGATTTATTTCTTTATATATTCTAGAAATATTTTTGATATTACAGAAATATTCTTGAAACACCATTAGGACATTGTATTTTTTCCTAGAAATATATCCATTTGTTACTTTTTTAAAACTTACTGCCTAAAGTTAGTCAGAGTATCCTCTTAATAAGTTCCAGTACCACCCATGGTTTAAATTACACCGCATTTTCAATTCGTACCCTAATTCAGAGGTTGAAGGTTGTATTTCTTAACCCTGAAGGCTTGGTCCAATGACACAAATGGCCAGTGTTGGCTGCTGCTCACTACTTGTCTGACATCCAACTTCTAATCAACACCAGGATTCCATGCAGCTTTGCAGCCTTTTTATGGCACCCTCCTCACCCTTTCTCTGGTGGCAGTGCTATCTTCAGGCTGAATTCCATCTGAGATCTACAAGTCTTCTGGAGTTGGCCCATGAAGTGTTCTTGCATCATCTCTTTCATCCTAAGGAATATGTAGTATCCTTCCTTTTCTCCCTTCTGGAATGTCCTAACATAAATTGCTAAAAGCAGACAAACTTGACTTGCTAATAAGAATCAGGTTATCATTCAGTTTCTGAAGTTTATTCAAATGACTACTTCCACATGCAGAATGCTGAAGCTTACAGCACTGCCTCAGGTCATGAGATTGGTGGTTCAGTGCTAGAATTCTCACATCAAACCTGGGTTTAAATGCTCTGTAGTTTTCATTGGAGTTTCCAGAATAAGCTGAACTAGGATGAAAGGCCTGGCAATGTACTTCTGAAAAACAGACAACGAACACCTTGTGGATCACAATGAGCTAATCTGTAAATGATCATGGGGATGGCACAGGACAAGATAACATCTTGTTTATTGTACATTGTGTCGACATAAGTCTGGGGTTAATTCAAGGATTGTTAACAGTGACATCTGTAGGTCATCTTCTGCTTTTCTTTCATTCTGAAACACTTGTTTCTCTTGGTGCTGGCAGTGTTTCCTACCTGGCAGTTATACTGATCCTATGCATGCCTCGCCTTCCACCTAAGCCTGTATAGAGAATGCAACTTTCAAAGAGCATCCAGGGCCCTTCTTGCTGGGATTCCCTCACTGTTTTTATAGTAAAACACTACAAGACCCAAAGTCTGTGTTTACCTAGCTACTGGCGTGTGTTTGTCCAGAGAAGTTTGGAGAGGCTGTATTTTGGGTAGAAGAATTAGCTAAGAAAAATATAATTTTTGTTTTTCTTTTAAGCCCTGTTTTTGTTTCCATAAACATTTTCCACAGACTTGTACATTTATGTAATTGTTTGTCATGTTTTATGACATGTATTTTATGTGTTTTGTTTCAAGAAGCCGTGACTAACCAGTTGCTAATTTTTCTCTCATTAGCCAGTTGTTTAAGTGTGTTTGGTATTCCCAAGTTTCTAATAACTAAATATATATATATATAAATTAATTTATAATTATATAAATTAGTATACTTTAAAGGAGCTTTGGTAGCGTAGTGCCTAAGGCACTTGAACTGCTAACCAGAAGGCTGGTGGTTCAAACCCACCAGCCACTCCTCAGAAGAAAGGTTGGGCAATCTACTTCTGCAGTGATACAGCCTCGGAAACCCAAGGAGGGATCGCTATGAGTTGGGTCCGACTTTACGGCACATAACAACATCCATAACAACAACAACAATATACTTTAACGATGCTCTAAATAAGGATCAATTTATTATAAATTATTTCTCTAAAAGTTTTACTAAACATAAACATGTTATTTATTAAACATAAAATAAAGTTACAAAAACATAATATAAATTAAATTTTAATATTCCTTCAAAAGAACATATTCTAATTGTTTTAATAATAAATATGCCCTTGTATATATTAAATGCAAACTCTGGTGGTGTAGTGCCTAAAACATTTGACTGCTAACCAGAAGGCTGGTTAATTTAATTGGGAAAGAATATCAAACTCACCAGCCACTCCTCAAAATGAAGACTAGTCAATCTACCTCCATAGAGATACTTCCTCAGAGCCCCATATACATATGAGAGCTAGACAATGAATAAGAAAGACGAAGAAAAGTTGATGCTTTTGAGTTGTGATGCTAGCAAAGAATGCTGAAAGTACCATGGACTGCTAAAAGATCTAACAAATCTGTCCTGGAGGAAGTGCAGCTGGAATGCTCCTTGGAAAAGAGAATGGCCAGACTTTGTCTCTGAGACAAAGTCATGTTATAAGAAGGGACCATTCCCCGGAGAGGGATGTGATCTTGGTAAGAGTGAGGGATGATGAAAGAGGCAAAAGCTCTTAACGAGATGGATTAATACAGTGGCTGTGACGACGGGCTCAAGTATAGCAAGGATCATGGAGCTGGTGTGGGATCAGGGAGTGTTTCATTCTGCTGTGCATAGGGTCGCTATGAGTCGTAGGTGGCCCCATGGCATCTAACAACAACAACTGCCTCAGAAATCCAAGGAGGAGTCACTGTGTATTAAGTGGTTCTAAAATTTCCCAGAAATAATGAAAATGTACTCATTCTAACAAAATATTTATTTTATAATATTTCAATTTAAAAACATTTTCCAAAATCTTTTCAGTAACTTAAACTAAATTTATAAAGTATACTTTATCAAGAAAAATATATTAATTTTGTCCTAAAGTAAAAGTAACTAGTTGTTACACGCTAAAATTTAGAAAACAAAAAAAGAGAAAATTAAACGAATATAAAAGTTAAAAAATGTTAAATAGAAAGTTATGTTTATTTATAAAATAGATAAAACATATATAAAGCTAAAAAGGAAAATTAAAGTGTTTGCTAAGAAACTACTAAAAATTAAAAGGAAAAATTGAAATTAAAATTCCTATATGGCCAGGAAGAAAAAAGATGACAGCTGAGTAAACTCTTTTTCTAAGATCTCTAGACCTGACTTACAATGGCATGAAGAGTAAAATTTGAGTTTTCACTTGTGATTTAGTCTAAAAATTATTAAACTTCATCAACTAAAACTTTAAGTAAGTTGTATATATGAATATAACCCTATTTAAATTTTCTAGTCACAAAAATCATAATTTTAGTAGTGAGTATTTTAATAATTTTAATGATTTAATTTATCTGTGGTCCCATCTTTTGACAGTTATAGTTATTTGTGCTTAATTGAAATTTATGTCATATATATAACTTTATATGAGTAATACTTTATTTAATTTTCATTGCCTTTGCAGTAATTTTTAATCTATAAACATAAATTTAAATTAGTAAAAAAAAAAATCTTAAAAGTGTTAGAAATTTATTTAATTTTCTCATCGTCCTAATTCCTTTCATTAGTGTCACCAAATTCTAATAAGTTATTATTCTTTGTTTTTATATATTGTTCTTCTCCTATAAACCTAGTCCTCTTTATATAAGTACTACTTTTAGAAAATAATTATATATGTGATGACCTGTTTGAAATTAGAATCCATAGCAGTTCTTTTGTTTTAAGTTTTTATTATAGACTTTGTAAGATATTCTAACTTTTTACTGCTAATGGTAATTATAAATTAATTTAGTAAGACATGTATGTTTTGAAATAAAATGTTATCTTTTATTCTTAACATTTTAATCATTTTGTTGTTCTTATGTGCCATTGCATTGGATCCGACTCATAGCGATCCTTCCTTGAGTTTCAGAGGCAGTAACACTGCAGAAGTAGATTGCCCAACCTTCCTTCTGAGGAGTGGCTTGTTGAACCGCCAGCCTTCTAGTTAGCAGTCAAGTGCCTAAGGCACTAGGCTACCTTACCTACCCTTTAATAGGGAGCTCTCTGGGCATAGTGCCTAAGGTGTTTGACTGGAGCATTTATTGTTTTCTATTTCTTTGAAGTTAAATTTTAGTTTGTAACAACTAGTTTCTTTTACTTTAGGACAAAATTGCTATCTTTTTCTTAATAAAGCACACTTTGTAAATTTAATTTAGTTTAAATTACTTGAAAAGATTTTGAAAAATATTTTTAAGTTGAAATATTATAAAATAAATTCCTTGTTAGAATGAGTACATTTTCATTATTTCTGGGGAATTTTAGAACCATTTCATTCATAGTGACCCCTTCTTGGGTTTCTGAGGTGGTTGTTATTGTTGTTAGGTGCTGTGGAGTCATGGCTGACTCATAGGGACCCTGTGCACACGAGCCACTCCTCGGAAGGAAAGTTGTACAATCTACTTCTGTAGTGATATGGCCTTGGAAATCCAAGGAGGGGTTTTACCTTCCCTTATGTCCTTTGGAGCTCTGGTGGCATAGTGCCTAAGGCACTTGACTGCAAACCAGATGGTTGGTGGTTCAAACCCCCTAGCCACTTCACAGAAGGAAGACTGTGCAATTTCCTTAAAGATTTACTGCCTCAGAAACCCAAAGGGGTCACTATGAGTCAGAATCAACTCGATGGCAGTGAGTTTCATTTTTTTGGTTTGGTTTATGTGCTTTGCTCCAAAAATTTATTATAACAATCAATTGTATGTTAATAGACTTATTTGTTTCTTTTGGGCTATGTTTGTGCACAATAATAATATAATAATATCATCGCACCTCAGCACTTATAGCAAACTTTAAAGAAACAGAAAACAACAAATGCTGGCAAGGATGTGGAAAGACTGGAATCTTGATCCACTGCTGGTGGAAATGTGTGGTAGTTAAGGTTGTGTGTCAGCTTGTCTGGGCCTGATTGAATGGCTGGGCAGCTGGATGTAGTTATTCCCCATTGTGAGTCTGACAATCAGTTCCATGGTGGCATCTACTGGAGCAGCTGAGTAGCTGCTTTAGGGATGTGGTCTGCTTCCAGTATATACAAAGCACCTTTGCGAAGGATCTAGCTTTTTGGCATACTTGGACCCTGCATATAGCCGAGTCTTCATTCAGCAGCCTGCCATGCTCTGCTGATCTTGGGACTGTCTCTGGACTTGAATCAATGACCTACCATGTGGTTTGGTACTAATGGGACTATGGCTTTTTACTTATTGACCTTGGGTTTGTCAGCCTCAGCAGCCAGCAGCTGCCTGAGTGAAGAGATGTGTCTAGATTCAGTGGACCAGGAGCAAGAGGCAGTGCTGAAGCCCAAGGTTGAGGGGCTTTCACCCAGTCCCTAAGCCTGGCACTTTAAACTCAGACTTCTAGCCTCCAAAATTGTAAGGGAATAAATCTGTATTTGTTTGAGCCATCCCATACGTGGTATATTTCTGTTAGAGTGGCACTAGGTAACCAAAACAGAATATGGTACCAAGAGAGTGGGGTGCTGCTCTGACAGATACCTTAAATGTGGAAACAGAAGTGGAGTGCATCCTTGACCAGAGACACTGGAAGAACAACACCGGCAGAGAGACACCAGCAAAGAGATGGCAACAACAGAGCCGAGAGACCAACATTAGACACCAACAGGCTTACCAGCCCACTGAGGGGCAAGCTAGATTCCATTGGGTAGATGCCTCTACCTTCAGTGGACCAGAAATCTGGTAAAACACTTCATAATATGGATGAATCTGAAATACATTATACTGAGTGAAATTAGTCAATCACAAAAGGACATAATTGTATGAGAGTACACCATAAAGTTAAGAAAAAGTTTACATTCAGAAATAATAATTATTTGAAGGTTACTATGAATAGGGGTGGAGGGAAGGTAAATCACTAACTACACTTTGGACATATATTAACTTAGGTGAAAGGAAGGCAATATACCATAAGAAAGAGGTCGGCATGAAATGATCAAGGCAGTTGAAGACACAGGGAGAAGCACAATATCTAAAGACAACAAAGGTAAATACTATTACATATACAATATTGCAGTAATAATAATAATAATAATAATCTGTGAATGGATATATAGATAGATAGACACTCAAGCTAGAAAAGGATGGGAAGGCTAACGTGACAACACTCACAAATATATACAGGTTTGAAAAAGGGTATCTCTACCTATGTATTTATATGTGCTGCAAATATATCCATGAATATAATTGAGCATATAAGGGGCAAAGTCATGAAAATTTCATAGTTATATCTTAAAACCTTAAGGGAATGAGACATTGAGTCTGGGCGCTCAGGACCATAGTCTGAGGAGACATCAAGTTGATTTGGCACAACATAGTACACAATGACATTGTTCTACATGGTGAGTAACAACTGAGGTATTAAATGCTTGTGAGTGGCTATTTAAGCTGCAACCATTGGTCTCCACCCATCTGGAAAAAAGATGAGTGAAGAAAATGAAAGACCCAAGGAAACTATTGGTCCAAGGGTCTAATGGACGAGGTGAGACACAGCTTCCATGACTCTGAGACCAGAAGAACTAGATAGTACCCAGCTACCACTGCTGACCGTTCTAAAGAGGATAATAAGAGGTCCTAGATACAGAGGGAGAAAGATATGAAACAACACAAAAAATTATTTAAAAAAAAAAAAAGGACTGGTTTTACTGGTGTGATGAAGACTGGTGGAACCCCTAAGTTAATGACTTGTAAACACCCATCAAGCTACGAACTGAACTTAACCCCCATGGCTCAACTTCAGCCAAATGATAAGGCTATAAGGTGAACAATAATACCAGGAAGGTATGCTCTCAGTAGGAAAATCAACCATATGAGATCAAAAGGGCAACATTTGCCCTGTCATCAAGCTAAGAAGGTAGGAAATGACAGGAAAGAAGGACAAAGGGAAATGGTAAACACAAACAAGGAGTGGGAAGAGTATTGTTTCATTGTTGGGATGTCAATGAATGTCACAAAACAGAATATGTATAATTGTAGAATGGACAGCAAATTTGCTGTGTAAACATTAACCCAAATCACAATTTTTTAAAACGTCACAAGTATCTTTACAGATAAAAAAAGAAAAAAGTCATAAATAATTACATCTGAGTAATAAGAACCATCTTATATATATATATGTTCAGTACCTTTAATAATCCCAAATCTAGTTTGACAGGCCTTGGAGCTTTACAGCCCCTTTTCTTTTCCTAATATATTTTATTGAAACATAATATATGTACCATGAAACACACAAAAGTTAAGTGACATCGGTCAATGTGGTAGTTCAGTTTGTGTGTCAGCTTGCCTGGGTGTGGTTGAGTGCATAGTATTCTATTGTGTGTGTGTACCATAGTTTGGTTATCCATTCTTCTGTAGAAGGGCACATAGGTTGTTTCCATCTTTTTGCTATTGTAAATAGTGCTGTGATGAACATGGGTGTGCATGTCTGTTCTTGTCCTGGCTTTTACTTCTTTAGGCTGTATACCTAGTAATAGTATTGCTGGGTCAAATGGTATTTCTAATTCCAGCTTTTTAAGAAATCATCATACTGCTTTCCACAGTGGTTGTATCGTTAGACAGTCCCACCAGCAGAGTATAAGAGTCCCAATCTCTCCGTGTCCCCACCAACATTTTTTATTTTGTGACTTGTTAAAATTTGCAGTTAGTGCTGGGGTGAGATTGTATCTCACTTTTGTTTTGATTTGCATCCCTCTAATGGCTAATGATCTTGAGTATTTCTTCATGTATTTGCTGGCCACCTGAATATCCTCTTTGGTCAAGTGTCCATTCATGTCTTCTGCCCATTTTTGAATTGGATTGTTAATCTTTTTGTTGTTAAGATGTTGTTTGTTGTTGTCATGTGCCGTTGAGTCGGACCCAACTCATAGTGACCCCTCTTTGGGTTTCCAAGGCAGTATCACTATGGAAGTAGATTGCCCAACCTTCCTTCCGAGAAGTGGCTGGTGGGTTTGAACCTCCAGCCTTCTGGTTAGCAGTCAAGTGCCTTAGGCTCTAATCTACCAGAGCTCCTGTTAAGATGTTGAAATTGGAGTTTTCGATAAATTTTAGAGATAACTCCCTTGACAGATATGTTGTTACTAAATATTGTTTCCCAATCTGTAGGTCCTCTTTTCACTGTTTTGGCAGTGTAATTATCGGCAAGTATGAAGTTATTGTCATCATTTTGTTACATGTTTTTTCGTGGTGTTGCTGATTTCTTAGTTCCATATAATTTTCTGTGTTGAGCTTTTTTTTTTTTTTTCTTAATCAAATTATCACTTCCATTGTTGATATTGCTTTATTATTTGCTAAATATTTGTACTGGTCCTCTTTTTTATTTTGACGTGAAGGTTCATCATTTTTCTTGGAGGTTACCCTGTGATTTATAATTTTCTTCCCAAGATTGGAACAGTCCATTTTATCTTACAGTTCTCGTGACTCCCCTATCATTTAGAAGTTCTGTAACTACACAGTTTTTTCCGTCTATTTGGTTTTTAATTGTTCTCATTTGTCAATCGTTGTCTCTGTTTCCCTGTTGATATTCTTGTAGGCTTATTGACTTTGATACTTCCATAACTGGATTGTTTTCTGGGTTATGTTATCATGGGTGTTAATGGTCAGTTGTTGTTTGCTGTAATTGCTTCTCTGTCCAAAAGACTTCCTTTAGCATCTCTTGTAAGTTTGGTTAGGTTTTAACAAATTCTTTTAATTTCTGCTTATCTGGAACTGTACAAATTTCACCATCATATTTGAGGGACAATATTGCTGGGTATACAATTCTTGGTTGGAAATTTTTCTCTTTTAGGGCTTTATATATACCATCCCATTGTCTTTTTGCCTACATGGTTTCTGCTGAGAAATTTAAGCTTAGTCTTATTGGTTGCCCCTTTAGGTAACTTTTCTTTTTTCCTGTGATGCTCTCAAGATTCTTTCTTTGTCTTTGGTTTTCGTGAGTGTGATGATGATATTTATGTCTTGGTGATTTTCCTTTGGGGTCTATTATGTTTGTGTTCATTGGACTTCCTGAATGGGTATTTTCTCATCTTTCATCATACTAGGAAATTCTCTTCCAAAAAATCTTCAACAATTTTCTTTGTGGTTTTATCTATCTGTTCTGAAAATCTTGTTACATGTATGTTATTCCTTTTGGATTGTATCCATATGAACCTTAGGCTTTCTTCATTTTGTTTTGATCTTTTTTCTGATTGATTCCTTTCCAAAGAAGTATTGAAGTATTTGTCTTCAGTCTCACTAATTCTGTCTTCTATTGATTCAATTCTACTCCTTTGCCCGTTCAATGTGTTATCTATTTCTGAGAATTTAGTATTAATCTTCTGGATTTCTGTCTGTAGATTTCATATAATTTCTAATTTTTCACTTATTTTATCATTTTTTTTCTTGTATTGTCTTTCATAATTTTTCTAGAATTTTCTCTGTCTACCTCAACTCTGTCAGTGTTTTCCTTGATCAGTCTCTCAGTCCATTGAAGATACCTAAATATATATTTTTTGAATTCTTAATCAGGGAGTTCCAATGCTGCTTCTTCCTCAGGGATGTGTTCTTGGTCTATATCCTGGTCTCTTGTTTCTCTTGCTTTGTCTTGCTTCTTTGTGTAGACTGTGATGCTCTGTTGTCTCTGAAATATTTTGACGTATTTGTGTTTATATTTAATTGGTGATTGTGTGTTGGAATGACTTGCCCACAATTTTTGTTTTCTTTATATGTTGTCTTTGTAAGCAGGGTACTGTGCTCCTCTGTTCACTAGTTGGCAGCACTTATACACTTGCCACCTGTCTCCTTTCCTGTTGTCAGCCTCCCGTATGTCCCTGCCTCCCTTGGCAAATGGAGCCTATTCTTTTGTCCCTGGAATCTGAATGAAAATGTTGTCACTTTAAATATAAAAAATGGTTGGCATGTGTAGACATTCAAAATGTCTGCACCCTCAGTCGCTTTAAATATCAAAAATGGCCATCACTTGTAAATAATCAAAATGGCTGTGCCCTCCAGACAGCCAAAAATCTACAGCTCAGCTTGTCTCCCTCCTTGCTGTTTCCCTTCCTAGTCATTGGCCACCAGCACAGTCATCCCTGCAGCCTATGGTGACCAGGGCTGATCTTTAGGTCAATTCTTAGGTCCCAACACCACTTAGAAATATCCAGGCTCTTGGTGCTATGAGAGTAATTGACAGTCTGGGGGTCCATCCATTTCCAAACTAACTGTTTGCATTCAGGTTTTTCCACTAGTTGGTGACTAATCCACTTCTGTTTACTTCCTTTCAAAGTTCAGGGCTCCAGGATTATCTTCTGTATCTCTGTGAATTGGTTTCTATTTCCTTTGTTGAAGAGGGTCTCTGTAGCTTGTCTGCCTATTTTGCCATCTTACTGGAAGTGCCCAATTGCTCTTATTATAAAGAATGATGAACTGCTCACCTACACTGATGTAAATAGTTTTCCTCTGTAAAAAATGCTTAATCCACTAAAATGGAAACTATTATGCTATTGTAATAATTCTCTAACAGAAATCTGATTTAAATAAGGCAATACATTTGTCTCTTTTCCTCACAATTACACTTTTAAAAAAGTTAAAACTTAAATAAAATTCACAAAAATGCAGCATGATTACATACATCTGAACAGCAATATTAAACCTTCTTTCATGATACATTCATTTAGTTTTTTAATAAGATACATTCCTTGATAAACCTACTTTGCTAAATAAAATTATAATCTTAATAGCTATTGCCATTATAATTAGAGCCATTAAAAGTTATATGAAGATTACCATTAATGCCTTGACAGAAGAAAAATGAATTTCCATACTCAGGCTATTTTATATGGAGATAATAAATGTCTCTACTAAATTAAAAGACTACCAAATTTAAGTCAACCATTTAGTAAGATCACTGGGCTTTTCAAACCACTATTCATCCTCCTAATCACTTTAAGAGTTTTATAATAGCATAGTAGAGGGGTAAAAAAGAAAAGAAAAGAAACTGCTAAAGGGCAGAAACATCTTGGAAAAGATGAGTTACTCCTTGGTGGGTGATATGAGATCAGCTCATCCTAAAGATGGAAACTCTCCTGCAGTAAAGTAAATGTTAAATGCCTGCTAATTGAAGCAGATATCAGAAAACAGCATATTCAATGGTGATTTAACTAAGTCCATGCAAAATATATATTTCTTCAGTTGATCAGAGGTGTTCAATAAAATCCCTAATCAAAAGGAGGGACATGTGAAGGAGAAGTTCATGCAGCCTTTTTGAGCACAACTAAATGCTTAAATTAAACCCAGTTTTTATGAATTAAAAAAAAAGAAAAATTGTTTACATGCCTGACTGGGACTCCATATTTGCTTAGCTGACCTTTCATAGGTAATTAAGAAATTATTTCTCCTAGTGCTCAAATATCAAAAAAAAAAATAAATAAAAAAATAAAAATACACTCTAAGGAAGTGAATCTTGAAACAGCTGTCTTTTTATATAACATGTGTCTAGGAAACATTTCTTTTTGAACAAGGATGTAATAAGTTATTATTTGGAAGGATTTTGGAGCCAGCTTTATCTAAAGTTTCTCAGACAACCAAGTATATTTTGCTTAGGCAAACAGTTACTAAAGAAAAGACTTAGATTTAACTCCTATTACCAGCCCTGCCCCCAAACACATTTTTATAACCTTTCCTGAAAAGTTTACTTTGTAAGCATCCTGTAACTATAAATGTAAATCTTTTTAGCTGTCTAAACATTTATATCCAATGAGAGCCTTTCCCCACATTTTTCATCCTCCTTTTGTGACCTCAATCAAAAACTAACCAAACAATGATTTTATTATAATCTTTTTGTTTCTTGCCCTATATTGGTCCCTATTCAGGACCCATTGCCTGAAATTTCTGTGTTTTAACTTATGTGATCTAATGGTTTCCCATTTCAATGTCTTTCCAATACTGAAGAATGTCTGAATTTTCATTTGAAGTCTGAGTGTTTTTTTTCCCCCATGACAGGAGTTATCTCCTTTTCAGCAGAATGCATAGTGGTATCACAGAGTTCCAATGCTGCAGCCAGCTGTTCTGTTTTCTGTTCCACTGTCTTGACTACACTCATCAGGAAAATAAGCCCATTTCAAAGTCTATTTTTTTCCTTCCTCTCTTTTTAATATCTCCATTTCCCCTCAGGAGACTTTATTTTCAAGTGGATCACTGAGATCACTCCAATTTCCAGGATTCTGCTTCTTCAGAGGATCCTTCCTCCTTTATTCAAGGACAATCTAAGTGAATTAAGGCCTCCTCTAGTCTGGACCTTCCATCTTCATCAAACTGTATTCTTGTAGTGTACTATCAGAGATCTCTCTTCCAGCCAACCTAAATTTTCCAGGATTCTGTGAACACTACATTGCCATGTTCAACTTTACCTAGTTTGATATTGCTATGGTTCAGGTTTATACTTTTTTTAAGACACATTTACTTAACTCCTACAATGTTCCCACATGTATGTTAAGCATCAGAGATATAGAGATAAAAGGGCAAGATGATACCTTAGGGAATTTAAGCATTTGATTGTGGGGACAGACAACTCAACAGACATCTGTGATACTATAAGTTAACAGTAACAGTAGAGGTGTGCATGAAGCCCTTGAGCCTATCTGGAAAGAAAGGATTGATTATCAGGGAATATTTCCAGATCAAATAAATTTGAGGTGAGATATAAAAATAGAGAAGATTTTAGTTGGAAAGTAAGATGGTAGAGAAGCAAGATTAGCAGATCTATAGTGAGAAATTATGTTTAGCATCAGAAAGAGGCTAAAAATCTGGAGGAAAATCTTGGATTAACAAAGAATACAAACATCAGAATGTAAGAAGATGCATTAAGTATATAACATGCAAATAAATCAGTATCAAATCAGTATCCAGAATATAAGGTAAATTCCTACAAATTAATAATACAACATAATAAAAAAAATATAATGGCAATAGCTATTAAGATTATAATTTTATTTAGCAAAGTAGGTTTATCAAGGAATGTATCTTATTAAAAAACTAAATGAACGTATCATGAAAGAAGGTTTAATATTGCTGTTCAGATGTATGTAATCATGCTGCATTTCTGTGAATTTTATTTAATTTTTAACTTTAAAAGTGTAATTATGAGGAAAAGAGACAAATTGATTGCCTTATTTAAATCAGATTTCTGTTAGAGAATTATTACAATAGCATAATAGTTTCAGCTTTAGTTGATTAAGCATTTTTTACAGAGGAAAACTATTTACATCAGTGTAGGTGAGCAGTTCATCATTCTTTATAATAAGAGCAATTGGGCACTTCCAGTAAGATGGCAAAATAGGCAGACAAGCTACACAGATTTTACCTGACATGTTGGCCAAAAAAACAAACAAAAACACAATCTATAATGACAAATGTTGAGAAATACATGAGAGAAATTAAAGTTCTTTCATACTGGTAACACTAGGTGTAGATTGATACATTCACTTTGAAGACTAGGACCAATTCTAGTAAAATTATGTATGAATATGCCACAACCTATAGATTTTAATTCTAGATACACATGAATACAAAAGTGCTTACTGAAACATTGTAATATGAAACAATCAAAACAATTAAATTCAATAGAAACTTAAGTAACTAAAACTTGGAATATTCACATGATGAAATAAGTACTTAAACTGAAGGCATAGGCTGTATCTGTATGTATGGATGTGGATGAAACTAAAAATAAATTTTGACTGGAAAATCAAATAGCAGAATGTTATATGTGGTGTACTGTTGCTAAAAGAAGAAGGAGGCCACATCTTCTGACCTCCTCTAACCCCACAAGAGGAAGACAGAATCACTGTCAAGTAACCCAAGGCCTATTCCTGCAAGGCCAGACATCCTGCCTCCCTCCAACCCTTTCTCCAACCATTGCTCCCAAAGTACCCACCACCTCTCTCCTGGGTTCGATAATTCACTGCAGTGGCCACACAGAACTCACAGATTATGGAGTTTATTAGGGAATCACCAGGCTACAATTCAAGTTTGGGAACAATGCTAAGTCTCTCTCAGCCTGCCGTGTCTCAGCCAATAGTCTCTCACAGTCTCTCTCCCAGCAGCGCATGTCTCTCAGTTTCTCTCTCAGCAATGCATGTCTCTTGTGTCTCTTTCCCAGCAGCATGTGTCTCTTAGGAGCGTGTGTCTCTCGGGAGCATGTCCTTCCTCAGCTAGCAGTCAGAGAGACCGCTTCTGCCTCTAGTAGGCCTCCTTTTGAGCCTGGCAGAGTAGCCAAACTAACCAATCATAACATCAGAATTCTAAGCACCTGAGAGAAAGCAAGAACCTCCCAGAATGTTGCTTTGTGTTGCTCCCAACAGAAATACCCCAGGTGGATACATTTTACAATCAGGAGCTCCTCAGTTGCTCACAGCAAATTGTATCACAGAGTTTACAAAGACTTATGTCTAGAAAAGTCACATTAAGTAATTTACTACACCACAGTCATTGATCTAAAATTTATAATAGACAGATTATATATTACAATAGATAGCTACAACATAAAATTTAATGGAAAGAATCACACCAAATTCATGGTCATCACAGAGTAATCGGAATGGTAGTTACAGGTTTTTTCTGGTGTACTTCTTCAAAATAAAACATTGGAAGTAAATATAAAAAATAAATAAATTAATAAGAATTTACTAATTCAGGGTGGTGAGAATTTTATTTTGTTATCCTTTGTCATTTCCTAGTATCTTTTTAATTTGTTAAAATAGAGGGAAATAGAAAGAGAGGGAAAGAGAGACAAAAAGAAGGAAAGAAAGAGGGAAGGATCAAAACTCCAGCATGTTTCCTGTGGCTGGAATATCAAAGCATGTTAGGGAGATGAGGGGAAATTGAGAAAATGAAGGTTCCAGTGGGACATGCTTAGGAGTTAAGATCTTCCCTCAAAGGTCATAGGGAGCCATTCAGGAATTTTAATAATGGGAGTGACAATTAGATTTGTAAATGTGTCCTTCATCAGAAGTCATCAGTTGTAGAGTGATAAAAACAATGCTGATGTTTGCTGTATTTTTCATAACTTGCAACATGTGCTTCAGTTTCATAAAGATGGGTTTCATTTTATGAAACTCCAAATGATGGTGGAATTTAAAAATTTATGAAAAAAATTAAGTTTGGGAAACTATTGTTTTTCTTTTTTTCTCCTTTTATTCTTCCTTCCTCTTTCTACATCTTTTTTTTTTTTTTCCTTTGGAGGTGAGTTGGGATACAGGGATGGAGACTGGTGAATGATTTCCAGTAGAAGGGTGATCAGCAAAATAATTGACTTAAATAAAGTCTCACATATCAGAATGATTGGATCTTTCCTATCGCAATCATTTCAATGGAGATGTGAGTCACTGAAGACATTTCTGTTGCTACTTGTTATCTACTTTTAAAAGCCAGCTGTTGAACAAAGAGCTATTTAAATTTAGTTGCAGTGTTTTGCAAGCTAAAAAATAGCTTTTGCTTTAGTTTTATGAGAACTAAAAGGAAACAAAGGAGGAAAATCAAATGTTGATAGAATTTAATGATAAATGTCCAATTTTCTGTAAAACAACTTCTTGTTGTTGATATTTGCCATCGAGTTGGCCCCGACTCATAGCGACTTGCTGTTGTTTTTGTTATGTGCCGTCGAGTAGGCCCCGACTCATAGCGACCCCTCCTTGGGTTTTCGAGGCAGTATCACTACGGAAGTAGGATTGCCCAACCTTCCTTCCGAGGAGTGGCTGGTGGGTTTGAACCGCCAGCCGTCTGGTTAGCAGGCAAGTGACTTAGCCACTATGCTACCAGCTTTGTCAATTTAGCCATTTCTCCTCACTCAAATGATACCATAGTTTCAAGGATACTTAGAGATATCTTTCCACCTGTTCAACTACCAGAGAGATTTTATTAGATCTTTTTCTATTCACGGAAGTAAGAAGCTAATCACATGCCTTCCACCAGTTTAGCAATCTCTGGAGATGAAGAGTCATGTTCCATTTCTCTGTTATGACATCAGAGTGCATAACGGTGTTTGGTACTGGTAAAAGTGTCCTTAAAGACAGCAAAATCTTAGAGGGATCAAAATCCAGAAGGAGGACTTACCAAAACTCCCTCCTGGGTATGTGTACTATTTGTAATCTGAGTAGAGAAAGTTGGAAACAAAATTAAGGTGAAGCAATATCTAGCACAGGACTGGGCATTGTTTTGTTCTGTTGTACATACGGTTGCTATGAGTTGAAGCTGAATCGATAGCACCTAATAACAACAACAATATCTAGCAGTTATGAAATTTTATTAATCTATCAGCCAATGAGGAGGTATTTGACCATCACTGACTTTTGAAACAAGAAAATTACAATTACTGAATGCTTACAATAGGCTAATTCCTTCATTAAAAAAAAAGTCCTTCATATATGTTATTATATTTAATCTTTAAAACAATCATACTAAGAAAGAGTAATTATTTCATTTTATGTCCTAGAAAAGAGAAGTTCACATAAATTAATTAGATTATTCAAGATCATGCATCTAAGCAATGTGAAAAACAACAACAACAAAAATTCACTGCCATCAAGTAGATTCCTACTCATATCAACCCCATAGTGTTTCCAAGGCTATAAATCTTTATGGAAGCAAACTGCCTCATCTTTCTTCTGAGTAATGGCTGGTGAGTTTGAACTACGGACATTTTGATTAGGAGCCAAAATACCTTAACTATTACACCAGCAGAGCTCCTTAAACAACATGAAAGTCTGTCTTAAACCTAGGACCTTCTACACATACATCAGTGTATCCCATGGGGCTCCCCATTCTGGAGGACAGAGTAATACTTCAGGAACCTTCAAGATTCAATAATCTAATTGTGGATAGAAAAAGGACTATTATTATAAAATAGTGAGTGACAGATGTTGTCCCTAAGGGGGAAACGGAGAGTAAAAGTCATGTAATTGAGATGTTTAGGAATGATTGCAGAAAAGAAGCAGTATTTGAAATGAGAAAAATGAGAATTTTGCATATTTGGATTTGTTGTCAAATGTCTATGATATAGGCCTTGTAGTGAATCACAATGTTAGAAGTGAAAGCAAAGAAGTTTATTGAACAGCAGAAGGATTTGTGCATCAAGAGACATACTAGCACCTGGGCAGGGCACTATAGTGTTCAAAATGACAAGAAGAGAGTGAGGTTTTTATCAAGTGGAATAAATAGAGGACTATATGCTAATAGGCACAAGGGGATAAAGGACAAAAAGTTACAAGGAAGTTATTAAACTACAGTATTCTTAACATCATGTATTTTCTAGCTTCCTGGAATAGGCTGACCAAGACATTCTTCTTGGATCATTGTGCAGACACTCTTGACAAACATCTTTTAATCAACAATTCCTTGTACAAGTTAAAATATTGATCCTTGCTCCTTTTGGGTTATAAGCAGTTAAACTTTTACAAGAAGCTGACTTGTATCCTCAGAGTAGCACTGGTAGAGATTGTAGGCCAAGCTGCAGTTTGATTCAAAATGGAGTTTAATTTAGATCCTGGACAACCATTTTAGTCAAGCCAAGTGTCTCAGTTTTATAGTTCACTTACACAGCATACAGAAGCAATATTTAAGGTATATTTCATATTCTACTTCATATTATATGTTGTTGTTATTTGCCATTCAGTCACCCCAACTCATAGCGACCCCTCCTTGGATTTCTGAGGCAGTATCACTATTGAAGTAGATTGCCCAACCGTCTTTCTGAGGAGTGGGTGGTGGGTTTGAACCGCCAGCCTTCTGATTAGCAGTCAAGTGCCTTAGACACTACACGACCAGAGCTTCCTGTTAAGTGATTAGACTCTGGCAATTAGTGACATTATTACTTTTTTTTTCTTGCCTTTTCAAAAATTTTTACATAATTCATTCTGAGCCACGTATGAATTGAATTTTCATGAAGGATTTTTTTTTTTTTTTTTAAGTATATTTTAGTGTAAAACAGCCTGACACTAATTCTACAGAATTAGTTCTGCAGGACAGTATAATTACTATGTATGCTCTAAATTTACAGAAATAGCAAATATAAAAATATTAGTAATTGTAAATTATTTCTAAAATTGTGCAATAATGTCTTCTACTACTTAATTATATTTCCTATAGTTCTATATTGAGACTTATCCCAATTTCCTGTTCTCAATATGACTGTTCAATGATAACTCAAAATTGTCATTAGAGCTACAGTAAAGATTAATTGTTACAGTGTCAAAGAAACAGCCCCACAAAACTGATTCAAAGGATATTTTGAGAGTCTTCAGAGGAAAGCAATGACTTTTAAAATGTTGATTTCATCTGTTATCTGTTTAGTAGTGTAAAACTAACTCAAAACCTCAGCTACCGTGGCACACACGAGGCCACCAAGAGTTGGAGTAGACTCAAAGGCCACTGGTGATATTTTCCTGCTTTTCGTTTTTAAATCTAAACCATTCTGCTATTTTGTGACTGGCAACCAATTAATTAGGTGAGGGTCAGATTCCGGGGGAAGAGGGCAAGGGCAACTTCAGGAACAGTATTTGAACATGAACATTCTAGTGAGGTTAGGAGACATGTAGAACCTGAAGGACCACAGCCAAGTTGTCTAGGAAAATTCTAACTATTGTAACTCCTGCCAAAGTCAGGAAATTGCCTAATGGTTTGGTGAACTTGCTGTATCTCCAGGGTCCCAGGAGACAAAATTCTAAATTTTGAGAATGTGAAGAAATTTATTTGTAGTTCAGCAGGAGAGGAAACAGAGTGGACCTAGCTATCATAGGGAGATCATTCTCCTTCTACCTCTTCTGTGTGTCAAACTGACTCTGGTAGATAAGGGTTATTGAGTCATTTGTGTACCCAGGATAATTCTAAGTTTTCAGGTAGTAAAATCTTTCATCAAAGATCTCAGGTCCAAGGACTTGAATGGAGTCTCCTTTTGGCAGTTTTAGTAGTGGGCATTTAATCCCTACTTAGTGATTCAGTTGAAGTTTAGTTTGCTTACACTCTGGGAGATATTTTAATACTGCTTGGCAGGGTGAATGTTAGAGCAATTTTTGTTTTTTCTAGACATTTTAGTATTTTCAGAGAACACAGAAATCACTTCAAGAGATTTAAGACAGATGAATAGAATGGACTAAACAAGTGCCCTGTGTTAATTGTGTGGGAAACAAAAAGGTGGTTAACAACAGGGGGCTTTGTGCAGACCAACTTCCTATTCAGCTCCTTGACCTTAGACAATTTATTTAAATGCCCTGAGCCTGAGATTATTTTAATAATAAGGATAATTTTATCTAGGAGTAGTCAATAACCTAAATTGTGCAAACCACCTGTCACTGTGGCCCATCTTCGTTTATTAATTCTGTGTGCTACTTTAATGACAAGGAGCTCTGGTGGCATAGTGGTAAGGCATTTGGCTGCTAACCAGAAGGTCAGTAGTTCACGCCACTTTGCTCTATGGGGGGAAGATAGGGAAATCTACTTCTGTAAAGATTCACAGCCTTGGAAATCCAATGGGAGTCACTATGAGTCAAAATCAATTTCATGGCAGTGTATTATTTTATTTTATAATAATCTCAATGGTTGTAGTAACTGGAACAGTATTAATATGGCCTGCATTACTGTGCATTTTATGATGGGAAAGCAGTTTTAGTCATATAATGCTCATACTAGTAACCTACCACCTTTCCATATACTCCCATCCCTTTTTCCTCCACAGTGGGGCGAAACATATTTGGCAAACTTCTTTGTGTTAATACAAGAGTTTTTTCAGAGTTCAGAGGCCTGAGTTAGGTCTGTAGAACAGTTGCAACAAATAGTAAGATATGGAAAAGCTAGAGGAGAAGGGATGCCATTATTTTTAGGGCCTTGATATTTTAAGTCTGGCTCATATGGGACCAGTATTGAAGACTGATCTTGTATAAGAATCTGCATTTAACAACATCCCCAGGTGATTCTGGCTCACAATAAAGGTTGAGTATAACCACCCTAGGGAGTCCACTAAGAAATCCAATGTAGTGGCTTGGTCCAGTAACAGGAGCTAGGAGCCAGGCAGAAGTTGGAGTGAGGAAAGATATTATAGATAAATGGTCCAAGGTAAAAATAGCATCAAGTCTCTTTCTTTTAAAGACACTTCTAGGATGAAGAAGAAGAAGAAAAAAAAAAAAAAATATATATATATATATATATACATATATATCTCCAGTCTGTCAGTGAAGAAATCTTGTACTCTTGTTAAGAGTGAAAGGATTTTTATCAAGGAAAAAAAATGCAAAAAATAAAAATAAAAAAACAATTGCCATCAGGTTGATTCCAACTCATAGGAACCCTATATTTCTACTTAGCATTCCCCAGATTTAGTTGTTTCTGTTCCTCAATATTCCACACTTCAATCAGAGGGGGGATATTTACACATAGAGAACAAAGAAGGGTAGAGAGTTAATGATTGATTATAGATAAAATCAGGTTCAGGTGGAAGTTTTATGAAATGTAAAGACTGGTCATTTGGTTAGAGAAGTATGAGTTACCACTTAGGTGTGTGACACCTGCAAGTTTGATTATACTTGATTTAGAATTGTAGTCAGCTGGTCATGATTGTAGTAGGTTCTGGGGCAAATTGTTCAGACATTTTCTTCCCAAATGATTGTCTTTCTGACTGATTCAATTAGTTAAGAACACATTCTGAGAACAATCATTTACATTTTTACACACTCTTCCTAAATAGTTTGTATCCTGACCGTTTGTTTCCTGAGTATTCATGTTGTTCCCATCATTCTTGGTCTGACAGGACTGCCACTAGTTTGAAACGCTTCTGTTTATAAATACAATATGAATAAATATGAAATATAAACAAATGAATAATTATTTATTGTGGTTAAAATATACCCCCCCAAAATTTGTCAATTTAACAATTTATTTTTTACTATTTTTTGTAATTTTTTTTAATTATTAAAATTTTACTTCCTCTTCCTCAATGCCGCCATTGTTGATCATGCACATTTAGTATATTGCCCTTCTCTTCACCCAATTTCTATGTATATAATTCAGTGACATTGATTATATTATTCATGATGTGTAACCATTTTTGCTATCTTTTTCCAAATCATTCCACCATCAGTAATATAAATGTAATGCCTTCTAAGCTAAAACATCCCCTATTCTGCCTGCCTACTACTCCTATTACTCTCTAAAATGTTTGGTTTTTATATCTGGTTATTACATACAAGTGAGTTTATATAGGATTTCTCCTTCTGTGACTGACTTATTTCACTCAACATAGTATTGTTTACAAGGTTCATGCATGTTGTGGAATACATTAGAATTTCATTTCCTTTATGGCTGAGTCGTATTCCATTGTATGTATATAGTATATTTTGTTTATCCATTCATCTTTTGATGGACATTTTAATTGTTTTCACCATTTAATTATTGTGAAAAGTTCTGCAATGAACAATGATACACAAGTTTCTGTTTGAGTTCCTATTTTCACTTCTTCTGAGTATGTGCTTAGCATTGGAATTACTGGATCATATGATATATTTATATTCAATTTTTTTTTTTTTTTTTTTTTTAGTGTCTCCTCCCCACCTCTCCCATACTTGGTAACCAACAAAGAAAGTTTCTTTCCAAAATAAACTTTTCCTTGACTTTTTACAATAATGAACTCACAATAATTGTCCTTTTGGGATTTACTTATTTCACTCAGCATAATGTCCTCCAAGTTCATCCATGTTATGTGGTGTTTTGCAGATTCTGAATTATTCTTTAGGGTTGCATAGTATTCCACTGTGTGTACATACTATAGTCTGGTTATCCATTTTGCTGTTGATGGCCACCTACGTTGTTTCCGTCCTTTTGCTATCATAAATAGTGCTGCAATGAACATGAGTGTGCATATATCTGTTCTTGTCTTAGCTCTCCTTCTTTAGGATATATACCTAGTAATGGAATGGCTGGGTCAAATGGTATTTCTAATTCCAACTTTTTAAGGAATCACCATACTGCTTTCTAAAGTGTTTGTATACTTTTACAGTCCCACCAGCAGTTATAAGAGGACCAATCTTTCCATATCCCTGCCAGCTTTTGTCATTTTCTGTCTTGTTGAACTTTGCTACTAGTACTGGGGCAAGATGGTATCTTATTGTTATTTTGATTTGCATCTCTCTAATGGCTAATGGGAGCTCTGGTAGCATAGTGCCTAAGGCACTTGACTACTAACCAGAAGGCTGGTGCTTCAAACCCACCAGCCACTCCTCAGACGGAAGTTTGGACAATCTACTTCCGTAGTGATACCACCTCGGATACCCAAGGGGGGGTTGCTATGAATCTGGTCTTACTTGACAGCACATAACAACAACAATAATAGTTAACAATCATGAGCATTTCTTCATATGTTTATTGGCGCCTGAATATCCTCTTTGATGAAGTGTCTATTCATGTCTTCTGACCATTTTTTAATTGGATTATTATTTTGTTGTTGTTGAGGTGTTGGAGTTTTCTATAAATTCTAGAGTTAAGTCGCTTGTCAGATATGTCATTGCCAAATATTTTTTCCCAATCTATAGGTTCTCTTTTGACACTTTTAATGTGTTATCTATTTCTGAAAATTTACTATTAATCTTCTGGATTTCTATCTGTAGATTTTGTATCATTTATAATTTTTCATTTATTTTGTTCTTATATTTTCTTCTGAAATTGTTCTAGGGTTTTGTCTGTGCTTTCCTTAATTTTGTCCATGTTTTCCTTGATCTGTCTCTCCATCCTTTGAAGATACCTAAATATAATTCTTTTGAATTCCTTATCAGGGAGTTTCATTGCTGCTTCTGCCTTAGGGATGTGTTCTGGGTCTATATTCTACCTCCTTGTTTCTAGCACTTTATCTTGCTTCTTTGTGTGGACTGTGATGGTCTGTTGTCTCCAAGACATTCTAACTTAGTGGAATTTAGATGTTTGTTAACTGTTTGTGAAGAGCAGTTAAGGGTGAGTCAGGCTCTTCTTGGTGGTCATTATCATTGGCCAGTTGGTGGAGAAGGAAGTGATGGCTGTCACCCAGTATATGAAGCTGCAAGAGGTGTGGGTGTAGTTTTGTCATATGGGATCTGTTG
Source organism: Orycteropus afer afer (assembly GCF_000298275.1). NCBI lineage: Eukaryota > Metazoa > Chordata > Mammalia > Tubulidentata > Orycteropodidae > Orycteropus > Orycteropus afer. Next base: position 27,079,943 of record NW_006921591.1, read on the forward strand.
CTGTCTCCCACTCAGTTAAACAAAAACAACAATCAAATAACCATCACAAAAATAAAACGATGTGGACAAAAAACACCATGTAAGCACTCAGGAACAATAACCAAAAAAAATAAAAAAAAAGTGTGTAATATCTGAGGGAGGGGAATTAAGAGAAAAAACTTAGAGTAGGAGAATAATGAAGACAAAAATGAAAAATTCAAAAAGAGAAACAAGAAATGAGGATAAACATGAGAAAGAAAACAGTGGGAACCAGGAACAGAGAAGAGAGAAAAAACTGAAAACTAGCACCTGGGAAGGGAAGAATAAATAATAATAATAATAATAATAATAATAATAATAATAATAATAAAGTTTAAAACAGACAAAAACAAGCAAACAACAACAACAAAAAAAAAATCTGGGCAGGGTGTGGCAGGATACCAAGGCTCAATCTGAGCACATAGACTTGAGTGGAGTTCCTGCCATCCCAGAAGGTTGGTGGCAGTGAGTGATGGCCACACTTCCATTCACCAAGAGAGTGTGGGGTGTAAGAGAAACAAGGGGAATATCCCATGTTTCCAGTCATTTGTGTCCAGAATGTCCTCGTGGTTCCTGGCAAGTGGAGCCTACTCTTAATTCCCTGGAATCTGGGAGAATGCTGTCACTTTAAACATCCAAAATGATCGAACTGCTTGTGAACATTCAAAATGGCTGTGTCCTCCAGACAGGCAAAAGTCCACAGCTCTGCCCATCCTCCTCTTCACTGCTTCTCCTCTTATTCACCAGTCACCAGCACAGTCTTCTGTGAAACCCTGTCTAGCTGGGCTGATTTTTAGGTTAATTCTTAGGTCCTAACACCACTCAGCAATATCCAAGTTGTCTGTGCCATCAGGCTCTATGACATACTGCAGCTCCATATGTGTCTTTTTTTAGTGTTTTCATGCAAGTTCTTCTACTATTTGGAGTTTAGTCCACTTCTATATCCTTCATTCAAAGCTCAGGGCTCCAGGATTATCTTCTGTATCTGTGTTAATTGGTTCCCCTTTTCTTTTTTTAAATAGGGTCTGTACAGTCTGTCTGCCTATTCTACCATCTTATCCATTTTTCTTCTTATGGTTTCTTGAAGTAGTATTTTGTAGTTTTTTTTGTACAGGTCTTTGTGACCCTAGTGAGATTTATTCCCAATTATTATTATTATTATTATTATTATTATTATTATTTGGTAGGTATTGTAAATAGTATTGCTTTACTCATTTCCTTTTCAGCCATCTCTTTGCTGGTGTAGAGGAATCCAACTGATTTTTGAATGTTGATCTTGCATCACTATGCTGAATCTCTCAATTAGTTCCAGTAGTTTTTTTGCTAAGTTTCTTGAGTTTTTTAGGTATAAGATCATATCGTCAGCAAATAGGGGTAGTTTGACTTCTTCCTTACCAATTTGGATGCCTTTGATTTCCCTTTCTTGGCTTATTGCCCTGGCTAGGACTTCAAATACAATGTTGAACAGAAGTGGTGATAGAGGGCATCCTTTACTACTTCCTGTTTGCTAAGGGAATGGTTTCAGTCTCTCTGCATTGAGAATAATGTTGGCTGTTGGTTTTGCATATATACCTTTTATTATGCTGAGGAATTTCCCTTCAATGCCTATTTTTCTGAAAGTTTTTTTTTTTTTTTAAATCAAGAGTGGGTGTTGGATTTTATCAAATGCCTTTTCTGTATTGATTGATACGATCATGTGGTTCTTTTGCTTTATTTATGTGACGGATGATGTTGATTATTTTTCTAATGTTGAACCATCCTTGTATACCTGGTATGAACACCACTTGGTCATAATGTATTATTTTTTGATATATTGTTAGTGTGTATTGGCAAGGATTTTGTTGAAGATTTTGCATCTATATCCATGAGGAATATTGATCTATAGTTTTCCTTTTGAGTGATGTCTCTGCATGGTTTTGGTATCAAGGTTATGCTTACTTCATAAAATGGATTTGGGAGGAGTCCATCATTTTCTATGTTCTGGAATAGTTTGAGTAGGATTTGTGTCAGTTCTTCTCTCAATGTTTGGTAGAATTCTCCAATGAAACCAGCTGGTTCACAACTTTTTTTTTTTTTTTTTCCTTTGGGTTGGGAATTTTTGATGACCTGTTCAATTTCTTCTTTTGTTAAGGGTCTGTTCAAACTTTCCACCTCAGTCTGTATTAGTTTAGGTAAGCAGTATGTTTCCAGAAATCTGTTGATTTCTTCTAGATTTTCAAATTTGTTGGAGTATAGTTCTTCTTATTGGCAGTAAGACTGGGCAATCTACCTCTGTAGAGACACCTTCACAGTATCCTGATATTATCCTTTGAATCTCTGTTGGTTTTGTTGTGGCATCACCCAATTTATTTCTTACTCTGTTATTTTTATTCTCTCCCTCTTTTCCTTTGTTAAATTTGCCAGTGGTTTGTCAATTTTATTAATCTTTCAAAAAACCAACTTTTAGTCTTTTTAATTTTTACCATTTTCTTTCTATTTTTGTTTCATTTATTTCTAATCGAATCTTTAGTATTTCTTTTCTTCTGGTCACTGTAGGTTTTTTTCCCACTCTTTTCCTAATTGTTGGAGATGTCGGGTTAAGGTGTTGATTTTGGCTTGCTCTTCTTTTCTGATGTGTGCATTTATTGCTATAAGTTGGCCTTTGATCAGTGCTTTTGCTCTGTCCCAAAGATTTTGGTATGTTGTGTTTTCATTCTTGTTTAATTCAAGAAAGTTTTTAGTTTCATTTTTTATTTTTTCTCTTACCCAGTCTTTCTAAGGAGGGTCTTGTACAGTTTCCATGTATTTGCTTCTTTACTGTTGATTTTCCTATTCTAGATTTCTAATTTTATAGCATAGTGATTTGAGAAGATGCTTTGAAGTATTTCAATGTTTTTGAATCTATTAAAGCTTGCTTTGTGGCCTAATATATGGTCTATCCTGAAGAATATTCCACGTACGATGGAAAAGACTGTGTCTTGTGCTGTTGTTGGGTGAAGTGCTCTGTGGATGTCTATAAGGTCAAATTGATGAATTTTATTTAGTTCTATGTCTTTGTTGACTTTCTTTCCAGTTGCTCTATCTTTGATTGAAAGTGGTGTATTGACATCTCCTACTATGACTGTGGAGCCATCTATTTGTCTTTTTAATTCTGTTAAAGTCTGATTTATGTATTTAGGGCTTTTTCATAGGGTACATGGATATTTATTATGGTTATATCCTGTTGCTCAAACAATCCTTTAATCATTACATAATGTCCTTCCTTGTCTCTTATAGTCGTTTTTGTCATAAAGTCAATTTGATGAGAAATTAATATTGTTACTCCTGCTTCTTTTTGGTTCCCATTTGCTTGATATATCTTTTACAACCTTTGATTTTTTATCTGTTTTTGTTTTTCTCTCTAAGTTGTGTCTCTTACAGACAGCATATTGATGGGTTATGTTTTCTTATCCAGTCTGCAACTCTCTTTCTCCTGAGTGGTGCATTTAATCCATTGACATTTAGTGTAATTATGAACAAGTATGAATTTGTCATTTTTATGTGTTTTATTTATTTATTTGTAGAATTACTGATTTCTTTGTTCCATATAATTTTCTGTGCTGAGATCCTTTTGTTTATGAATTGTGTTATCACTTCCTTTGTTGCTGTTGTTTTAGTATTTGTAAAATATTTGTGCTCGTCCTCTTTTTTATTTTGATGTGAAAGTTTTTCATTTTTCTTTGAGGTTTTTCTGTGATTTATAATTTTCTTCCCAAGTTTAGAACAGTCCAAAAATTCTAACTACACAATTGTTGTCCCTCTTTTTGTTTTGTAGTTGTCCTCATTTGTCAATTAATGTCTCTGGTTCCCTGTTTACAATGTTTTATGCTTACTTACTTTGGATACTTCCATAATTGCTTTCATTTTTGGATTATGTCATCATGTGTGTTAATGGTCAGTGTTGTTCGCTGTTGTTGGTTCTCTGTCCAAAAGACTCCCTTTAGCATCTCTTCTAAGGTTAGTCTGGTTTTAAAAAATTCCTTTAATTTCTTTTTATCTGGATATGTCCTAATTTCACCATCATATTTGAGGGACAATTTTTCTGGGTATGTAATTCTTGGTTGGAATTTTTTTCTCTTTCATGTTTTTATATACACAATCCCGCTGCCCTGTTACCTGCATGGTTTCTGCCAAAAAATCAGAGGTTAGACTTACTGATTGCCTTTTGCAGGTAAGTTTTCATTTTTCCTGTGTTGCTTTCAGGATTCTCTCTTTGTCTTTAGTTTTGGTGAGTGTGATGATATGTCTTGTGATTTTCTTTTGGGGTGTATCCTGTTTGGGGTTTGTTGGACTTCTTGAAAGGATATTTTCTTGTCTTTCATCATATCATGGAATTTATCTTCCAACATATCTTTGACAATTTTCTCTGTGGTTTTCTTTTTCTCTTTCTGTTCTGGAATTCTGATTACACTTAGGTTATTACTTTTGATGGTATCCCACATGAACCTTAGGCTTTCATTATTTTGTTTTGATTTTTTTTTTTTCCTGATTGATCTCTTTCTCTTTGAAAGAAGTATTCAGGTATTTGTCTTCAATTTCATTAATTCTGTCTTCCATTGATTTGATTCTACTCCTTTGACCTTTCAATGTGCTATCTATTTCTGGGAATTTTGTATCAATCTTCTGGATTTCCATCTATGGATTTTACACTGTTTCTAATTTGTCATGTATTTTGTCATTTTATCCTTTTATTGTCATTCAGAATTGTTCTGGTGTCTTGTCTGTGTTTTCTTCAATTTTGTCAGTTTTTCCTTGATCTGTTTCTCAATCTGTTGAAGGTACCTAAATATAATTCTTTTGAATTCCTAAGAAAGGAGTTTCAATGCTGCTTCTTCCTCAGGGATGTGTTCTGGGTCTGTATCCTGGTCCCTTGTTTCTCTTGCTTTATCTTGCTTTGTGTGTGTGTGTGTGTGTGGACTGTGATGGTCTTTTGTCTCCAAGCCATTGTGATGTTTTTGTGTTTATATTTAATTGGGGGTTGCATGTTGGAGTGATTTGCCAAAGATTTTCATTTTCTTTTTCCTTTTTTTTTTTTGTTTGGGTAGAACTGACTAAGCAGAGTAGTGTGCTCCTTTATTCGCTAGTTGGCAGCACTTACGCACTCACCATCTGATTCCTTTTCAGTTGTTAGCCTCCCATATGTCTGTGCTATCTTTAGCAAGTAGAATCTATTCTTAGCTCACTGGAATCTGAATGACAATGCTGTCACTTTAAATGTCCCAAATGGCCTCCACTTGTAAACATTCAAAATGGCTACATCCTCCAGACAACTGAAAGTCCACAGCTCAGATTGTCTCCTTCTCTGTTGTTTCCTTTTTCACTTGTCATCTACCTGTGCAGCAGTCCATGAGTCCTGGGTGTACAGAGCAATTTTTAGGTTAATTCTCAAGTCCTAACACCACTTGGAAACATTTAAGCTGTCTATCTCATCAGGTCAACTGACCACCCACAGATCTATTTGTCTCCTTACTCATATTTTTCATTCAGGTTCTTCTACTAGTTGATGTCTAGTCTACTTCTACGTCTTCCTTTCAAAGCTCAGGGCTCTAGAATTATCTTCTGTATCTGTGTCATTTGGTTTCTCTCTTCTTTGTTGAAGAGGGTCTGTGGATCTTATCTCCCTATTCCACCATCTCACCGGAAGTTTTTATATTCAACTCTTTGAAGAACTGCCATACTCTATACCCCAAAAGCTGTCTCATTTTACATTTTCACCAGTAATGAAGGAAGGTTCCAATTTTTCTACAACCTCACTAACACCTGTTATCTAGTATCTCTTTGTGATTTTGATTTGCCTTTCTCTAAAAGCTAATGAAGGTGCTCTGGTGGTATAGTGCTTAAGTCATTTGGCTGATAACGAAAACTTGGTTCTTTGAACCCACTAACAGCTCTATGGAAGAAAGATAGGGCAATCTGCTTCAGTAAAGATTTATAGCCTTGGAAACCCAGTGGGGGTTGTCACTTGTCGGAATTGATTAGATGAGTTTGGTTTGGTTTGAATAGCTAATAAAGGAGCTCTAGTGGTATGGTGGGCAAAGCATTAGGCTACTAACCACAAAAGTTTGCAGTTCAAACCCCCTAGCTGCTCCATGGGAGAAAGATAAAGTAGTCTACTTCTGTAAAGTTTTATAGCATTGGAAACCCTATGGGGCAGTTTTATTCTGTCCTATAGCATGGCTATCAGTCTTTGACTTGATGGTAGTTTTAATAGCTAATGATGTTAAACATCTTCTCGTGCTTCTTGGCCATTTGAATATACTCTTTGGGAAAAATCTGGTCAAATCCTTTGCCAATTTTTGATTGGCTATTTGCTTTTTTTTTGTTAAGTTGTAGTTTTTTTTTTTTTTCTTTTTGTGGTAAATTTTGAATATTAGACCCTTATCAAGTATATAGTTCTCCCAATTATTTTTCCAGTCCATAGATTGCCTTTCCATTTTTTTCATATAATCCTTCGATAAATAGAATTATTTAATTTTTATTAAGTTATTTATTTCAAATAAATTTACCTATTTTGTGCTTTGCTGCTCATGCTTTTGTTATCATAGGAAATGACTGATCTTTTTTTTTCCCAGTGATTCAGCATTTATATAAGTCAAATTCAATTCTGTGTGACAAATAAAATATTTACCATAAAATTTTAGGCATTCAGTTTTTATTGATACCAAATTTATTCCAAAATTGATATCTTATTTAAAGAAACCAGATTCCCTTCCTATCACATTGTAAAGACTTCAAGGAATACAATTCTGAATCAGTTCATCAAAATTCACTTGAAAACTTCTTTCTGGAGCCATGAGACCAATGTTATGCATTAAAGGCTTTATTTTATTTCTTCTGTCTCTTCTCTTCCAACCCTTGACTCATAACCACTTGAGATAGAGTTAAAGCTGACAGAAAAAGAGAAAATTCTCTTCCTTCCTGCCCAGAGGAATGCTTGGCAGGAGATTTCCAAGCTGTGCTGTCATCAAAGCTTAACCCTTAACTTTCAAACCAGCTCCTTATCAGCCCCTTTCAACTTTTAAAGTACAGTGTTGGGGGAATGAAAAAAAAGGAAGAAAAAATAGCAACTAATGCATTTCAATTTGAGGTTATTGAGACTTGGAGACTTCTCATGTTTTGCAATGACATTAAATTTAAATGTCTTGGTTCACGGGCACTTACCACTCTCTCTATCTCTATTAATCTTTGCTTACAGTTTCAAAATAGAGTACTTTCTGTCTTCAGCAATGAAATGAAATTTTCCTGGGGTTATAGTTGCTTTCCACTGTGTCTTTTCTCATGTTATTTGATTGCTAAAGATTTCCTCCAAAATGGAAGATACTTAGTGAACGTAATACAATGTTTTTTTCCTTCTCTTTTTAATCTGTTCATGTATAATTTGAAGAGTTGGGTAAGGGAAAAATGGAAATTGAACTCATCTGACCATGAGAGATTCACAAACTCTGAATTGAATTAAAATTTTATGAATGCTTTTAAGTTATAGCCCTAAATACCTGGACATGTCTATATAGCATTCATAGCATTTTGTCTTCATTGTTATGGTTAACGTTTGCTTAAGAATCAGTATTGTAATTGGCAATGAGCTTGAAGAGAATTTTACCATGAAAATTAAACAATGCTGAAGCATTTTGCAAGGAACAAACTTTTATTTTAGCTTATCCCTCAAATATTAATTATGTAGAGGCCTGAAATGCCTCCACAAGTCATTATCTTTGAGGACCTGAAATGTCATTTCATACAATCCTGTGTTGTTGTTTGTTGTTGTTATGTACAGTCAAGCTGGACTTGACTCATAACCATTCCTCCTTGGGTTTCCGAGGCAGTAACACTACAGAAGTAGATTGCTTAACCTTCCTTCCAAGGAGTGGAGGGTGGGTTTGAACCGCCAGCCTTCTGGGTAGAAGTCAAGTGCCTTAGTTGCTACACTACCAGAGCTCCTATATAATCCTGTAGGATCCTTATTGTTATTAGTTTGTAAACTCTCTGGGCCATAGAAGCAATTGTTGGAAGATGCTGTCTATTGGTACTTACCCTTTTTCTTCTGTCTTCTGACACACAATTATTCTCCAAACACAGAGTTTCTACTAACAGTAAAGTGATGTTTGATCCTATAAACCATACCCAGGATTTTTACTGAGTTATTAAAAAAGTTAGCATTTCCAAAATTGAAATTCAAGAAACTGAGAACTTCAAAAGAGTTCTTTTTCTTTCTTTCTTTCTTTCTTTTTTTTTTTCCTTGTATTGAAGTAACATCTCTCTAACGTTCTTGCTTGGGTGTTTTTTTTTTTTTTTTTAATAAATAAGAGTCATAGCATACAAGAAAAAAAGGCCCCCCAAAAAAAGCCAGACTTGCAATTTAGAACCCTGGATTCTGCCAGCTTTTCTCCCTTCACATGAGGAAAAGCTTTTTTAGATGAGAATAAGTATATAAGGAATATCCACCCATTACAAATTAAAAGGAACTAGCTATTGTTTGCCAACCACTCGGGCCAATTTATTGGCCACTAGCTAGTCTGCATCCCAATAACATGAAAGCCAAAATAAAAAAGAACTCGTGATGAATTGGAGGGGCTGTGCCTTTGGTAGTCGAAAGTGTTTTATCTTGTGTACTATTTTCTTACTCAAAAATCTTTACAGACAACTTCAAGATAATTATAAAAGTAGTATTATAGTTACTATTAAATGAATACTTTCGATATTTCAAGCACTGTTATCTCTGTCAGGGACTCATGATAATGCATATTTGTGACAAACACCCTGTGGTGAACAGCATCATCATCTTCATAGTCCCACTTGGGAGATACTGCAGCACAAAGGAAGGGATAACCAAAACACCCACAGCCACCAAGTTGATTGTGACCCAGAGCAACACTTTAGGACTAATTGGAACAGCCTTAATAGGATTCCAAAGCTGTAAATCTTTACAGAAGTAGGCCTTCTCATTCATCTTTCTCTTGCAGACCAGATGGTGGATTCCAATGACTGATTTTTTGGTTGACAGCCTCATGATCTAACCACTATTCAACCAGAGCTCCTGAGAAAGGAGTGGATTTGACCAAATTAACAAAGCCAGTTAGCAGCACTAGTTAAATAGGCAAGCAGGGAGCAGGGACCCGTGGGTGTGATCTTTTTACTGTCTTGCACATTTTCACTTATGTCATAACATGTACATTCATTGCCCTTGAATTCAAGGCCCTTTGCTCTCAGGCTTCCCTGCATCATTATTCACAACTTTCTCTGAGTCTTGGTTTCTCTCCTTCCAAAATGAGGCTGAAACAAGTAATTTGGAGAAAACAAGTATTTGCCTACCCACTTCATTCCTGTCTAAATTTGATACCTGTGGTTCCTCCTCTGTCAGATATTTACCATCCTGACTGCCTGACCTTTCTGAGATGATTTTCACAAAGATCAAATAAAATAGATATTTGCAAACCACATATGCATGAAAAATAGTAATGATTGCATCTAAACTATCATCAAGGATTCAGTCTTTATTTCATTCCCCTATATGGAGCTCTGGTAGCATGGTGCCTAAGGCACTTGGCTGCTAACCAGAAGGCTGGTGGTTCAAACCCACCAGCCACTCCTCGGAAGGAAGGTTGGACAATCTACTTCCATAGTGATACCGCTTCAGAAACCCAAGGAGGGGGTCTCTATGAGTTGGGGCCAATTCAATAGCACATAACAATAACAACAACTTATGAAATGGACAAATGAGTCTTTTTCCAGTTGTCCAGACGTTTCCCATTCCAGGAAGCTGTTTAGTGCCTACTCAGAGTTTTAGACCCAATTTAACACTCACCTGCATTTAATAAATTTCTGCTTAACAAATAATTATTGCACAACTTCTCTATGATCATCACTGTAAGAGGATAAATAAGACATGTTGCTTGCTTTCCAAGAACTCTTGGTCTGGTTTGCAACATTATTAAAACAAATGTCCATCACTCTGTTGGATGATAAAACTTTAGAAGGACACTGTGTTGAGTCTTGAAGCACAAGTCACCCATAAATAGAACAGGTTTTGGTATAGAATTATCCTCTAACTTTTAGACAGCTGGTAAATAAATGGAATTAAAGTAATCTGAATGGGCAACATCTACAAAATATAGTTGAATGTACAAAAATAGTGTATCATTGAAAAGTACCGTTCAAATTCAGTAGCTGAAACTGAAGATGGTGGAGCTTGAATCTAAGAAAAAGAGAGTGATAGAATAAGAAGAGAATTTATTTATCATCAGTTATGTGCCACACTGGCTTAAACGTTGTATTGGATTCCTAGGACTGCTATTACAAAATATCACAAATTACATTTTTTATACCAAAAACTTGGAGGCTAAACAATCAAATCAGGGTATTGGCTGTGCTGATTTCTTCTGAGTGCTTCTAGAGAAACTGTTCCATTCCTCTCTAGTAGCTTTTTTTTTTTTTTTAAATCTCCAAGCTTTCTTCAGTTTACGGCTGCATCAACACATTGAATCCTCCCTTTGTCTCGGTTTCTTCTCCTTATTTATAAGGACACCAGTCTTAAAAGATTAGGACTCACTCTAGAGGGATAGTAGAGCATGAGGATGCCAACCAAAAAGTCAGTCATTGAAATCCACCAACTGGTCTGCAGGAGAAAGATGAATGAGAAGCCCTATTTCTGTAAAGATTTGCAGCTTTGGAATCCCATTAAGGCAGTTCCAGCTAGTCCTAAAGTGTTGCTCTGAGTCATAATCAACTTGATGACTGTCGGTGTTTTTGTTATTCCTTCCTTTGTGCTGCAATTTCCCCCACATGAGACTATGAAGATGATGATGCTGTTCACTACAGGATGCTTGTCACAAATATGCATTATTATGAGTCTCTTACTTCAATGTTACCTAACCAACAACTTCAAAGACACTATTTCCAAACAAGTTCATATTCTCAGGTACCAGGGGATGGACTTCAACCTTGCTTTTTCTGGTATATAATCAATTCATAAGGGATGTTTTACATAAGTTATCTCTTTACGTCCTAACAACAAGCATATATACTTATGTTATTAGTGGTTGTCTTCATATTCACATGAAGAATAAATAACTTCTCCCAGGACATATAATTAATAAGTTGCAGAGTCAGCCTCTGAATACAGACTAGACTAGATTCCAATGTCTGGGCTTTTTCCAAATATACTACAGTCTCCCAATTGTCTAGAAGGAACACACACATACACACACACATACACACGTCCCAGATTCTGATCTGATCTTGAAAAAATATTCCTTCTAGCCCTGCCAAAAGGCTGGTTTCTTTTCATATCTACAAAGAACTATAAAGGTCGATATTTCATTACATTATCAGTACATTTTTATTCTTTCTGCTCATAAATGGTTGGCTTTGACCTCATTCCTTGTGCTATCAGCCAGCCGACTAGTCCCGAACTCAAGTCTATCGTTTCAACCAGGCATTTTCCTAAATTCTAGTGAGGTGATTAATGTCATGCAAGAATTTTAGTGTTTCCTTTGGGAACACTATGGCTGGGCCCTTGCAAGACAAAGAGTTTTTATGTATGTGTGTGGATTGATTGAGCTACACTTTAAGATTTTGGTTTCCTGAGTAACTGAGATTTTCAGTGTAATTTAGAACCACTCAATGCAGGGTCATGATTAGCTATTGGCAGTGTAGCTCCATTGTATTTTAAAAAAGAAAATATATCTATTGAGAAAAACACTGCTCTAGAGAAGAAAGGCGCAAGTGTGATGAGCATTGAATTGACAGAAGCAACATCTTTGCAATTTTATCATTGCATTTTTTCTCATTTTAATATTCCATGCATAATCATTTAAAAATACATTTTAAATAATGACATAATGCCTACTTTTAATTTTCAAAATTTTATCTTTCATGTTTTTCCCATTTCCCCAACTTATCATTATATGCATTTTATTTGTTCATTTATTTAATCTTGAACACCCAATAAATTCTAATCCTGAGTTGGCAGTGTAATTTGTAAGTGTATGTGGATATATATGTGTGTGTGCATGTACTGAGAAATGAAAAGACAAAGAGAAGAAAAGTGATGTACCAAAACCCAAAAAAAAAAAAAAATCACTGCCATGGTGTCTGATCCAACTCATAACAACCTCTCCTTGGGTTTCCAAGGCAGTATCTCTACGGAAGTAGATTGTCCAATCTTCCTTCCAAAGAGTGGTTGATGGGTTTGAACTGCCAGCCCTCTGTTTAGCAGTCAATGCCTTAGGCACCAAATCAGTCTTGTCACCATTTATAACTTCTCATATTGCAAATATTCTTAGTCATTTGCTTTTCTGATTCTTACCTTTCCTACCTTACCTTATAAAAAGTTTTGTACCTTCTAACTCACTGCCATTGAGTTGATTCTGACTCATAGCAACCCCTCCTTGGGTTTCTGGGGCAGTATGTCTATGCCAGTAGATTGCCCAACCTTCCTTCCAAGGAGTTGAAAAATTTTATGAAGAAGAAAATAACTAATGATACCAAAATTACCCAGTGGTGGCAGATAAAGCTGGCCTGGTGGTCCCAGTTGAGGAGGAACATGAATTTTGGTTATAGTTATTTTGTTAATTAACTGAATAATTTTGGACACTCATATAATCTTCCAAGTATCAATATTATTATTTTAATATTCCCTTTGTCTATAAATACAAACTAATAGAGTCCCTGGATGGTGCACATGGTTAACACACTTGGTTGATAACCCAACATTTGGAGGTTTGTGTCTACCCAGAGTGTTTTTCAGAAGAAAGGCCTGGCTTTTCTGATAAATCAGTCATTAAAAACTCTATGGACCACTGTTTTTCTCTGACATATATGGGGTCTCCATGAATCAGAATTGATACAATGACAACTGGTTTATGAATGTATGTCTAAGGATCATTTGCAAATATGACTGAGATTGTGAAATTTCTGCCAGATGGAAATAAATATTTTAGATGTTTCCAGTTATAGTCATACACATAGATTTTTATCTGTATGTAAGGGAGTAGGAGGCGAATTTTTCTCTATAGAGAATAACAGGAAAGATGGCAGTATAAGTATTGTTAGACAAAAATGGAAAGTAATAATTTTGTATGGATGGGCATTTTTATTTTTGACATTGTCTCTTAATTTTGTCTTGATATTTGCCACAGATCTTTTTAGAAAAAGGGACCATAAGAAGGCTTTTTAAAAATATTGTATTTGACCAGATTTGCTGGTCTAATAGAGCCTGGTGGAACCACTGAGACTAGGGCCCCTAGCTACCCTACAGGTCTGGAATTGAACCCACACCCGTGGCATCCAGTCAAACGAAAGACAGGCATATGAGTTGAACATTTACCTGAGGTAGATACACTCCTTGGAAAGAAGAACAATCATTGGAAAAAGAAGGGTTGTTTATGCACAGGAAGACAGATCAGGGGGCAGGGGTGCATGGAGGGATGGACACAGGGGAGAGGTAACTGTCAGGAGGAAGTGTGAGGTGAACAGTTGCATCGTGGTGAATTGTGGTCAATGTCATGAGGCAAAGTGTATGTGAACTGCTGTAGGGAAAGTGAATTTGATCGGTAAATTTTCACCCAAGTCAATAAAAAAAAAA
>NW_006921591.1:27094081-27098073 GCF_000298275.1 Orycteropus afer afer
ACCCACCAGCCACTCCTCGGAAGGAAGGTTGGGCAATCCTACTTCCGTAGTGATACTGCCTCGGAAACCCAAGGAGGGGTCGCTATGAGTCGGGCCGACTCGACGGCACATAACAACAACAACTATTTAAAAAAAAATGTATTTGTATTTGCTGGCTATGTACACAACCAAACATATATACATTCACAATTTCTACAGAAACAGTCAATTGCAGTAGTTACGTATTTCACTTTGTGTCACCATTCTACATTTTTTCATCGGCATTAATTCAGGATTTTTGCCCCTTAAAATTCTCATCTATGCTTTAGATTAACTGCTATCATTTTTCACCCATATATATAATTTTTTCTAAGGGCTATGCTCAAGGCAAACATTCTTTTCTAAGCTGTTGTTTCATTTAATAATGGCTTCATGGGACAGATTCTGTTCTTGATTTAAAGACTATTTCTTTGCATGAACTTCAGGGGTTACCCCATACTTAATTGGTCCAGTATGTCTAGTTTTCATGAGTTTGAATTTCTGTTTTGAGCTTTTCATCCTTTTGATTAGTGAAGAGCCTTTCTTAAAGGTACATTTTGAAGCTATTCTGCTTTGCCAAGATATCTGTGAAACTCAGTTCATTCCTGGAAAATGATTCTAGCAGAAATCACTATTGACTCTTTCAGGTTATGTGTGCCAATGAAAAAGTAACCTGACTTATAGTTCCTCAGCTGCTCTTTCTAACTTTCAAATACCACTCTTTCCCCTCACCCTGGCTTACTTTCCCTTTCCTCGTTCCCCATATAAACACAGATCCACATTCACACACACTTTTGCGGAAACTGCTGTGGATTTGGCCTTGTGTAAACACACTATGAGAAGGCTGACATCTGAGTGGAGCTTGTGATTTAACAACATACTTAAAGCCTGCATAAGCAGTGGAGCAGATGGTGTGTTTCTTCTCTCCTTTCCAGCCATGTGTTTGGTGTGATGTCGTCCTTGTTTCTGCAATTTGGTCATTTCATAGATGGGCAGGACCACCCCACAGGATGTTGTCCTGACTTTCACCTTGTGTTTTGTGTCTCATTTAATTTTTCTTCTACCACATAGTCACCTTCTCATTTGATTGATTGTAAGCCTATAGTAGAAAAGAGTTATCAATGACACCAATTCTTGGGCATGATTTGTGGCATAGAAACAAGATCCAGATAAGATCGTTAAAATAGTTGCTCTTGATTGAAGCAAATACTACTGACCTTTTATATGTTGCTTCTTGTTCTTATTCTGTGCATTACATATTAAAAGATAACTTTTATATCCATTCTTAAAATGACTCTACACTTGCATATATCAGGAATTTCTTTATTTTGCAGATAGTTGAAATAAAGCTTAGGACACTTGATTGTATTATCTAGAATCACCAACAAGCCTAGAACTAGGATCTTTTAAATCTAATTTCCTGATAAGTTTAAACTACTTTATTGATTCTCTAGTGCTGCTATAACAGAAATACCACAAATGGATGACTTTAACAAACAGAGATTTATTGTCTTACAGTTTAGAAGGCTAGAAATCTGAATTCAAAATACCAGCTCTAGAGGCTGGGTGAAGGCCCCTCAACCTTGGGCTTCAGCTTTGCCTGTCAACCCATTTGACTAGCAACCTAAAAGTTGGTGATTCAAATCCATGCAGAGGTGCCATGGAAGAAAGTCCTGGCAAATTACTTCTTATAAAGATTACAACCAAGAAAACCAAGGAATCCTACTCAGTAACACGTGGTCACCATCAATCAGTATCAACTCATTGTCAATGGGATTTGTTTTGGTTTTATTTGTAATTATGTCATTGTAAGAATTAACTATTTTAACAAGGACTATTATAATAAGAGGGGAAAAATTAAATTCCAGAGGTTTGTTTTATTTTATTTATTTATTTAGGAGCTCTGGTGTCACAGTGCCTAAGGCACTTGACTGCTAACCAGAAGGCTGACGGTTCAAACCCACAAGCCACTCCTCAGAAGGAAGGTTAGGCAATCTACTTCAGTAGTGGTACTGCCTCAGAAACGCAAGGAGGGGTCGCTATGAGACAGGTACAACTAGACAGCACATAACAACAACAACAACAACTTATTTATTTATTTATTTGAGTGACATGTGACTATAGATGGTTTGAACTCTCTGTGGGGTTACAGGAGTGACTTTTCTACAACATGATATATACAATTGCGGAAATAACTCACAATGCACATGAAAATCTCATGAGAAAGGAGTTAGGGGAAAAAAAGTTTTGAGGTACAACACTAAAATTTATCACCAGTGACACATAAAATGAATATAAGAAACTAATAAAAATGGTAGCATAGTTTTATATATATAAAGTGTGTAAGAAATATATCAATACTATAATGAATATGGTACTTTGCCTTTAAAAAGATTTGCAGATTGCTGGTCAAAGTGGAAATTAGAAGAGTTGAGAATTATTGTAAAGTGGTGGAATGAGGGTTATGGGAAATTGGAGGAAAGTTGTAACAGATTGAATGAATGTGCCCAATAATATAACAGTGATCTGAGATACTATGTTGATGCTTGATGTGTGTATGTAAATATGTGTGTTGTGTGTGTTTTGTTTATATGGCTCGGTTCATTTGGGTTCATTTTTCTGGATTCTAATGTTTCTTGATTACCAAATTGGGCATAAACAAACACAGAATTAGCATTATATTAAATTTTTTTTTTTCCTAATCTAAAATAGAAGAACACATGTGCATTTTTAAAGAAGTGTTTTGAAGGTGTTTGTGCACCTCTTTCCTTCTGTGTACTAGGCCAGGAGTGAAGTGCCCTCAGTCACTTCTTTGAATTTGCTGCATGGTCATACACTCTGAGGTGCTGGTGCTATCTACAATTTTCATGATTCCTATGATTCCTTTTCACTGTCTTGTTCTGTTTCATGCTTGTTCAATGCTTCAAATGTTTTTCACATATTTGTGTTTAGGAAAAACTTGAAATACACTTTTCTTGTTGATTTTTAACAGATTTAATGAACAATATTTAGTGGTTATAATTAATTTTCCTTCCATTAGCTGAAATATTGCTCTTGAAATACGATTGTAGTTGCAGCAGTGTATCAACAGCTAAATGCATGAAATTCAAGCTGCATTCAGAAGACGACATGAAACAAAGGATATCATTGCTGATATTAGATGGATGTTGGTTGAAAGCAGAGAATAATAGAAAGTTGTTACTTGTGTTTTATTGACTATACAAAGGCTTCCGATGTGTGGATTATAGCATACTATGGATAACATTGTGAACAATTGGGATTCTCAGTCACTTTATTGTATTCATATGGAACCTGTACGATAGAAAAAGAGGCAGTCATTTAAACAGAACAAGGAGATACTGCACGGTTTAAAATCAAGAAAAGTGTTTGTCAGTGTTATATCCTTTGACAATACTTATTCAATATGTGTGCTGAGCAAACTCTTTGAGAACATGGACTATATGAAGAACAATGGGACATGAGGATTGGTGGAAGACTCATTAACAATCTGTAATATGAAGATGACACAACTTTGCTTGCTGACATCAAAGAGGACATTAAGCACTTACTAATTAAGATCAAAGACACCAGCCTTCAATATGGATTACAACTCAACACAAGGTGAGTTAAGATCCTCAGAAATGGATCAATAAGGTACATCATGATAAATGGAGAAAAGATTGAAGTTGGCTAGGATTTCAGTTTGAAGAGGAATGGTGTGGCATTCATCATCACAAAAAATGATTCAAGATCTGTCCTGAAGTACAATGCTATCAGTGATAGGATAATATCCATATGCCTACAAGGAAAACTCATTAATACGACTACTATTGACATTTATCACCAACCACCAAAGCCAAAGATGAGGAAATTTAAGATTTTTATCAACTTCTACAGTCTGAAATTGACAAAACATGCAATCAGGATGTGTTAATTATCACTGGTGACTGGAATGCAAAAGTTGGAAACAAAGA
>NW_006921591.1:27100003-27104408 GCF_000298275.1 Orycteropus afer afer
TTTTGAGTTGTGGTGCTGACGAAGAATGCTGAAAGTACCATGGACTGCTAAAAGAACTAACAGATCTGTCCTGGAGGAAGTGCACCCGAAATGCTCCTTGGAAATGAGAATGGCCAGACTTCATCTCACCTATTTTGGTCATGTTGTCAGAAAGGACCATTCCCTGGAGAAGGATGCCATGCTTGGTAGGGTGGAGGGTCGACGAAAGAGGGGGAGGGTGACAGGGTGGCTGCAATGATGGGCTCAGGTATAGCAGGGATTGTGGAGCTGGTGCGGGATCAGGCAGTGTTTTGTTTTTCTGTGCGTGGGGTCGCTATGAGTCGGAAATGACTCAACGACACCTAACAACAGCAACAACAGGATTTCATTTTACAAAAATCCATAATCAACACACATGGAAGCAGTAGTCAAGAAATCAAATAAATGCCCTATTGCATTGGTCAAATCTGCTGCAAAAAATTTCTTTGAGATATTACAAAGGAAAGGTGCCACTTTAAAGAATATGGGGTGCCTGACCCAAGCTGTGGTATTTTTGGTCGCTTCATATGCATGTGTAAGCTATATAATGAATAAGGAAGTTTGAAGAAGAATTGATGTATTTGAGTTATGGGCTGCCAGAAGAAGAAATAAATCTGTTTTGGAAGAAGTACAGTAAGAGTACTCCTTAGACGTGAAGATTGAAAGAATTCATCTCATGTATTATGGATATGTTATCAGGAGGGACCAGTTCCTGGATAAGGATATCATGCTTGGTAAAGTTGACAGTGAGTGAGAAAAGGAAACCCTGAATTAAATGGATTGACATAGTGGGTGCAACAATAACATCAAACATGGCAATGATTGTAAGGAAGGTGCAATACTGGGCAGTGTTTCATTCTGTTGTACACAAGGTTGCTATGTGTCAAAACCCACTTGACAATACCTAACAATAACAACACAAGGATTTTCCATATAAACAATCATCTTTATAGTCCTGTATCATTAAAATGTCTAATCAATTCTTCCTGAGAGCCATAAAGTTAACCTTCAAACTGAAAAATACATTCAAATTTGTTTTGAATGAGGTGTGTGGAGGTTTCATGAAATCATTTCTCAATGGCCTACAGGATCAATTGTGTACAAAATGAAAAAATAGGAGTATTATTGCTTTAGTTATGATGACTCATTGGTAGGTTGATTCCTTTCTTCCTTCCTTATTCATTTATCATCCCATTCTTTCAATAAATCCATACTAAATGCCAATTATATACCAAACTCTTGGTTAAGGTTCCATGTGAAAGGTGCAAATAAATGAGTAAATAAATCATTGTGCTATTAGTATTATTTATAATGTGATAATAGATTTAATTTGTTAACACATAACATTAAATGACCACTATGAACATTGGTGATTCAGTGGTAGGAATCTCACCTTCCATGAGGAGACTTGGGGTTGATTTCTCACCAAGGTACTGTATGCAGAGACACCACCCATCTGTCCAAGGACGTTTGTTTGGTAGTATGAAACTGAACAGGTTTCAACAGAACTTCATTCTAAAATGGACTAAGAAGAAAGTCCTAGAAATCTATTTCCAAAAATTACCTGATGAAATCTCCATGAATCACAACAGCCCAATATGTTACTGATCATGAGGATGGAATATAACTGAGAAGTGTTTCTTCAGTTGTCCTTGGGGTTCCATGAGTTAGAACCAACTCAACAGCAACTGATAACAGCAGTATCTACATGCAAAGTGAAAATCAGGGAACTCCATATGAGCTTGGAAAGTCAGGACATCTATGTAACCTGGAGAGACATAGCTGTTGTCAAGACCAGTGTCTTGCCTGTGGTCCAACCCTGTTCCACATGTTGACAACATTGATGGAGGCTTAGAATAGGTACATAACACATTTAGGGAAGGTAAATAAGGGGTGGGACATATACTAGTAGTTAATTCAGTGACTGTCAGATTCAAGATTCTATAAACTCTGGGAATATTCTCTATTACTTCAGGGAATTGAAATGAATTATTGTAATTAGTAACTCATTTTCCAGGAATAGAAAAGGATTATTATAATTAGTAACTTGTTTTTCAAGGTTTTCACACACCTGAGAGTGAGATATTCTAAATTATTTTCTCTATCAAGATACAATTATTGCAGGGTACCTTAGGGACTGGAGAATGGGGAATAATTGAATAATCTCCCCCTCCCTTTAAAAGGTTTCCTTTTTTATAGAATAAGCGTAATACATAGTAAATTAAGGCTTTGTACAGGTGGTACATTATAAAGGAATGGATGAGTTGCTAGTCTTCTACTTCAGACAAATCTGGTTGGAAATTCTGGCTACACTACTTTCTAAGGTTGTGACCTTGGACAATCTACATCTCTAAACTTCAATTTCCCAGTCTATGAAAGGAAGTTATACCTCTCCTTCAGGGTTTTTGTGAGCAGTACATGGGAAAAAAAAAAAAAAAAAAAAACCATGAAAACTCATAATACATTACCTGGCTCAGGGAACGTAGTTAATAAATGAATCCAGGTAATGTAAAGAGTTCATTCTTAAGTTCTCTTGCTAATGTAATCTGTTTCTCTCTCTTTCCTATCATTTTAGACAACTGTGATGACCCAATGGCATCCCTGCTGTCTCCAATGGCTTTTTCCAGTTCTTCAGACCTTACTGGTACTCATACCCTGGCTCAGCTCAACCAAAGAATTGGTAAGTAGGGTGATTGAAACCCTAATTGCAAGTGCCATATTAGCATCTAGGAGGATACTGAAGTAGGCAAACAATTTCATATACTGGGAGCAGGTCTAAAAGCAGTGGCTAAAAAAATATTGGGAAGTGTGGGGGTAAATTTTAGTTTAACTATATTTCCAAGGAGTATTCCAACCACAATTCTTCCAGGATATATTTGTTTGTTCTTCTGGTATGGTATTTTCAGTGTTTATCACTAACACAATTATGAAAAGGTGTCAACTTTTCTTCAGTCTTCCTTATTCATTGTCCAGCTTTCACATGCATATGAGGCGATTGAAAATAACATGGCTTGAGGTGGGCACATCTTAGTCTTCAAAGTGACACCTTTCCTTCTTATCACTTTAAAGAGGTCTTTTGCAGCAGATTGGCCCAGTGCAATACAACATCTGATACTTTGACAGCTGCTTCTATTGATGTTGATTATGGATCCAAGTAAAATGAAATCCCTTACTTCAATCTTTTCTCCATTTATTCTGATGATGCTTATTGATCCAGTTGTGAGAATTTTTGTTTTCTTTATGTTAAGGCGCAACCCATACTGCAGACTGTAGTCTTTAATCTTCATTAGTAAGTGCTTCAAATCATCGTCACTTTCAGGAAGGAAAGCTCTGTCATCTGGATATCATAGGTTGTTAATGAGTTTTCCTCCAATCCTGATCCCACATTCTTCATATAGTCTGGCTTCTCGGATTATTTGCTCAGAATACTGATTGAATAAGTAGGGTGAAAGAATACAACTGTGACTCACACCCTTTCTGATTTTAAACCATGCACTATTCCCTTGTTCTGTTGGAAAGATAGCTTTCTGGTTTATGTACAAGTTCCTCATGTGCTCAACTAAGTGCTCCAGAATTTCTTTCTGGAATTTTGCCCATGTTGTTGTTGTTGTTGTTAGGTGCTGTGGAGTCATTTCCAACTCATAGCGACCCCATGCACAGCAGAATGAAACACTGTCCCATCCCACGCCAGCTCCATGATCCCTGCTATACTTGAGGCCATCATCGCAGCCACCCTGTCAATCCATCTCGTTGAAGGCCCCCCCTCTTTTGTTGACCCTCCACTCTACCAAGCATGACATCCTTCTCCAGGCAATGGTCCCTTCTGACAACATGACCAAAATAGGTGAGACGAAGTCTGGCCATTCTCACTTCCACGGAGCATTTCGGATGCACTTCCTCCAGGACAGATCTGTTAGTTCTTCTAGCAGTCCATGGTACTCTCAGCATTCTTCGTCAGCACCACAACTCAAAAGCATCAACTCTTCTTCGGTCTTTCTTATTCATTGTCCAGCTATCACATGCATATAGGGCAATTGGAAATATGGCTTGTGCCAGGCGCACCTTAGTCCTCAAGGAGAAATCCTTGCTCCTCAGCTTGAAACAATTCCTTCATGGTTGACTTTCCCAATGCTACACGTCGTCTAATGTCCTTACTGCTGCTTCCATTGGCATCTACTGTAGAACAAAACAACATGAATTCTCTGACAACCTCAATCTTCCCTCCATTTATTGTGATGCTGCTCATTGGTCCAGTTGTGAGGATTTTTGTTTTCTTTATATTGAGACTTACCACATACTGCAGACTGTATTCTTCAACCTTCATCAGTAAGTGCCTCAAGTCATCCTCACTTTCAGCAAGCAAAGTTGTATCGTCTGCATATCTCAG
>NW_006921591.1:27105988-27109090 GCF_000298275.1 Orycteropus afer afer
GCCGAATTTTCCAACTACCAGTGATTCTTCTTTGTTTCCAACTTTTGCATTCCAGTCACCAGTGATAATTAACACATCCTGATTGCATGTTTGGTTAATTTCAGACTGCAGAAGTTGATAAAAATCTTCAATTTCCTCAACTTTGGCTTTAGTAGTTGGTGCATAAATTTGAATAATAGTTATATTAAAGGGTCTTCCTTGTAGGCGTATGGATATTATCCTATCACTGATAGCATTGTACTTCAGGATAGATCTTGAAACATCCTTTGTGATGATAAATGCCACGCCATTCCTCTTCAAACTATCATTCCCGGCATAGTAGATCACATGGTTGTCTGATTCAAAATGGCCAAACCAGTCCATTTCAGCTCACTGATGCTGAGGATATCAATCTTTATGCATTCCATTTCGTTATCGATAACTTCCAACTTTCCTAGATTCATACTTTGTCATTCCATGTTCCAATGATTAATGGATATCTGCAGCTGTTTTTCTTCAATTTGAGTGGTGCCACATCAGCAAATGGAGGTCTCAAAAGCTTTAGCTTATCCATAGGAGTAAGGCTGGGTTTACTCAGGTGATGCAGCTCTTTCCCACTCCTATTTTGAGAGCCTTCTAACTTATACTGACTATTCATAAATGGTTTGGTAAAGTATCAAATATTGTTTCTTTGCTATTCATAATATTTTCCCTGGCCAATTATTTGTGAAGTGGATGGCCCCTTCCTTCTTCCTAGTCTGTCTCAGTCTGTAAGCTGGGTGATATCTGTGCACCATGTGCATCCACTGGATTTGAAACACCAATGGCTCAGCCGCAAAACTCACAGAAACACGTCACCACAGTAGGACAAACTGACAGACATGTTTGTCTCCCTGTTGGAAACCTCTCTTACCACCCTTACCTGGGTCCCTGCAGCTGACTCCTCCTCTGTCTGGATTCCTGGGCCTTTTAATCCCCTTTCTCTTGCTCTCCCACCCTGGTGCTTTGGGCTTGCCTGTGTTCTCTCTCCTCACCCGGACCCTGTGGCTGACTACTCCTCTGTCCAGGTTCCTGGATTTTAATCCCCTCTTTCCCCTCTACCATCCGGCTGCTTTGGGCATGCCTAGGTTCTCTCTGCTTCCCTGGATCCCTGCCGCTGACTGCTGCTCTCTCCAGTTCCTAGCTTTTAATCCCATTTTTCCTGCTCTCCCACCCTGCTGCTTTGGGCATGCCTGAATTCTCTCTCCTCACCTGGATCCCCGCAGCTGACTGTTCCTCTGTCCAGGTTCCTAGCTTTTAATCCCCTTTCTCCTGCTCTTTCGACCTGTTGCTTTGGGCATGCCTGAGTTCCCTCTCCTCACCTGGATCCTTGCCTATAGAATCCTTCAATATTGAGATTCAAAATGGAGTATCATCAGTAAGCACGATGCTATTTCCCTCTAGCATCTAAGTGCTTGAAAAACTAGGTACAACAGCTTGAATTAAGGATTTTGGTGCTCTGAACAACTCACTGAATCAGAGTGCACCAAACACAGAAGAGCAGAATTAGAGGAAAGACACTGGGAGATTATTTAAGAAAGTGCTACCTGGCAGAGGACAGACAGGCAGCAGAGAGAGGCCATTGGAAACTTCCCTGGGGCAGTCACTGACTGGCGGGTGAGCGTGGCCACCTGAGATCCCCAATGAGCCAAGAAAGAAGACACCCTATATCAGCATACCAGTGACCACTCCAATATCCCAGTAAATGACCCCAAGGATCTATTGCCAGCACCTGATTTTAGCGGCAATTTGGGTCACCTAAATCCAAACTGGTGCACGCAGTGCCGCTGAGACTCAGGTGGAGAGCTCACTGTTGGCCAGAAGGCCGAACTCACTCCCCTCTCAGTGGGTCCCTAGGTGGGCTTGGGTCAGCCTGGGAGACATTGTGCTTATCTTTGTCATTGGTTTCGGGACCACAGTTTGCTGATGGGTTCTCCCCCAACTCCAATACAGCTGAACTTGCATGCATGTTTGGCACCGCAGGTGGTCAGTATCAACCATTAGTGGTCTGGTGGGATTGAGCCAGCACCACGGGCAAATGGGGAAGGGAGAGAAACAGGAAGCTGCAGCTGAGTGCAGTCCCGGGAATTTGCCTTGGATCAGCTTTGTGGTGCAGAGGGGCCTCAGAGGCGGGGTCTTTGAGTGTGCCTGAGCCTGGTGGAAACTGGCAACTTCCTAATGATGGGAATCTTTCCTGAGATTGAGCTATGGTCTTGTAAATAACTATATCATCAATAACAGCCTGTGCAAACCCTAGAAACTGACCCTAGCAACACCAAGCTTTCCTTCTTCTGCTCCCACCTTCTCCACCAATAACTTCACTCACTCAATATAAGAAACCATATTCAGTCAATTACCATAAAACCTACCTCTTCAAACTCTAAACCCTCTTTATGACAAACAGAAACACATACCCACATTCCACACAGTGATTTCACCATCACACACAAAAAAAAGCAGAGTGACCCAACATACCTGAATCAATAATAAAACAAAATACACCACCTTCACCTTTTCAAAATATTAAACCATAAAACCAAGACAAAACAAATCAACACGTAACCACAGTAAGAGACAACCTAAAGAGAGTGCTCTACCAGATTCCAGGGGCTTAAGAAGAGGTTCTGCTTTCCGGTAAATCCAAGAACTCTCCAGAACTGCACAACTGAAAAGGGGCGACATTCCTTTTCTTACTGTTATAACACACCTGTGTAGTGAACAGGTGCAGCCACCCCCCACTTGCACCCACCTTCTAGGCCTGCAGGAACTCCATCCCAGTCCGTTTGCTGGGATGGAGCCTGGGTGCCCTGCCCTATAATCCATCATTTTATTTTTATTTTTTCTACTTTTATTTTTTTTTCTTTCTCTTTTTTTTTTTTTTTTTCTGGTGTTTAGTTTGCTTGTATTTGTCTGTTCTACAACTACCACTATTATTAATGCTTTTGTCCTTCTTACTATTCTTCCAATCCCAGGTGCTAGTTTACACCTTTTTTTTTTCTTTTCCCAGTTCCTGACTAAACTTTTTTTTCTTATCTTTTTTTCCTCATGGTTAACACTGTTCCTTGTTAGTTTTTTTTTTTTTTT
>NW_006921591.1:27110052-27111433 GCF_000298275.1 Orycteropus afer afer
ATGATGAAAGAGGAGAACATATACATTCAGGAAGTCCAATGAACCCCAAAAAGGATAAACCCCAAAAGAAAATCACCAAGACATATCCTCATCAAACTCACCAAGACCAAGGACAAAGACAGAATCCTGAAAGCATCATTGGAAAAACAAAGAGTTACCTACAAAGGACAGCCAGTAAGAATAAGTTGTGATTTCTCAGTGAGAAGACAATGGGATGGTATACGTAAAACCCTGAAAGAGAAAATTTTCAATCAAGAATTATATACCCAGCACAATTGTTCCTCAATTATGATGGTAAATTTGGGAGATTTCCAGATAAGCAGAAACTAAGGGAATTTGTTAAAACCACAACAACCTTACAAGAGATGCTAAAGGGATTCCTTTGAACAGAGAACCAAAAATAGCAAATAACAACCGGCCATTAATACGCAAGATGACGTAACCCAGAAATCATAGCGATGGACATATCCAAAGTAAAACGAGCTTACAAGATTGTAAACAGGGAACCATAGTCATAAATTGGCAAGTGAGGACAACTACAAACAAAAAGAGGGAAAATACCATGTAGTTACAGAACGTCTAAATGGCGAGGAAGTTAAGAGAGTTGCAAGATAGAATGGACTATTCTAAACTTAGGGAGAAAATTATAAGTCATAGGGTAACCTCAAAGAAAAAATGATAAACCTTCATATCACAATAAAAAAGAGGACAAGCACAAATACTGAGCAAATACTAAAACAACAGCAACAAAGAAAATGACAAGAGGATTCATAAATATAATGAGCACAACACAGAAAATAATATGGAACAAAGAAACCAGGGACACCATGAAAGAACACATACCAAAATGACAGCAACCAATTCATACTTGTCAATAATTATACTGAATGTTAACGGATTAAATGCACCACTCAAGACATGGAGAGTTGCAGATTGGATAAGAAAACAAAACCCATCAATATGCTGCCTAGAAGAGACACATCTTAGACATAAAGACAAAAATAGACTAAAAATCAAAGGTTAAAAAATATATATATCAAGCAAATGGCAACTGTAAGAGAGCAGGAGTGGCAATATTAATTTCTTATCAAATTGATTCTAAGACAAGTACCACCATACGAAAAAAGGAAGGACATTATATAATGATTAAAGGATCAATTGAACATGAGGATATAACCATAATAATATCTATGGACCCAATGAAAAAGCCCCAAAATATATAAATCAGACTTTAAATTGGCTGAAAAGCCAAATAGATGACTCCACAGTCATAGTGGGAGATTTTAATACACCACTTTCTTTGAAAGATAGAACAACTGGAAAGAAACTCAACAAAGATGCAGAAGAGCTAAATAATACACTCCACCAACTGGGCCTTATA
>NW_006921591.1:27115663-27124164 GCF_000298275.1 Orycteropus afer afer
TGCCGAGCGTGTTGTTCCTTTTTGGTTTTCAGACTCCAGGTCTTTGCACATTTCATTATAGTAATTGGTTTTGTCTACTTGAGCTGCTCTTTGAAATCTTCTGTTCAGCCCTTTTACTTTTTCATGTAGAATCTGCAAAACACCACACAACATGTATGAATTTGGAGGACATTATGGTGAGTGAAATAAGTCAATCACAAAAGGACAAATATTGTATTAGTCTGTTACTGTAAAAGTCAAGGAATCATTTATCTATAGAAGGACATTTTCTTTGTTGGGTACCAGGGATGGGAGGGAAGGGTAGGGAACCCTGTTAGATAGATAGAGTTAAGTTTTGATATGGGTGAAGAGAAGGGCAATGTACCAAATATGAGTGATCAGTATAGTGGTACTGAGGAAGAGAAAGACATAGAGAGGTACGTGGGAAGTACAGACAACAAAGATGAACCCTTTTGCACATATAGTACAGCATGGTCAGTGAAGGCAAACACAGGTATATGGATATATGGGTGGTCAGGCTGAACTATTAGGTATGTCTATGGAGTGGGGAGTGTACCCAAGAACATGTATAGGGTTGGCAGACAATGGTCCAATAACTTTATGTATAGGATCTGAATTCCCAGGTGTATAGTGGAGCTGACAAAGGGCAAGATTGTAGTTACTGCTTGGTCACAGCCACCTACCCAGAGGGACTGAGTAGTTAAATCTGTGGACTCGCGACCATAGTTGCAAAGGACATCAAGCTCAATTGGCATAACATATTACACAAAACATTGTTCCACCTTCTACTGTGGTGAGTAGTGACTGGGATCTTAAAAGCTTGCAAGCTGCCATCTAGATGCAGCAATCGATCTCTCCTCATCCAGAGTGAAGAAGAATGAAGAGAACCAAAATTTCATGGAAACAATTAGTCTTAGCGATTGGTACAACATCCAATCTGTAGCCTATATAACTATGAGACCAGAAGAACTAGATGGCGCCTGGCTACTATTGTCAACCACTTGGAAGAGGATCTGTGCAGGAGATTCTGGATAGACAGGGAGAACAATGTGGAACAAAACTCAAAATCATTTGGGGAAAAAGGGGGGGGGGCGCACCAGGTTTGCTGGCCCCATAGAGCCTGGTGGAACCACTGAGACTATGGCCCCTAGCTGCCCTTCAGGTCTGGAATTGAATGCACACCTGTGGCTTCTAGCCAAACAATAGACAGGCATATGAGTTGAACATTTACCTGAGTTAGATACACTCCTTGGAGAGAACAAGCATCGGGAAAAGAAGGGCTGCTTATGTACAAGGAGACAGCTCAGGGGGCAAGAGTGCATGGAGGGATGGACACAGGGAAGAGGTAACTATCAAGAGGAAGTAGGAGGGGAGATGTTGCATTGTGGTAAATTGTGGTCAATGTCATGAGACAAAGTGTATGAGAACTGCTGTATGGAAAGGGTATTTGCTCTGTAAATTTTCACCCAAATCACAATAAAAAGAAAAAAAAAAAAAATCACACTTTCACATTGTGAAGCAGTTACCCTGTATTGATTCCCACTCATGGCAGCTCCATGTACCAGAGTAGAACTGGCTTCATGGGGTTCTCAGTGGCTAGTTTTTCAGAAGTAGGTCACCAGGCCTTTCTTCCAAGGTGCTTCTGGCTGGACTCGAACCACCAACCATTGGGTTAGCAGCTGAGTATATTAACTGTTCACACAATCCAGGGAGTCCTTTCTTGTTAGCATGCATCAATATTTCATTTTTTTTATTGCTGCATAATATTCCATCATGTGGATATGCCCCAATCTGTTTATTTATTTGCCTATTGATGGACATTTGAATTGTTTCCAGTTTGAAGTTTTTATGCATAAGCCTGCAGTGAACATTAATGTGCACAGTCTTTGTATGAATATTTATTTTCCATTTTCTTGGGCAATTAAGAGTTGGACTTGTTGGTCATGTGACCAACACGATAACACTAAGAAAAGGAAGACACAGGTACATGAGAAGTACTGACAACAAAGATAGTCACTTTTACATACACAGTACTGTGTTATCAGTGATGACAAACATTACTCTATGGATAAACAGATGAGTAGATGGGCCAAATGATCAGGTATGTCTAGGTAAAAGGGAATATACTCATGACCATGTATAAGGTTGGCAGATGATATTTCTACATACATATTTGTATGTGCTGTAAGAATGTCCATATAAATAGAATAGGGGGCAGATTTATAATTGCTTCTTAGCCACAGTCAACTACCATGATGGAGTAAGTTGTTGGACCTATGGGCTCAGGACCATGGTCATGGGGGACATCAAGCTCAATTGGCATAACATCCTACACAAAAACATTGTCCTACACCTTACTTTAGGAGCTCTGGTAGCATAGTGCCTAAGGCACTTGACTAATAACCAGAAGGCTGGCGATTCAAACCCACCAGCCACTCCTCAGAAGGAAGATGGGGCAATCTACTTCCGTAGTAATACTGCCTCAGAAACCCAAGGAGGGGTCGCTATGAGTCGGATCCGACTTGATGGCACATAACAAAAACAAACAACAACAAACAACATCCTACTTTGGTGAGTAGTGACTAGGGTCTTAAAAACTTGCAAGCAGCCAACTAGATGGAACAATTGTTCTCTCCTTGCCTGGACCAAAGAAGAATGAAGAAAACCAAAGACATGTGGAAACGGTTAGTTCAAGGGACTAGTGGACCATGCACATGTCAGCCTGTATGCCCATGAGACAAGAACTATATGGTGCCCAGCTACCACTGTCCACCACTCAGAGAGGCATCAGTGCAGGAGATCCTGGATAGAGTGGGAAACAATGTGGAACAAAACTCAAAATCATTTTTAAAAAAACAGGTTTGCTGGTCTGATAGAGCCTGATGAGACTCCAGAGATTATGTCTCTTCAGGACTGGAATTGAATTCACTCCCATAGCTTCCACCCAAACAATAGACAGGTATATGGAGTAAACTTTTACACCAGATAGATACACTCCTTAGAATGGTTAATCATGGAAGAACAGAAGGGCAGTCAGGGAGACAGCTCAGGGGGAGGAATGCATAGGAATGCATAGGCAAGAAGGACACAGGAAAGAGGTGTCTTTCCTCTAGGAAAGAGGTGTCTTTCATCTAGGATAGGGAAGGAGTGAGAAGAGAGCTGCTACATTGTGGGGACTGAAGTCAACATCATGAAACAAAATGTGTATGAACTGCTGGGTGGAAAAAGAATTTGCTCTGTAAACTTTCACCCAAATCACAATAAAAATTAAAAAAAAAAAGAATCCTTCAATATTGCAAGTTAAGGCTTACATTTTTTTTTCTTCAGTTATTTCACCTTGAGAAATGCCAAGCATGTTCTTCCCTTTGAGTTTTCTACCTCCAGGTCTTTGCACACTTCATTATAGTACTTTGCTTTGTCTTCTCAAGCTGCCCTTTGAAATCTTCTGTTCAGCTCTTTTATTTTGTCATTTCTTCCATTTTCTTTAGCTACTCTCCATTCAAGAGCAAGTTTCAGAGTCTTTTCTGACATCTTTGGTTTTCAGCATTGGTGTTCAGTGGATCAAATCTGTTCTTCAGATGATCTCTAAATTCAGGTGGGATGTAATCAAGGTAATATTTTGTTGCTCTTGGACTTGTTTTAATTTCCTTCAGTGTCAACTTGAACTTTCATATGGGCAATTAGAAATTATGGCCTTGTGATTGAAATGACACACAAAAGATCATATGATAGAATTTGCAAAACCAATGACTTATTCATTGCAAATACATTTTTTTTCAGCAACATAAACAGTGGCTATACATGTGGACCTCATCATCAGGTAGATTATATATATATATATATATATATATATATATATATTCAGATGTATACAGAGTTGGATAAAGAGAGTCCAGTAAACAAAAACACAAACAAAACTGTTGCCATTGAGTGGATTTTGACTCATGATGACTTGATGTGTTACAGAATAGAAATACTTAATTGGGTTTTCCTGGCTGTAATATTTTATGGAAGTAGATTACCAGGGCTTTCTCTCATTTTGACCTGAAGGAATTTAAAACCCCAACGTGTGAGTTAGTAATCGAGCACAAACCATTTGTGCAACACAGGAAGATATATAGATATATGTATATAGAATTTGTCAGTGTGCAATCATTGTAGGAGGAAATATGTGATCAAGAACTGATGGTATTGAGGGAAGAAGTACAAGTTGCACTGAAGGTATTAATGAAAAACAAGGCTTCAGTAATTGACAGAATACCAATTGAAATGTTTAATAATTGGATATAACACTGAAGGTGCTCACTCATCTAAGCCAATCAATTATAAAAGATCAATATTTTTGCCCTCTCCAAAGAAAAGCAATCTGAGTGTGGAAATTATTGAACAGCATCAATAATATCACACATAAGGAAAGTGTTGCTAAATATATTTCAAAATTGGTTGCAGTAATATATTAACGGGGAATTGCCAGAGATTCAAGCCAAACTTAGCAGAAGACATGGAACAAGGGATATCATTGTTGCATTAGCTGGATGTTGGCTGAAAGCAGAGAATATCAGAAAAATGTTTACTTATATTTTATTGAGTCTATAAAAGCATTCAACTGTGTGGACCATTGAGAAGGATGAGAATTCCAGGACACTGAATTGTGCTCATGCAGAACTTGTACACAAACAAATATGCAGTTGTTCAAACAGAACAAGGACATAATGAATAGTTTAAAATCAAGAAAGCTGTATATCAGTGCTGTATTCTTTCACCGTACTTATTCAACCAATGAGCTAAGCAAATAGTCTGAGGATGTGGACTATATGAAGAAGAATGCAGCATCAGGATCGGAGAAAGATTTATTAAGAACCCGTGATATGCATATGACACAACCTCTTTAAAGATCTCTTTAAAGTATTGAAAAGCAAAGATATCCCTTTGAAGATTAAGATGTTACTGATCCAAGCCATGTTGCTTTCAATCACCTCATTACAAACCAAAAAAAAAACAAAAAACAAATTCACTGCTTTCAAGTTGAATCTGACTCATAGTGACCCCTCCTTGGGTTTCTTAGGTGGTATCATTATGGAGGTAGATTGCCCAATCTTCCTTCTGAGGAGTGACTGGTGGGTTTGAACCACCAGCCTTCTGGTTAGTAGTCAAATGCCTTAGGCACTGTGCCACCAGAGCTCCTTCTCTAACACCACACCTCAAAAGCATCAAATCTTCGGTCTTACTCCTTCATTGTATGGCTCTCACATGGATATGTGGTAATTGAAAATACCATGGCTTGTGTCAGCTGCACTTTAGTCTTCAAGAAGATATCCTTGCTCTTCGGCGTTTGAAAGAAGTCTTTTGCTGCAGATTTGCCAAATACAGTGTCATCTGATGTCTTAACTGCTATTTCCATTGGTGTTGTTTGTAGAACCAAGTAATATGAAGTCTTTGACAACTTTGATCTTCTCTCCATTTATTCTGATGCTCCTTATTGGTCCAATTTTGAGGATTCATTTTCTTAATATTCAGGTGTCATCCATACTGCAGACTGTAGTATTCAATCTTCATCAGTAAGTCGTTCAAATCATCCTCACTTTCAGCAAGCAAACTTGTGTCATCAGTGTATTGTAGGTTGTTAATGAGTCATCCTCCACTCCTGATGCCACATTCTTCTTCATATAGTCCAGCTTCTTTGATTATTCACTCAGCAGACAAATTGAATAAGTATGGTGAAAGGCTACAACCCTGACACACTCCCTTCCTGAATTTAAACCATGCAGTACCCTCTTGTTCTGCTTGAACAACTGCCTCTTGGCCCATGTACAGGTTCCTAATGAGTACAATTCAGTGTTCTGGAATTCACATTCTTCTCAATGTTATCCATAATTTGTTATGATCCATAAAATCAAATGCTTTTGCATAGTCAATAAAACACAATAAACATCTTTCTGGTATTCTTTCCTTTGAGTCAAGATTCATCTGAAATGATATCTCTCATTCCACATCCTCTTCTGAATCCAGTTTGCATTTCTGGAAGTTCTCTGTCAATATACTGCTGCAACTTTTTTTTTTTTTTTTAATTATCTTCACTAAGATTTTACTTGCATGCAATAGTAATGATATTTTTTCAATAATTTTCACATTCTGTGGGATCACATTTCTTTGGAATGGGTACAAATATGGATCTCTTCCAGTCAGTTGGCCAGGTAGCTGCCTTCCAAATCTCTTGGCATAGCTGAGTAAGTGCCTCCAGAGTGGCATCCATTTGTTGAAACATCTCAGTGGGTATTCTGTCTATTCCTGGAACCTTTTCTTTTTTACTAATTCCTTCAGTGCAGCTTCAACTTCTTCCTTCTATACCATTGGTTCTTGATCATATGCCATCTCCTGAAATGGATGAACATTGACCAATTCATTTGGTACAGTGACTCTGTGTATTCCTTCCATCATCTTTCGATGTTTCCTGCATCATTCTACATATTTTAAACCATGCACTATTCCCTTGTTCTGTTGGAATGATAGCTTTCTGGTTTATGTACAAGTTCCTCATGAGCTCAACTAAGTGCTCCAAAATTTCTTTCTGGAATTTTGCTCATAGAAACTTTCAATATTGCAAGTTGAGGCTTACATTTTTTTTTCCTCAATTCTTTCAGCCTGATAAATGCTGAGCATGCTCTTTCCTTTTGGTTTTCTAACTACAGGTCTTTGCACATATCATTATAGTAATTGCCTTTGTCTTGAGCTGCTCTTTGAACTCTTCTGTTCAGCTCTTTTATCTTCTGATTTCTTCCATTTGCTTTAGCTACTCTCTGTTCCAGGGCAAGTTTCAGAGTCACTTCTGACATCCATTTTAGTCTTTTCTTCCTTTTCTGTCTTCTCAATGAACTTTTGCTGTCCTCATGGGTGATGTTCTTGATGTCATTCCACAATTCTTCCAGCTTTCAGTCATTGGTGTCAATGAATCAAATCTATTCTTTAAATGGTCTATAAATTCAGGAGGGATATATTCAAGGTCATATTTTAGCACTCGTGGACTTGTGTTGTCTTCACCTTCAAGTTGAAGTTGCATAGGAGCAGTTGATGGTGTGTTCCATAATCAGCTCCTGGCCGCCTTTTGGCTGAAGATACTGAGCTTTTCCATTGCCTCTTGCCACTGATGTTGTTGACTTGATTCCCGTGCACTCCCTTTGGTCAAGTCCACATGTATAGCCACTTTCTGTGTTGTTGGAAAAAGGTATTTGCAATGAATAAGTCATTGGCATTGCACAATTCTATCATACAATCTCCAGTATTATTTCTGTCACCAAGGTCAAATTTTCCAACTACTGATGATCCTTCCTTGTTTCCAACTTTTGCATTCCAATCACCAGTGATAATCAGCACATCTTGATTGCATGTTCAGTCATTTTCAGACTGCAGAAGTTGGTAAACATCTTTAATGTCCTCATCTTTGGTTTTAGTGGTTGGTGCATAAATTTGAATATTAACAGTATTAACTGGCCTTCCTTTTAGGCATAGGGATATTATCCTATCACTTACAGCACTGTACTTCAAGATACATCTTGAAACATTCCTTGTAATGATGAATGTTGCACTGTTCTTCTTCAATGTGTCATTCCTGACATAGTAGATCATAGGGCTGTCTGATTCAAAATGGTCAAAACTGGTCCATATCAGCTCAGTAATGCCTAGGACATCATTCTTTATGCCTCCCATTTAATTTTTGACAATTTCCAATTTTCCTAGATTCATACTTCGTACATCAAATGTTCCAATTATTAATGGATGTTTGCAGCTGTTTCTTCTCATTTTGATTTGTACCACATCAGAAAATGGAAGTCCCTAAAGCTCTACTTTATCCATATCATTAAGGTTGGCTCTACTCTGAGCAGGCAGCACTTTCCCAGTCATATCTTGAATGTTTTCCAACAGGAGATCTTCTAGCAGTATATCGGAGAATGTTTCTGGGCTATTCATAAAGCTTTCCAGTAATATATCAGACAGTGTTTCACTGCTATTCATAAGGTTTCCCTGCCCAATTCTTTGAGAAGTGGATGGTCTCCTCCTTCTTCTGGAAGCTCCATTGAAATCAATCCACAATGGGTGACTCTTCTAGCATTTGAAACACCAATGGCACAGTCTCTTGCCTCACAGAAACATGCAAACCACCATAGTATGACAAACTGACAGACAAGTTTGTCTCCCTAAGCTTCCTGCCTGGAAACTCTCCCTCTTACCTATTCTGTCCATCGGTGTTGGTGAAGAATATGGAATATACTGTGGACAGCCAGAAGAGCAAGTAAATCTGTCTTGAATGTACAACCAGAATGCTCCTTAGTAGTGAGGATGATGAGAATGTAAATTCATCTCATGTAATTTGGACATGTTATCTGGAGGGACCAGTCCTTGGAGAAGTACATCATGCTTGGTAAAATAGAATGTTAGCATAAAAGACAGAAATCATCAATTACATGGACTGACACAGTGAGTTCAACAATGGGCTCAAACATGAC
>NW_006921591.1:27124489-27125218 GCF_000298275.1 Orycteropus afer afer
GCAATCCTACTTCCATAGTGATACTGCCTCGGAAACCCAAGGAGGGGTCACTATGAGTCGGGGCCGACTCGACGGCACATAACAACAACAACATATATGTGTATATATATATATATATATATATGGATTATTTATACAGTTATATATATATGGAGGGAGCTCTGGTAGCATAGTGGCTAAGACACTTGCCTGCTAACCAGACGGCTGGCGGTTCAAACCCACCAGCCACTCCTCGAAAGGAAGATGTGGCAATCTACTTCTGTAGTGATACTGCCTCGGAAACCCAAGGAGAGGTCACTATGAGTCAAATCTGATTCCATGGCAGTGAGTTTTAGTTTTTATGTATATGACTATATACATAAAAGGAAGGAAGATGGGGCAATCAACTTCTGTAGTGATACTGCCTTGGAAACCCAAGGAGAGGTCACTATGAATCAAATCTCATTCATTGGCCATGAGTTGTAGTTTTTATGTATATGACTATATACATAAAAGGAAGGAAGATGGGACAATCTACTTCTGTAGTGATACTGCCTTGGAAACCCAAGGAAGGGTCACTGAGTCAGGTCTGACTCGACATCATATAAGAACAACAATATATCTGTATGCTGTATGTATGTATGTATGCATGTTGTGTTGTTGTTGTTGTGTGCCGTCGAGTCAGCCCTGACTCATAGCGACCCCTCCTTGGGTTTCCGAGGCAGTATCACTACGGAAGTAGGATTGCCC
>NW_006921591.1:27125453-27128325 GCF_000298275.1 Orycteropus afer afer
TACACCAGAGCTCCTTCATATATATAAGTATATGAAGGAGCTCCAGTGGTGTAGTGCCTAAGGCATTTGACTGCTAACCACAAAACTGGTGGTTCAAACCCACCAACCACTCCTCAGAAGAAAGGCTGGGAAATCTACTTCTGTAGTGATACTGCCTCGGAAACTCAAGGAGGGGTCACTATGAGTCAGATCTGAATCCATGGCAGTGAGTTTTAGTTTTTATGTATGTACATATATAGTTATATGTATGAATGCATTATTCTTGTTAGGTGCTGTCGAGTCATCTCCAACTCATAGCAACCCTATTTACAGCAGAATGAAACACTGCCCAGTCCTGTGCCAGCATCACAATTCTTACTTACTATACCTAAGCCCATCATCACATGCACTGTGTCAATCCATCTCATTGAGGGTCTTCCCTTCTTCATTGTCTCTTCACTTTACGAAGCATGATATCCTTCTTCAGGGAATGGTTCCTCCTGACATGACCAAAGTAGGTGAGACAAAAGACAAAATCTGGCCATTCTCACTTCCAAAGATCATTCTGGCTGTACTTTTCCAGGACAGATTTGATAGTCCTTTTAGCAGTCTATGGTACTCTTGGAATTCTTCTCCAACACCACAACTCAAAAGTATCAACTCTTGCAAGGTCTTCTTTATTCATTATCCAGTTCTCACATGCATAAGAGGTGATGGAAAATACCATAGCTTGAGTTAGGCACACCTTAATTTTCAAGTAGACATCTTTGCCCTTCATCACTTAAAAGAGGTCTTTTGCATCAGATGGCCCAATGCAATATGTTGTCAGATGTCTTGACTGCTGCTTCCCTTGGTATTGATTTTAGAATCAAGTAATATGAAGTCCTTGACAACTTCAACCTTTTCACTATCCATTGTGAACTAGTTGTGAGGATTTTTGTTTTTCTTTATGTTGAGGTGTAATCCATACTGCAGTCTTTAATCTTCATCAGTAAGTGTGTCAACACTCCTTGGGTTTCCGAGGCAGTATCTCTATAGAAGTAGATTGCCCAACCTTCCTTCTGAGGAGTGGCTGGTGGGTTTGAACCACCAGCCTTCTGGTTAGCAATCATGTGCCTTAGGCACTACACTACCAGAGCTCCTGATAGTAATGCTATTGTTCAATAGTTTCCACACTCTGTGGGATCACCTTTCTTTGAAATGGGTACAAATATGGATCTCTTCCAGTCAGTTGGCCAGGTAGCTGTCTTCCAAATCTCTTAGCAGAGCTGAGTTAGTGCCTTCCGTACAGTATTCATTTGTTTAAACATCTCAATGGATATTCCATCAATTCCTGGAGCCTTGTTCTTTGCTAATTCTTCTAGTGCAGCCTCATTGCTTCCTTCAATACCATTGGTTCTTGACCATATGCCACTTCCTAAAATGGATGAACATGAACCAGTTCTTTTTGGTACAGTGGCTCTTTGTATTCCTTCCATCTTCTTTTGATGTTTCCTACATCATTCAACATATTGCCCATAGAATCTTTCAATGTTGCAAGTTGAGGCTTACATTTTTTTCCTCAGTTCTTTCAGCTTGAGAAATGCTGAGTATGTTCCTTCATTGGTGTTCTAACTCCAGGTCTTTGCACATTTCATTATAATAATTGCCTTTGTCTTCTTGAGCTGCTTTTCAAAATCTTCTGTTCAGCTGTCTTATCTTACCATTTCTTCTATTTGTTTTAGCTACTCTCTGCTCAAAGGCAAGTTTCAGAGTCTCTTCTGACATCCATTTTGGTCTGTTTTACTTCTCTTGTCTTTTTAATGACCTCTTGCTTTTTTCCTGGATGATGTTCTTGATATTGTCCCACAATTCCTCTGGTTTTCAGTCATTGCTGCTCAGTGCATCAAATCTATTCTTTAGATAATCTCTCAATTCAAGGTCATATTTGGGCTCTTATGGACTTGTATTAATTGTCTTCAACTTCAAGTTGAACTTGCATATGAGCATTTGATGGTCTTTTCAACAATCAGCTCCTGCCTTGTTTTGGGTGAAGATATTGAACTTCTCCTTTGCCTCTTGCCACAGATGTAGTCAATGTTATTCCTGTATATTCTATCCAGCGAAGTCCATGTGTATAGCTTTCATATATATAGTTGAAAAAAGGTATTTGCTTTGAGTAAGTCTTTGGTCTTGCAAAATTCTATCATGCCATCTACAGCATAATTTCTATCACCAATTTCATGTTTTCCAATGACTGGTGACTCTTCTTTGTTTCCTATTTTTGTATTCCTTTCACCAGTGATAATCAACACATCTTGATTGCATGTTCAGTCAATTTCAGACTGCAGAAGTTGGTAGAAATCTTCAATTTCCTCATCTTTGGCTTTGTTTGTTGCTACATACATTTGAATGATAGTATTATTAAGTGGCCTTCCTTATAGGTGTATGGATATTAACTTATCACTGACAGTATTGTACTTCAGTAAAGATCTTGAAATAGTCTTTGTGATGATGAATACCACATCATTCCTCTTCACTTTGATTTCCAACATGAAATGCAAAACAAAATTTTAATCTCTAGAACTATCCGTGCCCCAGATAGGTAGGTGGAGATGTGACTCAGGGCTTCTAGGACAGCTTTATATATGGATGCATAAAGTGGTACATATGGATGCATATAGTAATATATATACATATATGTATTTGGATGTGTATAATTATATATATATATATATTTTCATATATAGTAAAATATATATCTGTTGTTGTTAAGTGCCTTCGAGTCGTTTCCGACTCATAGCAACCCCATGCACAGCAGAATGAAACACTGCCCGATCCCGTGCCAGCCCCACAATCCCTGCTATACTTGAGCCCATCATCGCAGCCACTGTATCAATCCATCTCCTTGAAG
>NW_006921591.1:27131281-27165751 GCF_000298275.1 Orycteropus afer afer
AAAACAGCACACTCTACTACACGGTTTGAAATCAAGAACACTCACAGATATACATGGAGATTTTAAGGGCATCTTGTTTTTAACTTAAATTCTCCTTATCCTGTTTTGAGCAGTAAATTTATAGCCAGATGCTAAATAATTACTATTTATCACTGCCATTATAATATTTAAAAATTGTGTGTTCATAATCATGGAATCTGTCTTTAATCAGTGAGATTTTGTGCACAGGAGTTTACTCTTCTCCTGTTTTAGCTTATGCCTATTGTTGTTGTTAGCTGCTGTTCAGTTGTCCCTGAATCATGGTGACAACATGAGCAATGGAATAAAATGCTGCCTTGTCCTGCACTATCCCCATAGTTACTGCTCATACCATTGTGATCTATATAAGTTTCTTACTGGCAGATTTAGATTTCGAGAAGTACATTGCCAGGATTTTATTTCTATTTTGTCTTAGTCTGGAAGCTCTGCTGAAATCAGTTAAGCATTATAACAATATGCAAACCTCCTCTGACAGATTGTTGGTGGCTTTGCATAAGGTACATAGACTGGGAATCAAACTTGGTCCTCCACATACCAAAAAACCAAACTCACTGCCGTCAAGTCAGATCTGACTCATAGCGATCCCTCCTTGGGATTCTGAGGCGATATCACTATGGAAGTAGATTGCCCCATCTTCCTTCTGAGGAGTGGCTGGTGGGTTTGAACTACCAGCCTCCTAGTTAGCAGTCAAATGCCTTAGTCACTACGCCACCAGAGCTCCTGGGTCTTCTGCATAAAAGCTGAAAATTCTACCATGGAACCACTATTGACATCGGGTGTAAAAGCACAAAATTAAAAATAATCATAACAATAACTATAATTCACATTGTTGTTGTTGTTAGGTGATGATGAACTATCTCCAACTCATAATGACCCTATGCATAGCAGAACAAAATGCTGCCCAGTCGTTCACCAGCTCCATGATCCTTGCTATACTTGAGTTCACAATTGCAGCCACTGTGTCAATCCATCTTGTTGAGGGCCTTCCCCTGTTTCGTCGACCCTTCCCCTTACCAAACATGAGATCCTTCTCCTGGGAATCGTCCCATCTGATAACATGACCAAAGTAGGTGAAACTAAGTCTGGCCATTCTCTCTTCTGCGGAGCATTCTGGCTGTACTTCCTCCAGGACAGATTTGTTAGTTTTTTTAGCAGTCCATGGTGCTTTCAGCATTCTTTGCCAGCACAACAACTCAAAAGCATCAATTCTTCTTCAGCCTTCCTTATTCATTGCCCAGCTCTCACATGCATATGACGTGATTGAAAATACCATACCGTGCTTGTGTCAAGCTCACTTTAGTCCTAAAGGAGACATTTTTGCTCTCCAGCACTTGAAAAAGGTCCTTTGCAGCCTATTTGCCCAGTGCTATATGTCATCTGATGTCCTGACTGCTGCTTCTATTGTAGAACCAAGAAATGTGAAGTCTTTGACAACATCAAGCTATTCTCCATTATTTTGATGCTGCTTATAGATTCAGTTGTGAGGATTTTTGTTTCCTTTATATTGTAATCCATACTTCACACTGTATTCTTCAATCTTCATCAGTAAGTTCTTCAAGTCATCCTCACTTTCAGCAAGAAAAGTTGTGTCATCAGTGTATGGCAGGATTCTTCCTCCAAGCCTGATACCACATTCTTCTTCATATAGTCCAGCTTCTCTGATTATTTGCTCAGCACACAGATTGAATAAGTATGGTGAAAGGATACAACCTTGACACACTCCCTTCTTTATTTTAAACCAAGAAGTATCCCCTTGTTATGTTTGAACGACAGCCTCCTGGTCTACGTACAGGTTCCTCATGAGTGCAATTAGGTGTTCTGGAATTTCCATTCTTCTCAATGTCACCCATAATTTGTTATGATCCACACAATCAAATGCTTTTGCATAGTCAATAAAACACAAGTAAACATCTTTCTGGTATTCCTTGCTTTGAGTCAAGATCCATCTGACATCAGCAATGATATTCCTCATTTCATGTCCTCTTCTGAATCCAGCTTGCATTCCTGGAAGTTCTCTGTCAATATACTACAGCAAACATTTTTTTAATTATCTTCAATAAGGTTTTACTTGCATGCTATATTAGAGACATTGTTTGATAATTTCCACATTCTGTGGGATCACATTTCTTGGGAATGGGTACAAATATGGATCTTTTTCAGTCAGTTAGCCAGGTAGCTGTCTTCCAAAAGTTTTGGCATAGCTGAGTGAGTGCCTCCACCAGGGTATCCATTTGTTGAAACATCTCAAAACATATTCCATCAATTCCTGGAGCCTTGTGCTTTATCAGTGCCTGCAGTGCAGCTTTGATTTCTTCCATCAATACCATTGGTTCTTGACCATATGCCACATCCTGAAATGGGTGAAGATCGACCAGCTCTTTTTGGTACAGTAACTCTCTGTATTCCTTACATCTTCTTTAATGCTTCCTACATCATTCAATAATTTGCCCATAGAATCTTTCAATATTGCAACTCGAGGCTTACATTTTTTCCCAAGTTATTTCAGCTTGAGGAATGCAGCGTGTTCTTCCCATTTGGTTTTCTAACTCCAGGTCTTTGCACAATCCATTATAGTAATTGCCTTTGTCTTCTCAAGCTGCTCTTTGAAATTTTCTGTTCAGCTCTTTTATCTTATCATTTCTTCAGTTTGCTTTAGCCACTGTCCGTCCATTCAAGGGCAAGTTTCAGAGTGTCTTCTGACATCCATTTTGGTCTTTTCTTCCTTTCTTGCCTTCTCAATGATCTTTTGCTTTCCTCATAGATGATGATCTCGATGTCATCCCACAATTCCTCTGGTTTTTGGTCACTGGTGTTCAATGTATCAAATCTATTCTTTAGATAATCTCTCAATTCAGGAGGGATATATTCATGGTCATATTTTGGCTCTCATGGACTTGTTTTAATTGTCTTCAGTTTCAACTTGAACTTGCATATGGGTAGTTGATGGTCTGTTCCACAAACTCCCAGCCATGTTTTGGCTAAAAAATATTGAGCTTTACCATTGCCTCTTTCCACAGATGTAGTCAATCTGATTCCTGTGTACTTCATTTGGTGACATCCATGATTATAGCCACCATTTGTATTGTTGAAAAAAAGGTATTTTCAATGAATAAGTCATTGGCCTTGCAAAATTCTATCATGTGATCTCCAGCATTATTTAGTCACCAAGGCCAAATTTTCCAACTGCTGGTGATTCTTCTTTGTTTCCAACTTTTGCATCCAGTCACCAGTGATAATTAACACATCTTGATTGCATATTCAGTCAATTTCAGATGGAAGAAGTTGATAAAAATCTTCAATTTCCTCATCTTTGGCTTTGGTAGTTGGTGCATAATAATAGTATTAACTGGTCTTCCTTGTAGGCATATGAATATTATCCTATCACTGACAGCATTTTACTTCTGGACAGATCTTGAAACTTCCTTTTATGATGATGAATGCCACCCCATTTCTCTTCAAATTGTCATTCCCAGCATAGTAGATCTTATGATTGTCTGATTCAAAATGGCCAAAACTGGTCTATTTCAGCTCACTAATGCCTAGGATATCAATCATCATGTGTTCCATTTCATTTTTGACAACTTACAATTTTCCTAGATTCATATTTCATACATTCCATGTTCTAATTATTAATAAATGTTTGCATCTGTTTCTCCTCAATTTGAGTCATGCCGTGTCACCAAATGGAGGTCCCAAATGCTTTACTTTATCCATATCATTAAGGTTGGTTCTAGTCTGTCTGGTTTCCCAGTCATATTTTGAGTGCTCTCTGACCTAAGGGGCTCATCTTTCCACATTGTATCAGACAGTATGCCTGGGCTATTTATAAAGTTTCCCAGTAATGTATCAGACAATGTTTCTTTGCTATTAATATGGTTTTCCCTGGCCAATTCTTTGAAAAGTGGATGGCCTCTTCCTTTTTCCTAGTCTGTCTCAGTTTATAAGCTGTGTTAAAACCTGTGCACCATGTGTAAGGCCAGTATCACTGGCCAAATCCTTAGAAGCTAAGATGAGAGAGGAGACTTCTTCAAGTGATTTATGGGGCAGCTCTGCTGGCACAGTGCCTAAGGCATTTGACTGCTAACCAGAAGGCTGGCAGTTCAAACCCACCAACCACTCCTCAGAAGGAAGGGTGAGCAATCTACTTCCATAGTGATACTGCCTTAGAAACCCAAGGTCACTGTGAGTTGGATATGACTCAACAGCAGTGAGATTGCTTTTTGGTTTTATATATCCTACTAGTTAAGGACCCCTTGTGTTGCAAACAGTAAAGTTCTAAGCTGCTAAGTTACAGGTTGGAGATTCCAGTGTACTCAATGGCTCCTCATCAGGAAAAAACAAACAAACAAACAAAAAACTGGTAATCTGCTTATGGATTATAGCCAAGAAGCCACTATGAGGCAATTTTACTTTGTCACATGGAATAAATATGAGTTGGAATTGAAGCAGAGGCACCCAACGATAGTAGTTAATGCCTTCCAGTGCACTAAAACTTGGAGATTGTCTTTTCTTTTGTTGTTAAGTAGTGTGGACTTGACTCCACTCATAGCAATTCTATGTACAAAAGAACAAAATACTACACTTTTCTGAATCATCCTTACAATCATTGCCATACTTGAGCCCATCATTATAGCCACTGGGTCAATCCATCTTATTCAGGTTCTTCCTCTTTTTTTCTTTGCTCTTTACTTACTGAACATTATGTCCTTCTACATGGACTGTTTTCTCCTGATAACTTTTCCAAAGTACCTGGAATGAAGTCTTTCCCTGCTTCTAAGGGACATTCTGGAAAATCCAAGAAAGATTTGTTTGTTCTTTTCGCAATCCATGGAACCTTTAATATTCTTCTTCAAAACTAAAACTCAAAAGCATCACTTCTTCTTCAGTCTTCCTAATTCACTATCAAGCTTTTGCATGCATATGAAGTGCCTGAAAATATCATGGCTTGAGTCAGATGCCCCTTGGTCTTTGAAGTGACATTTTTGCTTTTTAATATTTTTTTAAAAAAAAATATTTTGCAGAAGATTTGCCCAATGCAATTTGTAATTTGATTTATTGACTGCTGCTTCCATGGGAGTTGATCATGTATCCAAGTAAAATGAAACTCTTGACAACTTCAATGTTTTCTCTATTTGTTATGATGTTGCTTATTGATCCAGTTGCCAGGAGTTTGTTTCTCGTTATGATGAGGTGGAGGAACTCTGGTGGCACTGTGGTTAAGCATTGGTCTGCTAACTTATTGGAACCCACTAGGGGCTCTGTGGGAGAAAGATGAAGCAGTCTGCTTCTGTAAATATTTACAGCTTTGGAACCCTGTGAGAGTTGCTATGAGTTGGAATCAACTAAATGACTGTATGTCAATGTATAATCTATATTGAAGCCTGTAGTCTTTGATCATTATCAAAAAGTTCTTGAAATCCTCTTCACTTGTCATCTGCATATCACAGGTTGTTAATGAATCTTCCTCCAATCCTGATTCCATGTTCTACTTCATATAGTCCAACTTCCCTGATAATTTGTTCAGCATACAGATTTAATAAGTTTAATGAAAAGCTACAAGCCTGATGCACACCTTTCCTGATTTTAAAACACATAATAATCCCTCATTGTTTTTACACAACTACATTGATCTATGTACGATTTCTACAAAAGTACAGTTAAGTATTCTGGGATTTGTGTTCTTTGCAATGCTACCCATATTATGTTATGATTCACACAGTTGAATGCCATTGCATAGCCAGTAAAACACAAGTAAACAT
This sequence comes from Orycteropus afer afer, assembly GCF_000298275.1. NCBI lineage: Eukaryota > Metazoa > Chordata > Mammalia > Tubulidentata > Orycteropodidae > Orycteropus > Orycteropus afer. Next base: position 27,137,080 of record NW_006921591.1, read on the forward strand.
CTTTCTGGTATTTTCTGCTCTCAGCCAAGATTCATCTGATATCAGAATCAGGCTTGAAGTTCTGGCTGTTCTTTGTTGATGTACTGCTACATTTTATTTATTTATTTTTTTTAATTCAGCAAAATTTTAATTGTGTGTGATACTAATGATACTGTTTTATAATTTCTACATTCTGTTGGATAATCTTTCTTTGGAATGAGCACAAACATGCAACTCTTCCAGTTGGTTGGCCAGGTCTGTCTTCCAAGTTTCTTGGCATAGGTGAGTTTGATTGTTGAAACACCTCAGTGGGTATTCCATCAATTCCTGGAGCTTTGTTATTCCCTATTTCCTGCAGTGAAGCTTGGAGTTCTTCCTTCAGTACCACTAGTTCTTGATCAGATGCTCCTTCCTGAAATGAGTGATCATAGACCAGTTCTTTTTGGTGCCATGACACTGTGTATTCCTCCCATCTTCTGTTAATATTTCCTGCATCATTCAAAATTTCACCCATAGAATCCTTCAATATTACAACCCAAGGTTTGAATTTTTTCTTCAGTTATTTCAGCTTGACAAATGCCAAATGTGTTCTTTCTTTTTGGTTTTTCTGACCCTGGGACTTTCCACTTTTCATTATAGTATTTTTACCTTGGTCTTTGTCACATGCTCCTTGAGGCTGGCAAGTAGGGAAACATCTGGCAAGTCTGTGTGTGAAACATCAAGCTGGAGGCTTCTCCTGCATTTCATCTGCAGGGGCTGATGAACTCAAGATCACCAGGCAAAACAGCAGGTTGCTGGTTTTGGAGACTGACAAATTCAAAGTCAGCAGGTAAAATGGCAGACTGTTGGCTTACAAGCTGCGTCATGAGGCAGTACACCAGGCCATTAGTTCATGTCCAGGAACCAGAGATGATAAGACAGATGAAAGATTAAAATCCAGCTGAAAGCCAGAGACCTTTCCCAAAGCTTTTCCATATGTACTGGAAGTAGGCCACACCCCAAAGTAAACTCCCTTTCAACTGACTGACTATTCATAGCCTATGTCATCATGGAGATAATTACATTATGATCAGAACTCGTCATAGGGAATCACTGAATCATAACTGCTAAACCATTTAGAATCAAGGCACAGCCAAGTTCATACACAACCTTAACCATCACAATGACCTCTTTCTTTATCTAAGATGTCCTTAATGTGACTCCACAAGTCATCTGATCTTTGGTCATTAGTTTTCAATGTTTCAAATCTATTCTTAAGATCTTCTGTACATTCATGTTGGATATACTCAAGGTCATGTTTTGGCTCTTATAGACTTATTTTAAATTTTCTTCAGCTTTAATTTGAACTTTTATATGAGCAATTGATGTTTGCTCCATAATCATGCCCTGGCTTTGTTCTGATGATATTCAGATTTTCCATCATCTCTTTACACAGATATAGGTGATTTGATTTCTGTGTACTCCATAAGGGAAGGTCTAATTTCATATTAGCCATTTATGCTGTTGAAAAAAGGCATTTGCAAAGACATTGGTCTTGCAAAATTTTATCATATTATCTCCTGTGCCATTTCTGTCACTGAGGCCTTATCTTCTAACCACTGATACTTCCTTGTTTCCAACTTTCACATTCCAATCATCATTAATATGATGCCATCTTGTTTGCATACTTGATGAATTTCAGATGGCAGAAATTGGTGAAAATCTTCAAATTCTTAATCTTTGTCATTAATTTTTAGTTCATAAATTTGCATAATTATCTTAACTGGTTGTTCTTGAGGTTTATTTATGGTTATTATTCTATCACTGAAAGCATTGTACTTCAGGATAGATCTCAAAATTTTTATTTATTTATTTTGCTGATGAATAAAATTACATTTCTTTTCGATTTGTCATTCCTGGCACAGTAGACCATATGATTTTCTGATTCAAAATGGCCAATTTTCGTCCCTTTCTGTTCACTAATGCCTAGGATATTGATCTTTATGTGTTTCATTTCATTTTTGCAACTTTCAATTATCCTAAATTCATACTTGTACATTCCATGTTTCAATTATTAATGAATGCTTGCAGTTGTTTCTTCTCATCTTGAGTCATGCCATATCAGAAAATGAAGGTTCTGAAAGCTTTACAACATCCACATTATTAAGATTGACTCTACTCTGAAGAGGCAGCTCTTTCCTAATTGTGCCTTCCCACCTGAGGTTCTCATATATAAGCACCAACACTATATAAGCCAATGTTCCACTGCTATTAATAAGATTTCCACTGGTTATTTTGTTTGTTTCAGAAGTATACTGCCAGGATGTTCTTCACAGTCTATCATAGTCTAGAAGCTCTGCTGCAACCTCTTTATCATGGGTGATGTTGCTAGTCTTAGAAATACTGATCACATTGCTTCCAGCATCACAGCAACATATAAGCCACCACAGTATGACAACAGAACAGTTGCCATTCAATTGTATAGGACTGGACAGAAATTGATAAATTAACACATAATTTCATTGTATGTAAGCTCCAATCAAACAACGAATAGCAAAGTCAAATGACAAGTACTTTCTCCAAGAGGATTAAATAATCATGAAATGCTCTTTTTAAAAAAATGCTACAAGATGGTATTAAATAGACTTTCATTGGATTTCTAACTTTTGGATATTTTTTTCTTACTTATTCCATTTATTCATTAATTCATCATAGTATTTAATGAATTTATTCTACTTAACTCAAATTAGCCTTCTACACCCTTGTCAACAAATTTTCTGTTATTTCTATCACAATGAAAACCTGATTGTAAAATCCTTCCCTAATGTAAAATTAAGTCTTGCTCAACAGAATTGCATGCACTCAATGGCATCCTTGTAGCAGCACTGTTTTAGACAGGTGAACTCTCATGCAGGAGCTTGGGGATCATTTAAAATGGCAGACTCTCTTGTGGAGTATATAAACATTTGATACACATTGAACATGGGTTATTAAGTAGCAGTTTACCCTAGTGTGTAGCCAAACTCAGATGCACACATCTCTTACCTATATCCAGGCAGAAAGTTTACACAGATGGTAAATTTGCCATAAGAGAAGCAGGTTTCACGTTATGCTGAGTAAGATAAGTCAATCACAGAAGGACAAATATTGTGTTAGTTCATTATTGTAAAAAGTCAAGGAAAGGTTTATATATGGAAGGAAAGTTTCTTTGTTGGTTACCAGGGGTGAGAGGGGAGGGAGGGGAGCACTGCAAATATATATATTAAAAAAAAAAAAAAAAACCTCACTGCTATCGAGTGTATTCCAACTCATAGCAACCCACTTTTGAGTTTTTGAGGCAATAAATCTTTACAGAAGTAGATTGCCCAGTCTTCCTTTTGCAGAGTGGCTGGTGGGTTTGAATCGCCAAACTTTGGTTAACAGTCAAATACCTTAGGCAAAAGTTGAACAGAAGTGTATAGGAAGAGTATGCTTAGGAAATGATGTCTGAGGAACATGCTCAGGCCCAAAGTCAAGCAAGTTTAATGAGTTCTCTCAGTGACAAAACTCAACTTTCTGGGAGAAAACATGTGCTTGGAAACAGCTGTTAATCTGTGGCACTGCTGTGGCAGCCAAAGCCTAGGCAATTCACCCTATGAGGACACAGCTTTATGATTAAAGCCCAAATTTACTAGTCTTCACACTGTTATCTCATCTATGGAAGGGATTTACCAAATGGAACTTTTGTTCTCTCACTTTCACATACACTCTTACCAGCTCCTTCTTTATCCAAACACAAAAGGTAATGAAAAGCAAGCAAGAGAACTAATTACTTTTGAAAAATGACAAATTGCATTAAGCTAGGGGTCATATCACCATTACTTTAGGTTGCTGAGTCAATCTATATAATTGTGGCTTAAAAGGAATCTGTGTCTGTCAAATGTGATTTGTTTTGTGGCAAGAAAGCTTTTGATCTGCACATTAAAGTAAGCTGTGTTGCAGAGGACATACTGTCAACAGGAAGTGCTAGAGTTAGTGGCGGTGCATGAAGTCTCTGAGCTGTGGTTTAGACCGTATTGAAAATAAGGGAAGGTTTTAAGTTACTTTATATGATTAAAAGTCAAATTGTTGTTGTTGTTGTTTGCCATCGAGTCGGCCCCGACTCATATAGGAACAGACATTTTTGGCGTCATGAGAGGAGAGGTTTGTATTTTCCTTTCTCATCCTTTTTTTTTTTTTTTTTTTCTCCAAACATAGTTTTTCAAGCAATTATGTTTACCATCTATTCCTTGAAATTTTAATCCTTTTCCTTCCTCAACGTATTTTTGAAATGCTTGCCTCTGTTAGCTGATATTGTGTGTTTCTAGCATAACAATTTTGTTGCCATGGAGAATTTGATTTCTTATGTCAAGGCACTTTTTTTTTTTTTTTCCCCAGCTTCCTGGGCTCATGGATGAATGAAGAGGCTTAAAACTCTTGCTGCTTCCTTTTGACACAGAATCCAAGCATATCATCCTGCCTGCCCTCCATCTGGAGGCAGCCAGCATGGCTGCAAAAAGACCCATTAGAGAGAGGTCTTTGGAAGTTGGATTTTAGTTTGGGATCATTGGTCCCCTCATGAGGAGAAGCAGACTGCAAGCAATGCAGAACTCAGGGTCTGCACAATTAGCATGACATCCACTCTCTAAGGATTCCTTCCAAATAGCTAGGGAGTCCTGAGAATCCAATTTCACAGATAGCACCAGAGTTCCTCCTTGCTAAAGACAGCATCAGTCTCACTTCTGATTGATCAACTCAAACATGATATCAATATGATATAATCTACTTAAAAATATAGTGAAATACACAGAAATCTGTCATTTTCTTCACTCCTCTCCCCTTGAAAAGACTGGAATTTCTCTCCGTACCTTTCCTTTTCTTTGTGCTGCCCTAGCTTCCCCAGACATGGTGGAATCAAAACTTGTGCTTCCTTTTGTTATATCATGCTCTGCTTTGCTGTTCACAGTATGGACCCTGATAACAGACTGGCAGCATCTACATCACATGAGAACTTCTAAGAAAGGCACAATCTTGGCCACTACCACAGAACTCCTGGTCTCCACTTTAACAAGCATTTAAAGGAGCTCTGGTAGTGTAGTGCCTAAAGGACCTGACTGCTAACCAGAAGGCTGGTGGTTCAAACCCACCAGCTAATCCTCAGAAGGAAGGTGGGGCAATCTACTTCAGAAACCCAAGGAGGGGTGGCTATGAGTCGGGTCTGACTCATTGTCACATAACAACAATTTACATATACAAGCTAAGATGCACTGATCTGAACCACCCTGAATCTTTCCCCCTTCTTTTCTTACCTCTGAACCTTATTTGCTAAGATTCTCTGCAGTAGGGGGAAATAGAGGGAAAATAAATTTGACTGAGTTATCTTCAATGAGGAACTTTAGCTCTTAAAGGCATTTGACTGCTCCTAAAGGTATTTGACTGCAAACCCACAAGCCAGAAGGCAGATTGGGCGATCTACTTCTGTAGTGATACTGCCTTGGAACCCAAGGAGAGTTCGCTATGAGTCGGATCTGACTCGATGGCAGTGAGTTTGGTTTTTGGTTTGGTTATATATGCGTGTGTGTGTGTGTGTATGTTGTTATGTGCCAAAGAGTCAGATTATACATGATAATTACATAAGTATTTTAAGATATTATAAATTGTTTTCATTTTCAAAAATGAGGAGACAGAGTCTAGAGATACACAGTTAATTATTGGGAGGGCATGAATTTGGATCCAATTCTTTCTGTACCACATTAATCAGTATCTTTATTCTAAGCAAAGGTGTTGTTGCCATAATATTTGCCCTTCTCGGGAAAGCTTGGTATTTTTAAATAGGATTATTAAAATGTAACCCTAAAGACTGGATTTTTCGGGCATCAAGGGGAGCAAGAAGTCTTTGCAACTATGCCACTTCAATGTCACTAAAATCCTACTGTGGCCTAAAATGACTGTGGGCAAAACTAATCTTGACCTAGATATTTAAACAATGTCCTAAGACTGGTATAGATTACAGGCATACTTCAGAGATGTTGGGAGCTTGGTTCCAGACCACTGCAATAAAGCAAATATAGCAACAAAATGAGTTATACAAAATTTTTGGTTTCTCAATGCATATAAGAGTTATGTTTATACTATTCTGTAGTCTATTAAATATGCAACGGCATTAAAAAAAAAGTCTGAAATATTGTGAGAATTACTAAAATGTGCCACCGATACACAAAATGAGCACATTACTAGAAAAATGGCACTGATAGACTTTCTCTAAGCAGGGTTAACACAGAACTTCAATTTGTAAAAACTGTTGCATTGAAGAAGCACAATAAAGCAAAGCACTACAAAACAAAGTATGCCAGTATAGGCAGTCCCCAGATTATGAGCATCCTACTTATGGACAACCCCTACTTGCCCTTTAATATTAATTAAATTTACCTTCACTCTGAAACGATAGAACCAACCCCTACTTAGGACAAATTCTTCATCACAATTGCCTTCACTTGCTGCACGTGTAGCACTTAAATCATTGAAAAAGCTTCAAACCTTTTCTTGTGCCCAATAAGGCTAAATAAGAACCACGTGCACCCCTTGTGACTTACCTAAAAATTTTTAAAGACACAGGAACATGTTTTATTTGTCAGCTGGGATTACCCTGTATTGAGAGGTACTGAGTAGAACTCTCTTGTCAGTTAATAGGAGCTTTGTAAACTTTCTCAAATGTAGACAACTCCAATGTGATGGTAGGACAAGGCTAATAGTAAAATAAAATTATGTTGAAGAGGAGGGGGTGATTGAATACCTGCATTAGTTCCCTAATATAATGTGCTGAGCATTGCAAATATTATTGTTTGCATTAGCCTATGTAATTCATCTTTTACTTTGTTTCCTACTATCTCATCACTTCCTCTTTTTTTTTTTTTAATTGTGATTCGCGTGCAAATTTACAAAGTAGGTTCATTTTATTCCCAATAATTCATACATATTTAGTTTCACAGGACCCATTACAATCCCAGCAATAAACAGTTCTCCTCCCATCTCCTCCCTATAACTACCCCTTCCCTATGTCCTTCTTATGTATTCATTCCTGTCTGTTCAGCTTTCCCCCAATGCAAATGTTGCCCTTCTGATTTCTCACATGATCACTGCCTTTTAAGACCCAAGTTGAGAATATTACTAAATGTTGTTGTTGTGTGCCATCAAGTCAGACCCGACTCATAGTGACCCCTCCTTTCGTTTCTGAGGCAGTTATCCCTACAGAAGTAGATTGCCCAAACTTCCTTCCAAGGAGTGGCTGGTGGATTTGAACCCCCAGCTTTCTGGTTAGTGGTCAGGTGCCTTAGGCACTACGCTACCAGAGCTCCCATTACTACATAGCATTTCATAAATACTGGCTCAGTGAACCACCAGTCATATGTATTTGATTTAAAAACATAACTATGGAATCAAAAGCACAATTAAAAATAACTTATGTTTGTCTAGTGATTGGCAGTTTACTGTTGTTCTTGGAGTGCTTCTCACATCTGGGAAGAAATAAGATGTATATAAGTAGCACAGTGTACGGTGGACACTAATTTTGTCATACCTGAAGTGGTCAGGTAGCATCCATTAAATCTGTTTACTCCTCTAGAAGACGTTGGAAATGATCTAACAAGATGAGTTTAGGATTACTGAATCCATTATGTGGAATGAAAATAGTTACATACAACAAACTACACAGAATGTGGAAATAGGGGTTGATATAAACCACCAGTTCATCTTTCTCCATGATTCTGGTTTGGATGCTCCTCTTCCTATAGTGCGGTCCTTTCTCTAGTGTTTTTTTTTTTTTTTTTTTTTTTTTTTAGTGTCTCACACTACACTTAACTCACTTAATGATGTATCTATGCATGGAGTGCTCAAATATGGACATTATTTTTCCAACTAAGTTGATAAAAATCTAGATTTTTTGCTTAAATTGTGGTTTGTTTGAACGTTTACAGAGCAAGTTAGTTTTTCATTCAATTTATACATATTTTGCTTCACAGCATTAGTTGCAGTCCCATCAATGTAACAACATTCTTCCCATATCCTCTCTGACTTCTCTATTTCCATTCGTTCTTCTTTGCCATCCCTTTCTGACTTCTGGGATTTGTTACTGGGTAAATGCTGCTCTTTTGATCTCATATAGTTGATTGTTCTGAGTAGTAGTTTCCTCCTGGTTGTTATTGTCCACTTTATATAAAAAATCTATTGTTTGAAAGATGATCACAAGGGGGTGCATTGAATTCCAGGTTTGAAGGGTATGTAAGGGCCATAATGTTGAGGATTCCACCACTCTCTATCCAGTAAGTCTAGTCTTTTTATGGCTTTGAGTTTAGCTCCACATTTTTCTCTCTCTTTGTATGGGACCTTCTATTGTGATCCCAATCAGAGCATTTGGCAGAGTAGCCAAGCACAATCTAGTTCTTGTTTGAGGGTAAAGGTGGCTGAAGTTCACATGGCCCATTAGTCCTTAGGACTAATTATTTCCATCGGTGTTTGATTTTCTTCACTCTTCTTTGTTCCAGATGGGCAGAGACCAATAGTTGCATCTTAGATGATTGCTTAAAAGTTTTCAAGACCTTATTCATTACTCACCAAGTAGGATATAGAATGTGAATATGTTATGTCAATTAACCTTGATGTCCTCCAAGACAAATGGTCCTAAGTCCTCAAGTCTGGTGACTAATTCTTTTGTTTAGTTATGGCTAAGAAGGTTTTTTAACTTTGCCTCCTTTATGGTCTACTATATACCATATACGTTATATATTTGCAGCACATACAAATACATATGCAGAAATATCTTCTGCCGAGCATATGTATTCATGGGTTTTATAAATGAATTTTATCACTTTGTTGCTAAAGACAAGTTTCTGATGAATCTCTTTTACAAATAGAGTATTTGTGAGGAATTATATCTTTGTTAGAGTGCTTTTTTATGCAAGTAAGGGCAATTAATAGAATAAAAACAGTTAACATTAGCTTGAAAAATATTAAATTATTGAGATTAGGTACACGGAGATGTTTCTTGGGTGGTGGGTATACTTTTATTTTTTTAATAAGATGGTGATTACAAGGGCCTTGACTCTATAATAATTTATTAAACTAAATTTGTTTTGTGTAATTTTCTGTATTTGAGTTTTATTTTAAGTTTTAAAACTAATTAAAATAAAACTTATTACATAAATAAAAGCAAGGCCATCATAAGGACAGACCACCATAGCTGGTGGATTCAAATCTACAATCTGACCTCAATGTATTATTCTCAGGCTAAAACCATATCTCACCTAGACATGACAGTGTTCTGGGAAACAAAGAGACCACTCTCTCCTATAACTTAATGTTGACCCATCAAAGTGTGGTTATTGAAAGTCACAGAGGTAGAAAATTGTCCATATAGCTCAAACACCAGACTTATGCTCTACACCATCTTTCAAACAAACAAAGCCCTTTTTACGTGCCTGGCTAACAATGCCAACCACTCAGAAAGGATCAAAACTGGAGTTCCTGGCTAGAGTGGGAGGAAAAACATGGAACAAAATCCAAAAACACAGTAATGACCAGAATTACTGGTCTGATGGAGTCTGGAGGGACCCCCAATACTATGATCCTAGGATACATTTTGGGCCTGGAATAAAACTCACTCCCAGGGACTGGCTCTCAGCCCAATAGTAAATAAGATGTACGTGCAGACCAGCCAACAAAGCATGACACATCCACCTACTCTATGGAGATGCATCCCTTGGCACAATTGACCCTGGGGCCCCAGAGGGACAACACTCACACGGAAGAAATGCAGGACACATAGGAGTGCATAACTATGAGGGGTATGTGTAGGGTTTACTCGGCAAGGAGGGAGGAGACAGGGTTAAGGTTGGGGATGGTAATTGGAAAAAAAAAGAGAAGAAAAAAAATAAAAGTATATGCCCTCAGCTGAAGTCTAGCTTTCATTGGATGCCATGAGGATGCTTGGAGCACTGATAGTACTATAAAGGCTATCATGGCTGGAAGCTGGCCTGCTGAACCTCATCAGTCACATCATTACTTCCAGGTAGGATGTAGGGAGGGGTAGACATCTAGATAAGGAGGCTTCCATTTGGTCAAGGGCAAAACTCTTAAAAAGGAGCTGGCTCCCAAGTTGTCAGCCAAGCTTGGAGCTGGAGCTGAGCTCCCCCATGCTAAAAGGAGTTGAGTGGGACTCCTGAGCCCTCATAGCTCTATTTCCCCCCTCTCTGCCCAAGAGGCATTTCTGCTGTTAAGCCCACCCCATGCTCCTGAAGCCTTCAATTCATACCTGACAGAGGGGTGGTAAAAAAAATTTCAGCTCTCTCTCCCTTAGGTGGGATAAATCTAACATGCTTTCTATACTTATGGATTAAGGGCAATCACAGGAGTGATTGGCTTAATGATGCACCCTGAGCTATTTCTTCTCCTTTTCCTGTGTCATCTCTTACTCTCTCACCCAGCTTCCTGGGAGCACATCCCAAATAAACTATTTGCACTTAATCTTTGTCTCTAAATTGACTTCTGGAGAAGCCAAACTAAGTCAAACAAATAGAGCCACTTCCCCCAGACATTGCTCTTGGGGCAGGACTCAGTTATATTACTTAGCTCTGATTCTCCAATACAAATCCTCCCCTCTCCGTGTAAATCTCTATGAATGAACCCCTTCCTTCTGCCCAGCAAACTGGTATTAAGCATGGCAACTCTAGCTCTTCCAGAAGGTTTTTATCTGTTTTGAACCTCACATGGTCTCTAGTCAAGTGTCAATTTCACTTTCTTCTTTGCCTGGAGACTCCTTTACCCCTAAATTAATGTGCAGATAAGAGGGTAGGAGTCTGCACCCAAGTCCAATGGCCTCTGCAATGTAGCATGAGAATGATGCCAAATAGTCCAACCAATGGCTTTAAAACCTTGGGGTTCCTTGCCGAGCCACAGCCTCCTGTTACAAATGGATGGTGAATCCCTGAAGAAAAGTGTAGGAAGCAATCCAGAGCAATATAAGCATGTTTAAACGTGTTATTCTGACCCATATTTTATGATGTTCAATATTGATGGGAAAGCCTCTCTTTCCACTCAATACCATCACTAGGTAGCTTTAGCCCTGAAAAACCTTTATCCCTTGGCCGTGGAAACACCAGCAGTTTAATAATTAAGAATGCAGCTGGTAAGTCAAGCTAATGTCCCAATAATTTGTGCGATTGTGCTTGTGATTTTATAAGGGCTTGTGTAAATCTAAAAGGAAGGACATGAATAGAGAACTTATTCCATATAGTATTAATTTTAGGATTTAAAAATACAGTTTGGATGTGTGCTTAAAACAGAGATGGTAAGAAAATGCTGTATGTGTGAGAAAATGCTGCGTATGTGTGTATGTGTGACTATTTTAAGCTCCATTTGGTCTTGTACTAAATGTACTTTCTTTTGAATGATAGTTGTAAAATATTGCTTAGAAGCCACCTGTATAAAATCTGTTTCATGCTCATTTCCAGTGTGTGACATCAATCAATTCTCATTTCCTTTTGTGAGTCAGAATTGGAGATAAGTGCAAAAACTGAGGAATTTCTGCATTTTCTACCAGTAATCCTGTTTCTTAGAGCCTGCACTAGGATGTGGAGTTTGGAATGTAAGATCAGTGATAAGCTTTGGGGGTAGGTGACTGAGCAAGAAACAGACAGGGAAGTCAGAAGACCCAGGTTTCTTGTCTTACTATAATCCATAGTATCTTAAGACTCTGGTCCCTGTTAAAACTGTCATCAGGGACTTGAAATCAGAAGAATTTGGCTAAAGAGCAGGCTCTGCCATATAACCTGGGTGAGTTAGTCTGTCCCTTTAGTTTGCTTTGTTCTCTAGCAAATGAAATTTCACAATACCATGTCTGATTCCCATCAGAATCAAGAAATATACTAAAAAAAAAAAAAAAAAAAAAGTATAGATTATGTCTCTGGAGAGATTTCCTATTACAAGGCATGAGGAGAAATATGAAAAGAGTGCTTTGTTGGTCTTCCTAGAGACAGTATATCACAGTGAGCATTGTGTTTCAATTCTCTGCTCTTCCACTTACTAATCATGTGATCTTGGAAAAGTAATCAAACAATTTTTGCCTCAATTTTCTCATTGTAGAGTGGGAAAATGATGATGATGATGATGATGATGATGGTACCTATTTTGCAGGACTACTGCCATGAATACTGAGTACATGTTTATCAATTGCTTGGAATAATGCCTAGCACTAAGCAAGGGCTCTATAAATGTTATCTACAATTTTCTGGGAACAAAGATTCCAAGGACATGAGGTGATAAGGAAGGATATGAAATAGGAGGTGATGAGAAGCAAATAGCATAGCTGGGAGTGAAAAGAACCATTCAAGTAACAGCAAAAATGAATATTCCTGAATTTATAAGTTTTCAGATTTCTTTGGTAATTATAACTCTGACTTCAAGTATCCAACTATGTTTGTGTGCAGGGAATTGTGGATCAAACTGTATGGGATCTCTACCTTTAGGTCCAGAAGCAATTTGATACTATCATGTTTGGTTTTTTTTTTTGTTTGTTTGTTTTTAATTTTCAAAAATATCAAGTTGAGTTTAAGGTAATGTGAAGCATTAAATAGATAAACAACTGAATTCTTATTGGCAAAATATGTGGAACAAAATCTTAAATACCATCACATCCAATATTTCTCAAAGCACTCACCATGCCATATGTATCTTTCTATAAAAAAAATACAGACCAGATATAAGTCTATATCCTAAAGAAGATATCAGGAAGTAGGCCAAGGAATTTGTATTTTTCTTCCTAACTAGATATACAGGTATTTATGATGATAAGCACACTTGGAAATCTACCATCTAATATATTCTATTTGTTATATACAAGCAGGTGGTTGAATTCCAGGAAATTAAGCAAATAGTACAAAAGTTCACAAAGCTTCAGCAGAGTGGGACTTCAACCAAGTCTCCTGGCTTTCTATCCAACATCCTCCTTATTCCATTTTCTCCCCATACGTCAAATAATGCAGACTAGAGTATGAGGTTTGAGGTGTACTATTAATAAAGAAAGACATAGCTCTGAATTATATGAGACTTCATGCCTTTACTTATGGAACAGGGTCATCATACATTTTTTTTCTGGTTTCCTCATAGTGGAAATTTTGAGTTCAATAAAATAATAGAAGAAATAAGCTCTGAAAAACTTTCAAAAAATTCTAGATGCTAGAAAAACCTAAGATGGGGTTACTCTTTTTATCAATTCAGTTGCTTCGTGCATCTGTAGGATTTATGAAAATTGCAATTGATAATCATTGATACTGTACCCACAATTACAGTCAACACTTAGTTAATACCTTTAACTTGCCAACTATGTTTATTACACCCCCAATTTAGAATATAAGTCAGAAATTGGAAGTAATTTTGGATGTTGTATGTCTTCAGAGCAACTGCAAATAGTATCTTTAAACTATTCTCATCATTTATTGTTTGGTGGAAGAAACAAAATGTTTACCATAGCAACCATGCCAACTCTGGGTGTCTTGCCTATTAACTGTAATGCATCTTCAACAGTAGGGAAAGAGTCCTTGGCAATCATCACCCAGATAGTTTCCCTCCATTTTAAGAGCTTAGGCTGAAGCTCTTGGATTCAGAAAATTCTTAACTTGATGTGTTAATGTATGCTAACAACCATGATTCCATTTTGGTTAATTTCAGGGGCCTTAATAAACTAAGTTTTTTACCCTGAGCAGAAGAGAGATGTGACTTTCTTTAAACAAATTCAGAGACTTCTTTTTAGCACTTGTGGTAGTTATGGTTGTGTGTCAGGTTGGCTGGGTCTGCTTGAGTGACTGGGCAGGTGGATGTAGTAATTTCCCATAATGATATTGGCAATCAATTCTATGGTGGAATCTACTGGGACAGCTCAGTGGCCATTTTAGAGATGTAGTCTGCTTCCAATATATAAGAAGCAGCTTTGAGGAAGATCTCTAGCTTTTTGGCACACTTGAACCCCACATGTAGTCAAATCTTCATTCAGAGTCTGCCATCCTTTGCTGATATTGGGACTTTCGATGGACTTGAATTATTGGTCTGCTGTGTCTGTTGGTAACATTGGGACTGTGCCCTCTTACTTGTCGATCTTGGGATTGTCAGCTCTAGCAGCCAGCAGCTGTCTGAGTTAAGGAAAGCCTCTAGATCCAGTGGGTGGGCAGCAGGACACAGAGCTGCAGCCCAAGATTGAAGGGCTTTCACCCAGCCCCTAGAGCCTGATACTTTGAACTTGGACTTAAAGCCTTCATAATTGTGAGAATAAACTCCTGTTGGTTCAAGCCATCTCATTTGTGGTATTTTCCTATCACAGCAGCACTTGTTGTTGTTGTTGTTTGCCGTCGAGTCAGCCCCGACTCATAGTGACCCCTCCTTGGGTTTCCGAGGCAGTATCACTACGGAAGTAGGATTGCTCAACCTTCCTTCCGAGGAGTGGCTGGTGGGTTTGAACCGCCAGCCTTCTGGTGAGCAGTCAAGTGCCTTAGGCACTATGCTACCAGAGCTCCTCACAGCAGCACTAGATAACCCAGCACTAGATAACCAAAACAGCCCTAACACTCTCTCTTAACTTCTGTCTCTCCCTCTTTTGTTTTGTTTGGTCATATTATTACAATCTTATTCTGTAAAGGATGGTGGTTCTGGGCAAAATTCTTTGTCTTTTTTTTTTTTTTTTTTTCTTCCATATTTAGTGTAAATTCCTACCCTACTAAAACAAATAAAAGAAAAAACTTTGAAACATGAATAGAAGTTATCTTCAAGAACAATAATTTGTCATAGATTATTGGGATTGAAAGATAAATGGTTAAGGCTTTAAAATTTTAATTTCAAATATAGTGATGGTCACACAAAAATTATCTGTCAAATGGCTTTATATACTCTTTATGCAATAAGTCATGTAACTATGGACAGTGAAGATTTCAGCTTATAAAGAAATAACTGCTGATAATAGAAAATAAGTAACACACAATGAGTAGAAATATTAATACAAAAACACTCACACTTTCATGAACCAGAGGAAATCACCCTAAAATTTACTGTTCTACCATTTTTATTTATTTTCAAGATCATATAGTGATATAATGATAAAGCTTTCCTTTCCTTTTTTTTTTTTTTTTTTTTAATCTTGAGAAAGAGAATTCAGGAAATGGACAGCAGGAGAAATTAGGTGAAAATGAACAATAATATCTAAGTAATTACAGATTTATTGGAAATGACCATTTGAGAAGTTAGAGGAATATTGAGTGTGTTTGAAAGTGTTGATATGTTGTTGAAGACAGAGCTGATTGACACAAATGGACTTCTGACTCTGGTATCCCAGAACACATACCCAAATACCTCTTCTCAGTGGTTTTCCTCCTTATCAGTAACTTATTTTTCTTTCTTTCTTTTTTTTTTTTTTTTTTAAAAACTTTGTATTATGAATTTGGTGAAAATTTACACAGCAAACATGTTTTCCATTCAGCAGTTCATACACATTTTTTTGTGTGTGTGATATTCATTGCAATCCCTACGATTTAACAGCATTCCTCCCAATTTCTCTCTGTGTTTACTATTTCCCTTCATCCTTCTTTCTTATCCTTTCTTGCCTTTTGAGGTTTATTCTTGGTCAAATGCTACCCTTTGATCTCATATGGTTGATTATTATAAGGAATGTTACCTCCCTGGCACATTGTTCACTGTATAAACCTGCCTATAGTTTGTCTGGAAAATGAGCCACAAGAGTGAGTTCAGTTCCAGGCCTGAAGGGTGTCAAAGGACCATAGTCCCAGAGATTCCACTAATCTCTGTCTGACCAGTAAGCATGGTCTTTGTCCATGATTTTTAGCTTTGTTCCACATTTTAATTCCACTCTATCCAAGACTTCCTATTTTAATCCCTTTTAGAGCAGTCAGCAATCTAATTCTTCTGGTCTCAAAGTTATAGAGGCTGGGTGGGGTTCATGTGGTCCATTAGTCCCTTAGACCAATAGTTTCCTTGGGTCTTTTATTTTCTTCACTCTTCTTTGCTCCAGACTGGGAGAAAGCTCTTGGATTCAGAAAATTCTTAACTTGATGTGTTAATGTATGCTAACAGCCATGATTCCATTTAAGATCCCAGTTGCTAATCACCAAAGTAGAATGTAGATCATTGCTTTGTGCCCTTTGTTTTGCCAGTTGAGCTTGATACTCCCAGAGACTATGATCTTGAGCCCCAAGGCCCTTCAATTCATTCCCTCAAGGTTTTTGGTTAGCATAGTGCCTAAGGCACTTGACTGCTAACCATAAGGCAGGTGGTTCAAACCCACCAGCCACTCCTCAGAAGGAAGGTTGGACAATCTACTTCTGTAGTGATACTGCCTCGGAAACCCAAGGAGAGGTCACTATGAGTTGGTTCTGACTTGAGGGCCCATAACAACAACAACAAGAATTTTCAAAACTTTGCCTTCTGTATGCACTACTATAGGAGGCTGGTGGTGTAGTGGTTAAATATTAACCTAAAGGTAAGCACTTCAAACCCACCAGCTTCTCTGTGGAAGAAAGACAAAGCAGTCTGCTTCAGTAAGATTTACAGCCTTGGAAGCTCTATGGGATAGGGTCATAATGAGTCAGAATCCACTCAGTGGGAGTGGGTTTTGTTTTTCTGGTTTATGCTCTCTATTCATGGGTATATTTGCAGCATATGTAAATACACACATGGAAATATCCTCTGTCAAATTTATATATATTTGTTCTGGTTACGTAGTGCCACTCTGACAAGAATGTACCACAAATGGGTTGGCCTTAACAGTCTATTCTCTTACAGTTTGGGTGCTTTAATTCCAAATTCAAAGTGCCTGGCTCTAGAGGCTGAGTGAAAGCCCCTCAGCCTTGGGCTTCAGCTCTGGCTCCTGCTCCTAGCTCACTGAAGCTAGAAGCTTTTCTTCACTCAGACAGCTGCTAGCTGATGAGGCTGACGAGCCCAAGGTTGACAAGTAAAAAGTCACAGTCCTGATGTTACCAAATCACACGACAGGCCATTCATTCAAGTCCATTGAAAGTCCCAAGTGTAGCAGAGCATGGCAGGCTGCTGAGGGATACATGCAGGGTTCAAGCCTGCCATAAGCTAGAGACTATTCCCAAAGCTGCTGCTTATATATGGGAAGCAGACCACATCCTTAAGGAGCTACTCAGCTGCTCCTATACCATGGAGTTACCATGGGCAATAACTATATCCAGCTGCCCAGCCACTCAACCTCGCCCAGCCAAGTTAACACACAATCTTAACTATCACAATATTCATTAGTGTAGTTCCATTTGCCTTCCCACACCTAGTCAGCTTGTGTGTCTATGTATCTGCTTGTAGATTATTGTTTATTACTCTTACTGGAGAATTGGGCATGTAATCATATCTACCTTTGCTTCTTTTAACTCTTAGGCTCTTCCCAGTGTCTTCCTTCACTTTGATCATTTTGTGGTGATTTCCACATTAGTGTATATTGCCTTTCCCTTCACCAAAATAAATAGTATCTATCCTCTAGTTAATTATTTACCCTCTCTTCCCATCCCACTCATGGTAATGTTCAAATATATATATTTTTTTTTCTGTGTGTAAATTTTTCCTTGACTTTTTATAGTTGTGGTTTCATACATTTGTCATTTTGTGATTGACTAATTTCACTCAGCAGAATGTTCTCTATGTTCATCTGTTATGAAGTGGTTCATAGATTCATCATTACTCTTTGATATTCTGTAGTATTCTGTCATTTGTATGTATCATAGTTTGTTTATCCATTCATCCTTTCAAGGCCACTTAGACTGTTTCCATATTTTTGCTATTGTGAACAGTGTTGTGATGAACATGGGAGTGCATTTTCATGTTATGGTTCTTATTTCACTAGAACAAATACCTAATAGTGGTATTGCAGAATCATATGGTATTTCTATTTCCAGCTCTTTAAGGAAGAACCATAGCATTATCCACAGTGCTTGCACCACTTCTCAGTGTCACAGTGTATGACAGTTCCAGTCTCTCCACAACCTCACCAACATTTGTTTTGTTTTGTTTTTATATTTGCTATTAATGTTGGAGTGAGATGATATTTCTTTTTTGTTTTTGTTTGCATCTCTCTAATGGCCAATGAACTTGAGTGCTTTGTCACGTGTTTGTTGGCCACCTGAAATGTTTTCTTTGGTGATGTATCTTTTCACGTCCTCTGCCCATTTTTAATTGGATTATGTTTTTATTATGTTGAAGTTTTCTATACATTTGAGAAATTAGACTCTTATCTGATATGGTCTTGCCAAATGTTTCCCAGTCATGTATGTTCTCTTTGATGCACATAAAAGTTTAATTTTTAGGATGTTCCAGTCATCCAAATAGTCTTCTGCTGTTTGTGCATTTTAAGATCTAACTGATACTGAATTCATGCCATGCATTTGGGCACCTAATTTTGCCTCTCTCTTTTATTTGATGATCTTTATACTTTCATTTTCATCATTTCATTTTTCTACAGATGGATATCCAGTTTTTTCAGCACCATTTGTTAAGACTATCTTTTCCATATTTATTGAATCAGCTATCCATAAGTTGATGAATTTACATCTGGATTTTTAATTCTGTGGCAATGGTCTACATGTTTCTCATTGTACCAATATTAAGCTTTTTGACTACCTTGGCTGTCTAGTAAGTTTTGATATCAGAGAATGTGAGGCCTCCTGCTTTGTTCTTGATCTTTGATAGTGCTTAGCTTATCCAGAATCCCTTCCCTTTCCATATATAATTGGAGATTACATTTTCT
The DNA here is from genome assembly GCF_000298275.1 of Orycteropus afer afer. NCBI lineage: Eukaryota > Metazoa > Chordata > Mammalia > Tubulidentata > Orycteropodidae > Orycteropus > Orycteropus afer. The sequence goes on from NW_006921591.1 coordinate 27,155,864, forward strand.
ATATTTTTAAAGAATGATGATGGAACCTGGATCAGAATTGCTTTTATCTATATATTGCTTTGGGTAGTATTCATATTTTAATAATGTAAAGTTTTCCTATCCATGAGCATGGTATATTCTTCTGTTTATGCAGTTCTCTTTTGGTTTCTTGTAGTAGTATTTAGTCATTTTCTTTGTACAGGTCTTTTCTGTAGCTTGTTAGGTTTATTCCTAAGTACTTTATCTTTTGGGTGGCTGTTATAAGTGGTATTGATTTCCTGATTTCCTGTTCAGCATTCTTTTTGTTAGTGTAGACAAATCCAACTGATTTTTGTATATTGATATTTTACTCTGTCATTTTGCTAAATGTAATGTAGTTTTCTTGTTGAACTTCTGGGATTTTCTCTGTATAGGATGATATCAGCTTTAAACATAGATAGTGTTACTTTTTTCTTGGCAAAGTTAGATGTGTTTTATTTCAATTTCTTGTCTAATTGTTCTAGCTAGGATTCCAATACAACATTTAATAGGCATGGTAATAAAGAGCATACTTGTTTGGTTCTCATTCACAAGGGAATGTTTCAGTCTCCTTCAAGAATAATGTTGGCTGTTGATGTTATGTATATATCATTAATTATGGTAAGGATTTCACCTTATATGCCTGTTTTACTGAGCATTTTTGTCAAGAATGTGTGTTGGATTTTGATAATCCCTTTTCACCATCAGTTGACATGATCATGTTGTTATTTTTCTTTATTTATGGTAGTGAATTACATTGGTTGCTTTTCTAATATTGAGCCATCCTTGCATGCGTGGTATGGTTCCTGCTTTGTCATGATGTATTATTTTCTTGGCCTGTTTTTGAATAGTATTGGCTAGGATTTTATTGAGAATATTTGAATCTTTGTTCATGAGGAATAATTTGTCAGCAACAGTTTTTTCCTAATATCTTTGACTGGTTTTGGTACCAGAGTTATGCTTGCTTCATAAAATGAGTTTGGCTGTATAGCATCCTTTTCTATGTTCTGGAATAATTTGAATAGAATTCTTGAGAACTCTTTTCTGAAAGTTTGGCAGAAATCACCAGTACAGTTATGAGGGCCTGGACTTTTTTTTTTTGTGCTGGGACATGTTTTATTATCTCTTCAATTTTTATTTTGTGATGAGTCTGTTCAAATTTTCTAACTAAAATTGGGTTAGTTTGGGTATATATTGTATTTCTAGATATTTGTCCATTTTTCCTAGGTTTTCAAATTTGTTATTGTTCTTCTCTGTCGTTGTTAACTCTGACTCATAGCAACCCTATGTACAACAGAATGAAACACTGCTTGGTTCTGTACCAGCGTCACAATATTTACTATGCTTGAGCCCATTGTTTCAGCCACTGTGTCAGTCCATCTCCCTAAAGGTCTTCTCCTTTTTTGCTGATTTTTTGCACGACATCCTTCCCAACAGAGTAGTCCCATCTGACAACATGATCAAATTATATGAGGAAAAGTCTAGCAATTCTCATTTCTAAGAAGCATTCCAGCTGTACTTTCTCTAAGAGATATTTGTTCTTCTGGAAGTCCATTACTTTTTGTAGTATTCTGTTATTATACTTTTTATCTCAATTGGTACTGTTGTGGCATCGCCTATTTCATTTCTTATTTGTGTTATTTACATATTCTCCTTCTTTTCCTTTTGTTAACTTTCCAGTGGCTTGTCAATTTCATTAATCCTTTCAAAGAACCAATTTCTGGTTGTGTAGGTGTTTTCTATTGTGTTTCTGTTTTCTGTTTCACTTAATTCTGCTCCAATCTTTATTAGTTCCTATCTTCTAGTGACTGTAGGATTTTTGTTGTTCTTCTTCTTTTTATAATTGTGGTTATGTATGGTTAAGGTGTTGATTTTGATTCTTCTTTTTTGATGTGTGCTTATTGGGTTGGGCAATCCTACTTCTGTAGTTATACCGCCTCAGAAACCGAAGGAGGGGTAGCTATGAGTCAGGGCCGACTTGACGGCACATAACAACAACAACGATATTGCTATAAAATGCACTATGTTGTGTTTTCATTCTTACTTTATTCAAGAAGCTTTTTTACTTCTTCTACTACCCAGTAGTTTCTAAGCAGGAGTTAAAGTGTGTTTGTTTGTTTGTTTTTGTTATTCAGTTTCAATGTATTTGATATTTTTGTTGTTGTTGATTTCTAATTTTATTTAATTATAATCTGAGAAGATTCTTTGTAGTATTTTGATGTTTTCAAATTTATTGAGGTATTTTTTTCTAGCCTAACATATGATTTATTCTGGGGAATTTTCCACACACTGTAAAAGAATATATATTTTGCTATTGTTAGCTAAAATGTTCTGTATCCTTCTTTGAGTTCTACTTTGTTGATTGTTTTGTTTAGATCTTCTGTATCTGTTTTGAGTTTCTTCCCACTTGTTCTGTCCTTCATCAATTACAAAAGTCTCCACTATTATTTTGGAGTTGTATATTTCTTTTTTCAGTTTTCATAAAGTTTGATGTATGTATCTTGTGGTTGTTCACTAAGTTTGTAGATATTTATTATGATTACGATCTCTTGTAGGATTGATGCTTTCATCTTTATATAATGCCTTCTTTGTCTCTTTTGCTGTTTTTTGCCTTAAAGTCTACTGTTTTCAGAAATTAATATTGCTACTTCAGCTCTTTTTTGGTTGCTATATGTTTGATATGTCATTTTCCAGCCTTTTATTGTTATATTATTCTTGTATGTAAGGTCTGTTTGTTGTTGACACCATATTCATGAGTCATGTTTTCTTATTAATTTTGCTACTCTCTGTCTTTTGACTGGTACATTTAATCCATTTACCTTCAGTGTAATTATTAATAGGTATGAATTTACTGCTGTCATTTTTCTGCATGTTTTTGTCATATTGATGGTTTCTTTATGTCTTTCTGTTGTGAATTCATCTCATTTACTGATTTGCTTATCATTTCCTTTATTGCTGTTTCTTTAGTTTTTACTGAGATTTAATTATTTTCTTCTTTTTTATTTTGATGAGAAGTTTTATTAATGTTCTTTGATCTTACTCTGTAATCTTATTATCTCCCCAAGTTTAAAATAATTCATTATATTGCTATCATCTTTACTTTTTCTCCATTTAGAAATTCTAGAACTACATTATTTATTCCCTCTTTTTGCTTTGTATTTGTCATTATTGAGAAATTGATATTTCTATTTCCTTCTTTTCATTCTCATAGGTTTACTTTATTTTGGATACTTCTATATCTGGTTGATTTCTAGATGATGTCAAATATCTCAATCTCCTTTTGTTGTATGCCATTGTTGGTCTTCTATCCTAATAACTCTTCTTAGCATTTCTTGAAAAATTCTTCAGTGTTTTTACAAATTCCTTAATTTCTGTTTATATAGGATTGTACTAATTTTGTCACCATATTTAAGAGTCAGTTTTGATGACTGTCCAATTCTTGGTGGCATTTTGTCTTTCTCTCAGTGTTTCATATATATCTTTCATTGCTTTCTTGCCTGCATGTGTTTTGATGAGAAATTGATACACTTTTGTAGCTAATTTATCATTTTTTCCTGAGCTGCTGCTGCTTTTGCTTTTGCTTTTTTTTTTTTTTTTTTCAATTTTATTGTGGTGAAAACATAAAGATGTTTGCCAACATAACAACTTCCTCATTTTATAGTTCAGGGACATTGATAACATTTTTCATGTTGTGCCGCCATCATTGCTATCCTTTTCCAAAATATTCCACCACCATTAGCATAAACTTAATGCCATAGAAACAAAAGCTTTCACTTTCCCCCTCCCTCCTACCCTGGTAACAACTAATAATCCTTGTTTTCTCACTCTCTCTCCCTCTCTTATATATATATATATATATATATACACACACACACACACATATATATATATATATGTATATAGATAGATAGATTTTTTTTCCAACTATCTAGGAATCTCCTCTATCTCCTCTCCCCTCCCATCCATAGTAACCAAAAAAGAAAGTTTCCTTCCATGTATAAACTTTTCCATAACTGTTTACAATAGTGGACTAATACAGTATTTGTCCTTCTGTAATCATCTTACTTCACTCAGGATACTTTCTTCCAAGTTCCTCCACGTTATGTGGCATTTTGCAAATTCTATATTATTCTTTAGGGTTGCATAATATTTCATTGTATGTATGTACCACAGTTTGTTTATCCATTTCTCAGTTGATGGGTACTTGGGTTGTTTCCATCTCTTTGCTATTGTGAATAGTGCTGCAGTGAACATATGTGTGCATGTATCTGTTTGTGTCCTGGCTTTCACTTCTTTAGGATATATACCTAGTAATGGGATTGCTGAATCAAATTATATTTCTATTTTCAACTGTTTAGGCAATCACCATACTGATATTGACATTGGTTGTATCATTTTACAGTCCTCTCAGCAGTGTATAAGAGTCCCAATCTCTCTATAGCCTCACCAGCATTTGTTATTTTCTGTCTTGTTGAAAGTTGCTATTAATGCTGTGGTGAGCTGGTATCTCAGGGTTGTTTTGATTTGCATCTCTCTAATGGCTAATGGGAGCTCTGGTAGCATAGTGCCTAAGGCACTTGACTGCTAACTAGAAGGCTGGCGGTTCAAACCCACCAGCCACTCCTCAGAAGCAAGGTTGGGCAATCCTACTTCTGTAGTGATACTGCCTCCGAAACCCAAGGAGGGATCTCTATGAGTCTGGGCCAACTCAACAGCAAATAACAACAACAACAATGGCTAATGATCACAAACATTTCTTTATGTGTTTGTTGGCTGCCTGAATATCTTCTTTGAGGAAGGATCTGTTCATGTCTTCTGCCCATTTTATAATTGGGTTGTTTTTTTGATGTTGAGGTGTTGGGATTTTCTATAGATTTTAGAGATAAGTCCTTTGTCTGATATGTCATTGCCAAATATTTCTTCCCTTTCTGTAGGTTATCTTTATACTTTTCTGGAGAGCTGTTTGATGCACATGAGAATTTCATTTTTAGAATCAACTAAGTTATCTTCTGCTGTTTTTGCAAGTTGTTTTATGCTTGATAATCTATTTAAGCCACAAATCAGGACCCCTAAATTTGCCCCTATTTTTTTCTTTGATGAACTTTAAAGTTTTAGGTTTCACATTTGAGTGTTTGATCCATCTGGAGTTAGTTTCTTTTCTTCTTCTTCCTCTTCCTCTTCTCCTCCTTTTTCCCCTTCTCCTTCTTCTCCTTCTCCTCCTTCTCCTCCTCCTCCTTCTCCTCCTCCTCCTTCTTCTCCTCCTCCTTCTTCTTCTCCTCCTTCTTCTTCTCAGATTTGTTTTACATTCAATAGCTCATGCACCTTTTATTTGATGACCACGATTACCATCCCCAACCATAAAAAAAACTCTCCTCCCCCCTCCTCTCTGTGACTAACCCCTCCCTGAGCATTACCCCTTATCTATACATTCCTGTCTGTCCAGTTTTCCCTCTATGTGAATGCTTCCCCTTTGATGTATCATGACTGATTGATCTAAGGAGTGCATCTTCTTAGAGTCAGTGGGTGCATCACCCTGGGGTAGGTGTTCTGCATGTAGGTCTTTCTACTGTTGGGCTGAGAGCCAGTCCATGGAAGTGAGTCCATTTCTAGGCCTGAAAGATAACCTGGGACCATAGTTTCAGGGGTTCTACCTCTCTGTAGCTGAACAGTAATTCTGGTGATTTTTGTATTTTTTTAATATTGTTCTACATTTTTCCTCCCACTCTATCCAGGATCTCCAATTCTGATCCCTTTCTGAGTGGTTGATGTTGGTAACCAGGCATCATCTAGTTCTTCTGGTCGGTGTCTTGAAGGCTGAGGTCTTTGCGGTCCATCTTATCTTTGGACTAATTTTTTCCAGAAGGCTTTGGTTTTCTTCACTCTTCTTTGCTCCAGATGAGAGGAGACCAACAGTTGCATCTTAGATGACTGTTTGAAGTCTTTTAAGACCCAGTTGCTACTCACCAAAGCAGAGTGTAGAATAAGATTTTTATGTACTATGTAGTGCCATTTGAGCATGATGTCCTCAGAGACTATGTCCCTGAGCCCACAGGTCCAGTGATTCTCTCTTATTTTGATTCATTTTTCTGCAAATGGATATCCAGTTTTGCCAGCACCATTTGCGAAAGAGAATATCTCTTCCCCGTTTAATGTATTTTAGCTCTTTGTCAAAGATCAGCTGGATTCTCAATTCTTCTCACTGGTCTATATGTCTGTTGTTGTACCGATACCAGGTTGTTTTGACAACTGTGGTTGTGTAGTTGGTTTTGAGGTCTTGGAGTATGAGCCATCCTACTTTGTTTTTCTTCAATAGTGCTTTGCCTATCTGAGGTCTCTTTCCTTTCCATGTAAAATTAGTGATTGCTTTTTCTATTACTTTAAAGAATGTTTAGGAATCTGCATTGAATGTATAGATTGCTTTGGGCAGTATTGATGTTTTACAATGGTCAATCATCTTGTCTATGAGCATGGTATGTTCTTCCATATATGAAGATCTCTTATAGTTTCTTGAAGTAGACTTTTGCAGTTTTCTTTGTATAGGTCTTTATGTGTTGCCAGTAAGATTTATTCCCAAATACCTTATCTTTTTGGTAACTATTGTAAATGGTATTTATTTTCTTATTTCCTTTTTCACAGACCTCTTTGCTTATGTAGAGGAATCCAACTAATTTTTTAATGTTGATCTTGTATCCTGTCACTATGCTAAATCTTTCAAGAAGTTCCAGTAGTTTTCTTGCTGAATCTCTTGAATCATATCATATGCAAGTAGGATAATTTTATTTCTTCCTTACCAATTTGGATGCCTTTGACTACCCTTTCTTGCCTTGTTGACCTGGCTAAGATTTCCAATACAATGTTGAATAGAAGTGGTGATAGAAGGTATCCTTTTTTGGTCCCTGTTCTCAAGGGGAATGGTTTCAGTCTCTCTACCTTGAGATTAATGTTAGCTCTTGGTTTTGTATATATGTCCTTTATTATGTTTGGGAATTTCCCTTCTATTCCAGGTTTTCTGAGAGTATTTATCAGGAATCGGTAATCCATTTAATCCATTTACACTCAATGTAATTATCAACAAGTATGAATTTGTTGATGTCATCTTGTTATTCTTTTGTGTATGTGTGTGGTTGTGTGGTGTTACTGATTTCTTTTGTTCCATATATTTTTCTGTGCTAAACTTATTTTGTTTATGAGTCATGTTATCACCTCTTTGATTACTATTATTTTAGCATTTGTGAAGTATTTGTGTTTTTCCTCCTTTTAATTTTAATGTGAAGGTATATTATTTTTCTTTGACATTACCCTGTAATTCATAATTTTCTTCCCAAGTTTAAACCAGTCTGCTCTATTTGCAATTGTCTTAACTTCCTCATCATTTAGAAGTTCTGTAACTACACTATATATTCCCTCTTTTGGGTTGTAGTTGTCCTCCTCATTTACGAATTGATGTCTCTGGTTTCCTGTTCACAGTCTTGTAAGCTTATTTTACTTTGGATGTTACTATAACTGGGTTGGTTTTAGGTTATTTCATCTTGAGTGTTAATCACCAGCTGTTTGCTGTTGTCGGTTCTCTTTCTGAAAGACTCCCTTTGGCAACTTTTGCAAAGTTGGTTTGATGTTAATAAATTCCCTTAATTTCTACTTATCTGGAAATAACTTCACACTCATGTTTGATGGACAATTTTGGTGGGTTTATAATTCTTGGTTGGAATTTTTTTCTTTCAGGGTTTTGTATATATAACACCATTGCCTTCTTGCCTGCATGGTTTCTCTTGAGAAATCAGAGCTTAGTTTTATTAGTTGCAATTTCATTTTTCCCATGCTACTTTCAGAATTTTATTTTTGTCTTTGGTTTTGGTCAGTTCGATGATGATATGTCTTGCTGATTTTCTTTTGGGATTTATTCCTTTTGGAATTTATTGAAATTCTTGAACAGATATATTCTCATCTTTCACCATATTACAGAAATTCTCTTCCAAGAAATCTTTGACAATTTTCTCTGTGGTTTTATCTGTTTCTTCCTGTTCTGGAATTCCAATTACACAGTTATTCCTCTTGATTGTATCCCACATAAATCTTAAGCTTTCTTCATTTTGTTTTGATCTTTTGTCTGATCGATCCCTTAACAAAATAGTATTGAGATATTTGTCTTCAAGCTCATTAATTCTGTCTTCCATCCATTCAGTTCTACTCCTTTGTCCTATCAAAATGTTATCTATTTCCTATACTTAGTATTAATCTTCTGGATTTCTTTTTGTTGGTTTTGTATCATTTCTAATTTTTTTGTTTATTTTCTCAATTCTTTTATTGTTTTCTGAACTTGTTCTGGAGTTTTTTGTGCGTTTTCCTTAATTCTGTGAGTGTTTTCTTTGATCTTGTCAGTGTTTTCTTTAATCTGTCCCTCAATTGATTGAAAGTACTCTGTGGTGGTTACATTGTGTGTCAACTTGCCTGGGCCTGTTTGAGTGGCTGGGCAGCTGAATGTAGTTACTCCCCATGGTGAGATTGGTAATTAACTCCATGGTGGAATCTCCTGTGAGCAGCTGAGTAGCTGCCTTTGGGTATATGGTCTGCTTCCTATATAAAATAAACAGCTTTGAGAATGGTCTCTAGCTTATTGCATACTTGAAACCTGCATGTAGCCATGTCATTCTTCAGCAGACTACCATGCTCTGCCAACCTTGAGACTTTCATTAGACTTGAATTAATGGCTTGCTATGCGGTTAGTAACATTGGGACTGTGCCATTTTATTTGTTGACTTTGCACTTGCTAACCTCAGCATCCAGTAGCTGCCTGGGTGAAGAGATGCCTCTAGCTTCAGTGGTTTCCGGGAGCAAGAGGCAGAGCTGAAGCCCAAGGTTGAGGGGCTCTAACCCAGGCTCTAGAGCCTGGCACTTTGAACTCACACTTCTAGCCTCCCATACTTTGAGAGTATAAACTCTAAACTCCTGTTTGTTAAAGTGATCCCATTTGTGGTATATTCTTGTCAGAGCAGCACTAGGTAACCAGAACAGAATACGGTACCGAGAGAGTGGGATACTGCTCTGACAGATATCTAAAATGTGGCTACAGGAGTGGAGTGTGTCCTTGAACCAAGACCCTAGCAGAGAGACCCCAGCATATGGCATGAGAAATAGCAGCAGCAAAACCAAGGGACTGTCAGAGAGATACCAGCATGAGAGACAGCAGTAGCAGAGCCCAGAGACTGGCATTAAACAGCAATAGGCTTACCAGCCTGAGGAGGAGAAAGCTGGGTGCCATTGCATAGGTGGCTTCCTGGCAGACTGTGTTGCCTTCCAGCATTAATTGGTAGAAGAAACCAGCATGAGATGGACTTCTAGCCTCCCATACTTTAAGAGAATAAACTCCTTTTGTTCAAGCTATCCTATTTGTGGTATTTGTGGTATATTCTTTCAGAGCGGCACTAGGTAACTGGAACATACTCAAATATAATTCTTCTGAATTCCTTATCAGGGAATTCCTCAGGGATTTTTTCTGGGTTTGTATCCTGGTCCCTTTTTTCTACTACTTTTATCTTGCTTTTTTGTGTGGACTGTGATTGTCTATTATTTCTGAGATATTGTGGTGGTGTTGTATGTATGATTAATTAATTTGTGGTTGGATGTTAGTGTGATTCATGCAAGATTTTTTTTTTCCCCTTTATTTTGTTTTGCTATAACTGTGACCAGAGTGCTGTTCTCCTCTATTTACTAGTTGTTAGCAGCACTTAGGCACTCACCACCTGTCTCCTGGTGAGTGTGATAGAGAATAAAAGTATGTGTACAAAGCTCTGTTTGCTGTTCATAAAGAGTAGTTGAGGGTGAGTTGAGCTCATATTGGACACCATCTGTCATTGGTCAATTGGTGCAAAAGCAAGTGGTGGCCCTTACTCA